>NC_143572.1:47417500-47767500 GCF_054136105.1 Typopeltis vanoorti | reverse complement strand
CTGAATATGAAGATAACCTAATAGGCAAAGGGAAATTGATGCTTTTTCACAACAGCATTGTGAAAATGAATGATCACGGCCATATGCAGTTCAGGTATTTGTTTTGGCTGATTTCGCTGTTCGATGGTCCAATTGAAATGACTCGTCAAAACGTAAGAGTGATTCCAAATAACTCAAATTGCAATGAAATTATTCTTGCGCCAGTGTTCAGGAATAATTTGCATACGGACCCGTCAAAACTTATCTAATAATAACTTACGCATTTGGTAGATTGCCCATGAAAAGGTAATATAAATAACTGTAGACCTTTCTCAGCTTTCTTGATTCTCTCAAAGGTTACAGGACAGACTTTAGAAAGCGCGTGTTAAATGGAAATTCCTCTTTTGACCATGCCGCTCGCATTTTGTCACGATTATTTCAAATAATCGTCACGAAGGACCTCGAGCAGCGAAAATGCCACACTGTTATTAAATAAAACCGTATAGTTCGCGTAGATAATTCGGAGCAAGTAGCGCTGGTTTCCTGAATATTGCAAAACTTGATCTTAATCTACTATCGCGATAAATTATTTATCACGGGGCATGTCAAATAGACGTGCTTCATGATAAATAATGACGGGGCATGTCGATTTTCCCTATCACGATTAATAATGGGGGTTTGTCAAACCGAAAACAATTTGCACAAATTAATAACGAAGAACTGAGTGTGAAAACGAGATCTCCTAGGATTAAATATTTTAAACTAATTTTATTTATATCAATGACTTCCGCGCAGAGTTCATGTGGATGAGTGGCCTCCAAGCAGACAACACCGAAAAAGTATTGAAAAGGAGCAGTTTGAATGTGAACATTTGCCACGATCATGTCCGAATAGTTTGGGATTTACCTAAAACTTTCATTGTAATAATTGTGAGGATAAAAACCCGCGTGACCTCATCCAAATGAAGTCTTAGATTCCAACCCAAAGTTGAATATCAGAAATTGAATAATCGCTTATTATGGAAAATATTGATATTCAAAAGCAATCGTAGAGACAAATATTTAAGTATTGCACATTTTCCCTATAAATAAAACAGGCTGACTGTTGTTCACTTCATTAATTACTTTCATGGAGAAAAAAGCTGTGTCTAAAAGACAGAATTGTCTCTTCCAAGAAACATGATTATAGGAAGCTTATAATGGGATTTGAATGGTAATCACAATTCTCAAATATGCAATTTTAAAGAAGTGTCGCCTGTTAATGAAACATTTAGAGCATGTTTCATTCTTTGTACATTGCCATAGTAACTCGTAATGGCATAATAGTCCACTGTTGTTTGAGTGACCTGGGTCGATTTCAGATTTACAGTAAGAAACGCCAATAGCGACCCAATATACTTGAAGAGCGTAGGAAGTCATCAGGGACTCACCACTTCAAGAGAAGAATTCTTGAGGATTCGTGTTTTTTATTTAAAATTCTCGATTGTGTGTAAACACCGACCCCTCCCCTTTCCGATGGATGACATTTCTATTCAGGGAGACAGGAAAAGTCCTTGAACGTTCGCAGTTTTCGAAATTCTAATTAATGATCTGTTCAACGGACGAGTGCTTTCCCAATCACAGCAGATATTCAAGAACGACATTATTGAAATACGGTTTAGAATTTCTCACCACTTCCAGCGATAAAATATTGCTGTATTGTCGGAATTATTTAGGTAAAAAAAAGAGAGAAAGAAAATTATCAATACTCAATTCAACAGACCACGTACTTATGTTACCAGATATTGCAAAAGTATCCTTCTAGTATAATAAATAGATTTATTTACCCATGTTTTCTTTATACATTCAAAAATTGTAACAATGCAGTCATCGCTTAGTTCTGGTATGAACGGTTTTGTATAAGTGGCTTTTATTTTTGCAAATGATTTTGTAGGATAAAATCATTTTCTCAAAAGATATTTATCATACGATTCAGAGTTAACGATAGTGGAGGGAGAAGAGAGCTGTGCTTAAAAGACAGAATTGTTTTTTCCAAGAAACACGATTATAGGAAGCTTCTAATGTCTGCCGATGGCGCATAACTTAGGAAGTGTGCCCTGAACTCGAAATAAGCCCCAAAGAACCAGGCCAGCATCATCTCAGACATAAAAAGTATATTTCTAACCATACGACTATTTTATACTAGCGCAAAAACACCGCTGCAAACATCTGCGGAACAATACTTGTTCAATGGCCAACATGTGCACAGTGAATAATACAACTCGTTAACTTCCGGTCATGTGTTTGAGCCTAAAACACCTTGGACATCGCTATCTGTGAAGGAGTAGGAGAACATGCATTTAAAAATAATTAAATCGGTGAACGATGTCTATTGGTTTAATTTAATGTAATCCTTTGAGAGTTGGCGAAAGAGTTAACGACACTACATCTCATACCGGAGATTTCACTTGCTTATTTTTAATTTATCATTGTTTGCAGTATATAGCAGTAATATATTGTAATATTTGCATACCCCAACCTACTGTGTTAACTTTAATTTAGTATTTATTAACATTTACAAAAATGACTCGATTTTTTTTCTTATCAGCCTGACGCTGACCCAGATCAGAATCCGAGTTGGAGAGTACGACTTCACCAGCACCCAGGAACCATACCCTTATATAGAAAGGAATGTAAAACGAAAAGTGGTGCACCCTGCCTACAACTTCTTCACATACGAAAATGATCTAGCTCTAGTAAGATTAGAGCAAGCCATCGACTATTTACCACACATTAAACCTATTTGTCTACCTCCTGACGATAACCTACTGGTTGGAAAGAATGCTACGGTTACAGGCTGGGGACGCTTGAGTGAAGGTAAATCAATGTAGGAGGATCTATATAACTACTAGATAAAAGATATGTAACCAATGAACTGTTTTATTATATATATATATTTGTAAATATCCTTTCAATGCTCTGTCTTCTGAAATAAAATATATATTAAGTTCATTAAATTTATTAAGACTAAATCCAGAACTATTTCCAATTTTATTCTCTGAATACCTCTCTTACTGGTAGGTGGCGCTCTACCGTCTGTACTACAAGAAGTTCAGGTACCAATTATCAGCAACGAGAAATGCAAAAATATGTTTCTTGCTGCTGGACGACACGAGAGTATACCCGAAATATTCATGTGTGCTGGCTATGAGACAGGAGGCAGAGATTCTTGTCAAGTAAGTAATGGGTATTTAGTTCGTTCGTTTTTTTTATTTTATTTTTTTTTTATTTTTAATACTGCACTACCGGTATATGGGTAATGGGGTCATTGCACGAGCCCTCTAGTCGCTCAGTACCACGGTCATGGCACAAACAACGATACTCATTGTACTGTGCATCCACTGGTGGTGGGTCGGGGTAGTTAAATCGCTGGTGCTTTTGAGGTCAGCGATGCAGACGTATATAATTAATAGAAATAACTGGCGAAAATGGCTTGCGTGTGACCGTCTGTGCAACTATCTGACATGTTTTACTATTCCACACCTAAGAGCGATTTTCCGTTTGGAGAGGGGAAGGAAACAGAAGGGGGGGAGCACACGCAATGTCTTTAAGATGTTAAGGTAGAAAGTTGATTGGCATAGAACTGGTTTAAGATGTCTCGCTTACAGGGATATTAATAAACAACGCGAATTGGCCCCATTAACTTCTCCCATTTCCCAACAGTTTAGGGCAGGCCATCAACATTTCAAAGCCTGACCTTGCGGTATTTCTTCTTTATTAAGTCATATTTTATGTACGAGGACATTTAGCTGTGTGTTATAAACACTATTTCTAAGAGTAATGCAAACAACAGACAGCTCTGAGCACCTGTGAGTGGTGTGTTGCATACACGAAAACAGCATGAACACAGTTAAGGTTTTCGGTCCTAACCGTCAATATCAAGAATGTCACCTGTTATGAGTTATACTAGACTCATATTGAGGAAATGTATCTCAGACGTGTGATATAGGTCCTTTTCTGAAAGCCAAAAACTAAACTTTCTGTTCAGAGGGAGGAGGAGGTAGCTTCATAAGATATGAAATCAGTCGTCATAGCTAGTCCAAATGTTTGACACCAGTTGGTTAATCAAGCTATCTACAAGAGCACCCCCCACTAGAATACTAAAATGGAATTTGCTTTGAAACAAGTTCAGCTACTTTACCACCAGTCTTTTATAAGGTCTTGTTGAAGTGTCATCCAACAACAGTTTCCTGTTGGGTGACACTCTAACAAGACCTCGTTAGTGAATCGCTGTGCGAATAAGAGTATTGGGATTATTTCTTGATGTTTACAACCAGCGTGGTGAAAGGTTAAAATATTCACTCCATCATCCCATTCGTGTCGTATACCTAGTTTTGTAGCAAACTAAAAACTCTTAGATAACAGTGTGCAATTAGCATCTATCTTAATATCTTCTAATGAATAATATGATTTTTCTTGCAGGGAGATTCCGGTGGACCACTGCAAACTCAAGGAGCTGATGGACGCTGGTTCCTGGCAGGGATCATTTCCTGGGGCATAGGTTGTGGAGAGCCCAATATGCCAGGAGTGTGTACGCGGATATCGAAATTCAAGGATTGGATTTTACGAAATATATCCTAGTGGGTGATCTCAACTCACAAGACTTAAAGTTCGCCGAGTTCTGTAAAACAGGAATTGACAGCTCCCTGCTGTGCAGAGGATAAAAGTAGTTTACCGTGCGTCAGTTATTCAACCCAGTCTTCTGCCGTGTAACAAATTGAGAGCGAACTTTGCAGGTACGAAAGCTGCTTTTTATTGGCCTTGTACGATGTGTACTTGCAATGCATCATTACTTCTTGGTATAAAAATCGCAGACTCCTTCGACATTTAGGAAAAAATAAACACTTAACAGCGAATGCCTGCAGGTCCATTGCCAAAACGTCCATTCTCACCAGTGGTGATTCTTTGTACAGTTCGGTGTTAATCCATTGACAATTGCTGTTGCTGGACTCAAGCGTGATTGTTGTACAATAGACAATTATGTACAATGTTATGTGTACGTCTTCGTAAGAAGAAAATTGTTGTAAACCATGAACATTGTTTTTAGTATTTATATTAATTTTTGAAGCATAAATACAGTCAAGCCAAAGGTCGTGAAATTTCTAATTTGAAAGTTTGCTTACTAACGAACTGAAAGTATGAGGGTAGGTTTCAGAGAAAACTGATCAGAGGATCGAGAATTCCTGCTGGTGCAACAGCTTTGTGACTTGCACCAAGAAATAAATATTTGGACTCCGAAGTCTTTATTTTTTCCAACAACCACCTATTCATTAGTAAAATGTCTTGCTACTGCAAGAAAGATAAACAATATCATTATGTTACTTGGTAGGCATCTGCAGAATCTAGAAGGGAATTTTTTTTTGATTTACAAATAAAATGAGTATCAAAATGCACACTTCTGATAAATCACTTGTAACCTAGCAGTACTAACGTTATCTCCCCCCCCCCTCCCACACACACACACACACGCAAAAGAAAGAAAGCAAATCTCAGAAAATGAACATCTCCTAGTTCTCAAAAGGATATTAGGGATATTCATCCCAGAAACAAACCAGCAACGAATACACGCAATTTACCGACATGACACCGTGACTTCGGCAAATTCAACATAACACATTGAAAACATTCTATGTTTGTTCTGTAGAGTAGACGTCCTGGATTATCTAACCCTTAGTGGGCCTACGGTACTAACAATTTATAGGTTTACAACCTATCGTGCGAGGAAACTACAAAAAAATCAACCTGCCTTGGGATATCGTTATCTGTCTACAACCTATTTTTAAAAGGAAAAACAAACTTTCCCATTGATGAAAAGCAATTGCTAAAATTACATTTTAATTGTACGTGGGATGGCAAATTCACAGAAGGTGCTTTCGCCAAGGAAATAATATAATACGAATACTCAGAATAAAATCAACGCTATGAAATAGCTGCTGCCAATTAACAAATGATCTAGGTTTTTGCACTCAAATCTTTTTTTTTTTTCACCTACAAAAGTATTAAGATACTTTCACGAATTCTAAATCTTACCATAAACTATAGTAAAACATTATCGCAAACACTTCCCGAGTTCAAACCAGGTCGTGCAGAGCTCACGTAATTGGACAGTAGTTCGTTGGGAAGCAAACCTGGCTACACACACAGTACATTCTTGATATCAGATGAATGTGTTTCAGTAGGGCAGAAGAACGATTTACCTGCGTGTGTATCGACCCCCTCTGTTAAGGGTGGTCGCGGTTTTGTTATGATTGAACGTGCTTCGTTAGCTTTGACCAGGATTCTTTTCATAATGTACGGAACATTAGAGTAGAATTTTGCCACTTGTTGCTCGCATTGTGGAGAATTTAGTAGCAATTAATCAATTATCAACCAAAGGTATCACGTCATATTGCAAGCGCTGTGTTAATAATGCCTTTGAGAAAGAGAATATCATTTGAAGGCAAGACAGCAGGTCCTTCGAGTTTAAAATGGGTCAAAATAACTGCGTCCTTTCATAAACGTTTAGTGGAAATCTGTCTGTAGTTTCCTTCCGTAAAATTGGGTTGTTCATCCCAGAAACTGGCTGAAAGAACACACGACAATTAAGGCAAAGAACTGATCTTGGATACCATAATTCCAACGGCCTATTTACGCGACGCATTAGAAATTCGGGCACAGAGGCATCGTTATGACTTTTTGTAACACTGTGTATAAGGAATCGAAAATAGACGAACATCGCTTTACCCAAAGTTAAGTGCATGTGTTTCAAACGGGCTTAGGATGGAAGAACTACCACTCAGCATGTGATATTTTCCCTTCCTCATTATTAAGCAAGCAGGGCTACAGTATAGAAAAAAGAAGAGAAAACGCCACGTGTAGTTCAGAAGAAAAAATAAATAAAAACGCTGTTTTTTCGCGAACAGCTGAAGATCAATCCTTAGAGAAAACAGCGTAAAAGATGCTCTAAAGCACAGAAGTAAGAGAATAAAACGATGAGCGAGAAGTTAGTTTGCTGGGTTCGAAGTTGGATTGTTAAGACGTTGGTTAGTTAGCAGCTGCACGTATTTTTACAGGACTAGAGAACAACTGTACGAAAAAATAATAGAAAAGGCGCACCAAACAATGATAATGTCCGTGAGAAAGTAAGAGAAGCGTCATCAGTTAGCTGAAGAGTAGGAAGAATTTTCATGGATGTTATGGTACATCCTCCAAATGTCAGAACACTATTCTAAAGCCGGGAGAAATTTGGATTTCTGCTGCTTTCGCAGTTTAGTCTTGTGGCTAATTTATGGTTTCAGGAAATTGTAAAAAGTGTAATTCAGCTGAATGTGACCTTGCCTGCAGATTTGGAGCGTTATCAACGATAAGAGATCTTTTATCCTAGTACTGCAAAAAGTTCTTGCCCACTGGAGAATGGTCGGGGGAGGGAATCACTGCCTGAGGAATTGGTTATGGACAATCTTGAAGTTTGCAATGTTTAAGCACTACAGTTTGTCAAGGGGGGGGGAGAGTACACCGTTGTAAGCGAAACTAGGAAGAGGATTTAAGTCATAGGTTAGTTTTATATATTTTGGTGCACATGTGTCCAGATGAACTCCATGCGTTTCTTCAAACCTTTCAGAACACCTGCGCAGCGCAGATGACAGGAACACGCGATTTGCCTGAACTTGAAACAATTCTATCGATGAGGCGAGGACCTTTCGCATTGGCTTTTCAACTGACGGTGAGTTTATCGCATCGTACAAAGGTTACAGGTTTTTTTCTCGCTCTTCTAAACTTGGATTTTTCAAAGAACAAAACCAAATATGGGCACCACACGCAATTCATAGACATCCTACAGTAACCTCATAGCATTAGTTGCCTCTTTAGTCCTCATAACCTAAATCGTTTTGGTAGTAATCCCAAACCCAGTGTAAACATTTTAATGTCTTGTTGAAAAGGCAAGTAATGTACACCGAGAGAGTAGACCTCTGTCTACTCAAGAATTGCATATGACTAGTGGTCGCTGATTAAATGATGGGCCTAGGTGTGATGGGAAGAAGGTGAGTTTTACATCGCCTTTTATGGAACGGACAGAATACAGACTACTTCCATGCTATAGGTCATCGTAAGGATGAACGACCTTCCCTTTGGTTGGGAAGACTTCCGGAGGTACTAGTAATTTGTTTCATTGAAAATACTCTAATGTACTGTGCCTCCATAGTACCGTAAGCAGCAGTTGGTAGGAAAGATGCGAAGAACCTATTTAAGAACCTTTCAAATGAATGCAAATTAGGAGGAGATAGAACAATTTTTCTCCACCCAAATGTAGGCTCCACAAAACAAATCATGGAGCTTTAAACCAACCAATCTTCAAAGGGCGAGTTCGAATTCCGTCCATAAACTGAGGAGATTTTGCTTGGTCGTTCAGGTAGAGATGCCTTGTCGAGACATCTGTTTGGGTTTCAATCGTATCATATCAGTTTTACAAAATTACACTACACAAGCATAAAGCTATGCTTATTTTGTAGTTATCAAAGAAAATCTGCATTCGTTGCCTTCAGTACTTAAGGTACTTTGGCCGAGTGATAACCTGTGTGATCTCCGACCACCGAGCTGTGTTAAAAACCAACAGTGAGCAGGGATGTTTATGAAAAATTTTGCGTGGGAAATGAATTTTAACGCCTGATGTGACGTCACGTCTCCTATATGCCCCTCTGCATATAGGAGACATGCAGTAACTTGAAAAAAACTTCCATGTTTGGTCTCTAAGACAACAGCGATTCCGGTTAATCCCTACCGACGATATTAATAAGAAAGGATTACCATCTTCCATTGAGTGATATTCACATAAAAAAGAAAGAAAACATATCTGTCCAAGAGTCCACATCGTTTATGGGTGTTTATATATGTCTATAACGAATATTATATCTGATGACAGCCAGCACATTTGGAAACATCGGTGAGCTTTATAGACATGCAAGCGAACAATAGTTGAACAGAAAACTCAGTATATCTGCCTATAAACTAACATCAACTATTACTATCTCTCGCTTAATTTAAGTCCATCGAAATTACTTCAAACTAGTTAACGAACAGTTTAATAGTCGAAGCCTTTTCTTCATTAAATTATGTTACAAATAAATCAATTATAATTTTATATTGCTTGGGCTTATTTCCATTCCCATTGATGGAATTTCATATGGGATAATGCATTTCACGAAAGGAACCTGAAAAAAAGAATTGTCATATTCATTCCTACAGTTTTTAATCCCTTTAGATCTGTAACTATTTTCTCTTAGCCTTCTAATCTAAAACAGTTATAGATTTAAAGTGATTAAAAGTGTATGAATGAATATGGCAATTCTTTTTTTCAGGTTCCTTTTGGGAAAGACAGTTCTTCTGTATGGATTAATGCATAATAAAATAAAACTATACATTGCAAAAGAGTGTTCATTTTTACGAGAAGAATATATGCCGGGTAGCAGACACGTATACTACTGTAACCCTCCGAAACTTCTTCGTTTGAAGAGGTAGAAAAGCGTGTTGACAATAACCCAACGCTAACAGATGAGATGTAAAAAAAAAAAATAAAGTAAATTTGTATTATGTGACTTCCAAGTCGAACACTGCGTATGAATTGCAGGATATTGTGCATTATAAATCAGACTACTGTCGGATGTATTGTATATTTTAGTGCATACCGAGGATTGATGGATGATTAAAACTACAAGTTTGATTGCCTTTTACATGCAGAAATTTTACTCGTATTTGGTTTCCACTGAATATGCTTTGTAATACTAACAAAGTTGCAAATTCTGTGGTAATCACCTTCTCATCACGATTTGCTGCTCAAAGACACATCAAGGTTCTGCTGCGATGCAAGCGATTGAAAACGGGATTTTATAGAAAATCCACCTGCGGTAAAAACAGCTCACAAATGTCGCCGCAAAGAGATTCTATTTGCAGTGTGCAGCACTCTTGTTCTTACTTTCCGATTATCCTTGAAAGTGGCATAATGGACTCCTTTCTTTTAGAATTACACGGTGATCAGCATTCATTTTAAAAATTTATGGAATTTACAACCGTGTTAAAAGATACGGTCAAAAAACTATTTTCTCACTACGCGCGCTCCCCAAGAATTTACGGGCTACCGAAAATTCACAAAGAATACACACCGTTAAGACTTATAGTGGAAGGAGTTGATAGCCCGACGTATCATTTAGCCAAAAAATTAGCGGCAACACTCAAGGAGTTGGTAGGTCATTCCCCCACCTATATCAAAAACATACAACACTTCATAAACACCATCAAAGACATTACATTAGAAAAAGATGATTTATTAATCAGTTTTAACGTCTCTGCCCTCTTCACGAATGTCCCAATCCTTCTCCTACAGAACGAATTTCCTCCAGATATCACGGCGCTCTTTGCGCATGTATTATGGTCGGGATATTTTGTATGGCAAAACACCTTCTACTTACAAAAAGAAGGCACAGCCATGGGCTCGCCGTTATCCCTTCCCCATTGCTAACTTTTACGGGGAACATTTTGAGCAACTTGCCTTAGGTTCCCCCCTTTAAAACCCAAAGTCTGGCTTTAATACGTTGAATATATTTTCGCGATCTGGTCCCATGGCCGCCAGACAGACACATTCCTTAGTCACCTAATCTTGCCCGTGATCCGGAAGACCCTTATCAGATCCTTCAACTCGCCAGAACTGAATTATAGTGCCAACTATAGAACGTTCCTAAATAACAAGTGAGATCATCCACGCTCTATGAATGTATTGTACGCGCTCTGTTCTTTGTTTAATATAATTGGAATCGGTTGATTTTAGTTGGTAACAGTTTTTTACTTTTTAGTGCCTTACATCAGTTATGTACCCCGAAGATGCCAACAGACTTAGTTGGTGAAACTAGTTGTTATAACTTAGTTGTTTATTATATACACTTGATCAATATAATCCCAATAAAAGTTTTTCAACAACATACTTCCGTTTCTGGATACACTTGTCACACGTCTTCCCTCTGGCAATCTTTCCTTCACTGTTTACCGGAAACCGACACATACGGGACAATATATACACATAAACTCCTACCACCACCCAACACAAAAACTAGGTGTCATCAACACGCTAAAAAACAGGGTGCAGACGATCTGTTCCAACGAACAGGCACTAAAAGACAAATTTAAAATTATCTTTAATACTTTCCAAAAAAACGGATACCGCCAAAACACTATTAAAAAAATTCTCTACAAAACCTCGATGAAAAAAAAAAAGCTAAACCAAACTACAGTAAAACTATAACCATTCCCTACATTAAAGGAACATCAGACAAAATAAACAGAGTACTACGAAAATACAACCTCAAAACCCTCCTGCAAAATTAAAAAACTTACTCAACTCATCCAAAGACCCACTCCCTCCACTAGCCCACCCTGGAATATACCGAATTTATTGTACTTGCAACATACCATATATAGGAGAAACAGGACGCACAATTCCTATCAGACAAAAAGAACATAAACGACACATTAAATATAATAATTATGGTGAAGCTGGCCTTTCTGATCATGCCTTGAATTCCTTACACAGAATTGACTGGAAAAGTACTAGCTGTCTACATCGCACTAAACCATGGTATGAACGAAAATTCAAGGAAGCATGTGAGATTATTATCAACCACCCCCAATCGGAACAATAACGATGGTCTAAAAATCCCAAACATATGGAAGGTGTATATTCAACCCACGGAACGTTCCTCACTAAGAACAACTATAAGCAGAACGGTAGAAAATCCAGTATCTTAAAAGCAAAAATAAGAATTGTAATACTAAAAATAGGACATTATTTTTTCTGAAAGAAAACCATCTGAAAGAATGTTTATTCCTGTCATCGTAAATAGAATTTAGCTTGATGTAATTTTTTTTTCACTAGAGGTCATGCCAGTAGAATAACATGTGATCAAATCATTGTTTCTTTAGCTTACAGTTAATGTAACTCAGCTTGTCTTGTATATTGATGTATGCTCCAGATGATGATCTTGATGTGAAGATCGAAACGTCGGGATAATAAATTTTTTTTTTTTTAACACGGCTGTAAATTCCATAAATTTTTAAAATGAATGGCATGATGGGCTATCTGCGCTTGTATATCTGATTTTGAAAACGAAAATAATTAAGCGCTCTGAATTATGGGATACTAAGCAGTCTGATGTGAAGTCAACAATATATATATATATATATATATAGATATATATATATATATACACACATATACAGTATATATATATACACACATATATATATACACACATAGGGAACCTTAATAGTACTAATAGTACCTTAATAGGGAACACACTTCACGCAGGTAAAGGATTAAAGCAAGAATTTCTTGTCTGTTATAATCTACCACAGGACAGCAGTTTGCTGAGATAGCTTTATGTCACACTTCGAATATCCTGGAAACATTGAAAACAACCCGGCAGGTTTTTCAAACTTTCCACGATACGTGGAGAGATTGAGCAATGTAGACTAGACGACATGAATCTAAACTGACGTAATTCATACCGGTAGTTAATTAACTGGCCAACCTACCGGTGAAGAAAGTGACTATTAAGTACCTCCTTCAATATTTTAGAAAGAGACGACAGTTTAATGCAGATTTTGTCTTCCTTTTTAGAGATGTGTTGAATACAGACTTACTTCCATGTTGTAGGTAGATATCAGCAAAATATAAAATAATAAACAACACACGATGGATCTCTTTCGTCCAGACAACTTTTATGTACAGTTGTGAGATACTATCAAACCCAAAAACTTCTTTAATAACCAGGTTATTCACGACGATTAATGTCTTACTGGTGAAAGACCACTGGAAGCATATAGTATACTGTCTCTGATATGGTAGCTAGTGATTTACCTTTGCCATCTATCCACGAATAGGATGAGAAGAATGACACTACGAGTTGAGCTTAGGCTTCAGATATTAGTATGATATCATCAGAAAGAAAATAGGAAACAGTGAGGTTGCGCTGTTGATGCTCTTCGCAAGAAACTAGAAGGTACGGTTGCCACATGTACAAGAGGGAGTTTTCTGCTTTCGGTCTTTTAGAAGTTAAATTTTGTTCAAGTTTGTTTGAGGTCGTTTTCAGAATGAACCTGAAGATTTTCTTTCGAGCCACTTGTGATATAATTTTTTTCGTTGTACTGCATTGGTGGCACGTTAGGTTTGAACCGAATTAGAGGAAGCTCTTGGATCAGATCAGATCAGATCAGATGAGAAAGTAATAACACTTGTCTGACTAAGGAAATGGGGATAGAATCTCGGAAAGCATCTTAACTGGCACCATTTTGATGCAATAGAACTGGTTTTGGAAAAATCACGCGTTTTAGGAAAAATTTAGAACTGAATATAGATTAATATCATTTTTGTATGGTTTGAAGAGCCTCAATAGCTCAGTTTGTTTACGAGCCCTCTGGTTGGAAAGACCCAAGTTCGAATGCCGTCTATGACCAAAGGAACCTTTATCAGGTGTTTTCAACCAAACAGTGTGTTAGCCGGTCTCATACAGACGTGGAGGACGTTTTCTCCCCGAAAATCGGGTTTTACATCCCTCAAAAAGGAAAAACCCTCCCTCCAGGAAGAAACACGCAATCTATAGACACACGATACTCCGGAAATAAGGATTAACCATCCTATTAAATTTTGGTTTCGAATACTTGGATAGGGAAGTGTGTTCTACACGCGTAAGTGTAAATCAGGAAGAAGGGTGATTTGAAATGATTTTGGCTGATTTAATCACTCTTACGTCCATTTAAAACCAGAATATAAAAGGTTCGACAAAGTTCAGGAGAGATCATAAATACAAAGTTTTATTACAACCCATAAAGGTTTAGTCATCTTCCACATCTGTTTATACGGAGGTAAAAGATGAGTAAATCTGACTAAATACCTTCCTTTCAGGTGGTGATAGGTTTGTGAATATCGACTGTAGTTTTTTAAATGATTTCCGGTAAAGTACCATTAGTCTTTTGACTTCTTCTTCTATGGTATTTTATCTACTGATATCCGCTGTCATAAGTATATGTAATGATTCACTTGTTGAATTTCGTCACAACTGATCTCTATTATTTCTGGTTGCACATTTCTGTTGAACATCACTTGGATCTGTTTTAGATCTATCTTTAAGCCAGCTGCTTTGCTATTCATTTGCAGCTCATAGATAAGAGTCTGTAGTTCAGGTGAACTTGCAGTAAAGATAAATATAATATTAGCGGTAAATATCTCTCGTTTACCTTCAGAACGTTTTTTACTCTTCTTCTAAACATGCTATGAAATAATTTGGGATATTATGTCACCTTGCTTTATTCTTTACTATATTTCCATTCAAATTAACTGTTACTGTTGTGTGGGTAGGCTGATTTGATGGCTCTTCCACTTGTTGATTTCTTAGCGTCTGAAATATTGCAAACGTTTTTACCGAATCAAAGGCTTTCTCGTAATCAATAAAACCAAGACAATGGTAGTTGGTATTCACTGCACCATTCAATAATCTACTGTACAAGTTGAATATGGTTCATTGTGTTGTAGCCACTTCTAAACCTTGCCTGGATCTAGAAATGTACAAAGTTTATGAGTCAAGACTTTTGAAAATATTTTTTATATCACAAGATAGTAGACTGATGAATCGATAGTTCTTCAAATCTTCTACTTCACCTTTTTTTTCATGTCCCAATAACAGTAGCCTTTATTTGGCATAATTTTGGTACATAATTTTTTTTAGGATTAGACATAGGGTTAAACGTTTGGCCTAGATTCTTTATATCATTTCCCTGCCTACTTTTATAAATCAGTCACTACTTCATCTTCTCCTGCAGCTTTTCCATTTTGCATGCTCTGAATGCTCCACACATAACTTCTTTCGGTAGAATTTGTGAGACTAGAATTATTTCCCAGTTGTCTTTTTCGTTTGTGTTGTCATCCAGATCAAGTACGAGTAAAATTCTTCGGTTCTTTTTTTTTTCTATAGAAAATCTCTCTAATTAGCACGGCTATCAGAACTAAGAGAAATAGTTAAAGCGACTAAAATAGAAACATTCCTAAATCGTGTATAACAGAGACTTGTTATACAATAGAGACAAAGATAAGGAGACTATCAGGGATTAGCTTCGTGTACAACAGAAAAATGAAGAACATTATCATGCGCCAATAATAAGTCATATTGATAAATCAATCGAAAACATCATGATATATTACAAGTTCACAACAAGAGAATAACCGCATAGAAAGTGAACATCTAAAAGTCCAAATTGTAGAACTAGTGAAACTAGAGTCGATCCTCCTTTATGCTGGAAAAACATATTTCAGGACAGTTCGATTATCAGACCATCAGCATTGGAAGGGGACATCGTATGGTACATAGGAAGAAAATGTTGAAGGAATAAAACAAAACATAAGCGCATATAAACTAAACATTAAAAAAGAAACATTCCACCTTGAATTAAACAAACATATTTATGTAGCTTACTATAGATGATGCGGATCTATCATAAAGTAATGCCATTATTATTTTCCAGAACTTTCTGCAATGCTCACATGAAATAGATGGAACCACAGAACACAAGCAAAAAAATTCTGAAGAAACAAAGCAGTTTATGAAGAAACGAAGCGAAGTGAAACTAACTGAAAGCCTAAGCTTAGTGAAGCTTACTGAATAAAACTGAATATACTGAACTGTAGAAAACAAGCAGAAAATGTGTCAATTAAGAAATACGAAAAGTCAATTGAGAACTTATAAACAAAGAATTAAACATAAGGCAATCTTCAAAAAGCAGAACAGCAGTTAATGAAGAACAACAAGCACAAATTGTTGCAAACAATCTACAAGATGGGAACGTGCTGTTACAAACAATCAATATTGATTTACTGAAGTACTGGAGAGAGAGAGAGAGAGAGAGAGAGAGAGAGAGAGAGAGAGAGAGAGAGAGAGAGAGAGAGAGAGAGAGAGAGAGAGAGATTCTCTGCTTTTCGTCACAGGAAATTTATGTAACATGGGGAAGTTGATTTGTCAACTAGCTGGATGATATAACCTTCAAAGGTCAAGCCTGCAAGAATCGAAGAGTTAAACACTAAATATTATTATATAACACAATATGTAAGGTCATCGCTTCGATTGGAAGAGGATTTAATAATCGGAAGGAGGAGACGCGATTCAGATCTTATCCAGGACGCAAAGAAAATTTCTAGACAGAAATGTTTTCTACAAGAGAACCAAAAATGTTTTCAAGTTAAAAGCAGTGAATGAAAGTCCTATTAAAGAACTTGTTTCATCTTATTTGTGCATGTAAATATATTTTCTTCAGCGTACTTTACCAGTTTCGAGGTTACTACTGTAACATCAGCTAAAGGCAGAAGGAGAAAACATTTTGATTGGCTGATCCCCTGTTGCAAACCTACTTTCAGTGCTGCCATCTGTTATTCATGTTTAGTACTGGTTTATTTAATTACGATCAGCTAAAACGGCTTTAAACTTAGTGATAAAAGTAATAATATTATTAGTCTTAAGTTTCCATAACATCTTTGAATCCTGACAACGAATTGTGTTTATATCTGTGGGAACACATTCAAAAGCACCAATTCTATATGGATTTATATATAAAAGAATAACAGGACAGTTACTACGACATCACCCTTATAAGTTTGAAACCAACTCTTCAGAGGAAACATAATAAAACACTTTATTCCCCTTCAATTTCCAGTCTCATATTTCTCATTACATTTAGTTGTCTTTAAAGGTTTTTAAAAATAAAAGTTTCACTTATATTTGTTTGTTAATGCATTTATAAAGATATAAGAAGGTATGCAGAATGGAAAGCATCTCCTAAATTTCGTATGTTAAAACAAGTGCGGAAGGAATCTTAAGTCCAAATTATTACAGTAATTATACTCTATTGCTCAGAAATATCTGCTTACCTACACATTAGAATGCTATTTGACTACGAATCACAGACTGAGGCTACTGCATGTGTCTGTTAAATGCGTGCTTCTGCTCGGTTTGTCTGTTTCTGAGGAATAGAAAGCCACAATTTCGGAGAATGGAAATCCCGCAACTGCTGTATGAGCTCGGCTAACTCACCTACATTTGAAAATTCTCATAGTTTTTTCGCCTCCTAGCGGGGGATTCGAAACCGAGTCTTGACATACTGTACAAAATATTAAAGTAAGCTTGACAGTGGAATTGGGATTACGAACAACTAATATTTTGGAGACCAGTGCATTATGTGTGTAAATTGCGCGTGTTCTTCTGACCGATTTGTCTGTTTGGGCAAAATGAAAAACCTGCCGCTTTCGTATGAGGCCGGTCAACTCACCTTCAGATGAAAAGCCCTGATAAAGGTTCTTTGCATCTTAGACAGGATTCTTTCCGATCAAAGGGTATCGTCGAAACCAACTGAGCTATGGAGGCACTGTTCTCAAAGTAAACTAGGTAGTAAACATAAAGGATCAATTAAATTTTTTATACAAGATAACAAATTTAAAAATCTATAATGAGATCTGCAAGCTCCAATTTTCTTTATATTTTTATATTTATATTTTTAAATATACATTATATTTTATGTAATGATTTTAAAATATTTACGGATATAAATAAATCAAGTACAACTGAGAAAATGGAAATAGTTTGCAGCTATGTGGATAGATGGCGCTACGCTTATTTTCTTTCGCAAGGATTTCTGTTCCTGCTTTAAGTAAAGTTGAAAGGAGATGCAATGCAGTAACAGTCGAAATAAATACGTTGTGCAAATTTGATTTGAATATTTTGCCTAGAAAAAAAAACAAACTCGAAAACATTTTTACCAAGTAAAATAATTACAGATCACCAATGAACAAATCATCACTTCTAAGGAATACCAATACGAAGCATTGTCTTGCTCTGCAATAAAGGCGTAAGCAAACTTGGGGAAATGAAAAGTGAGTACTAGTTCGAATTCAAACCAATATGCATGAAACAGGCGATTTTGGTTCACTTAAGCAAAGAGTATTTCATCTCAGACTACTGTTCTCTATTATACATTCGGTTATGACTATTCTCATTTGATTAGGATTAAAATGCAGGCAACTACGCCCGTGTTGCCAGATATGATGGCTCTTAATTGCGTGAGTTCCAGTCAAGTTCGTTCGTTTGTTTAATGGAAATAAAAACCTTTTGTAATTTGTAATCAAATGGCAAATGACACAGAGGCACACTGCTTCCTGAGATCATATAATAAGAATTATCTGGTGTCTTCTCTTCATCGAGAGAGAAAGAGGGACTGCGTAACATTGGCCAGCTACATTATAATCATACAAGCAAGAAAAATATCTTCAACCTTAACTTGCATATTATTGTGGCTATGTAGAATCCGTAATCAATCTGTAGCTTGGATTTGACAGTTGAACTGGAATGAATTAATTTTGTACGGATTAGAATATAATAAATTAAGAAAACATATATTTATTAAAAGCCTTTATTTAAGAAATAATTTTGCCTAAAATGATGCAAAACCCGAATCTTTACATGTTGTTTAGAGATAAAGTAATATACAAATGACCACGGCAGAATAATGGCTTATCTTCATTAATATGCAGACCTACTTTATTATTATTTTTTTTATTAATACATCCACTGGGAAAAACCATTTTTTTCACCATATATTCCTAACTAATTAGAATGGTAAAAGTTACTTAAGTCGCAACAACTGGTGCATGGAGATTGAAAACGTGAATCTTCTTCTTCTTCTACGCGTTATTCCCGCTTCCTATGCAGGGTCCGCGTGTTACTTAGATACGACTTCTTGTTAGTACTACTCCCAACCGACCCGTCGCCTGGTCTGCCGCTGGGGGGGGGGGGGATATATTTTTTTGACTGTAGAGGCGTATCTTCACGAGGCCGGTTTGCCTGCTTGCGGGATGAAAAACGCCAGATAAACTGGCGGAAAAAACCCTACTGACCACGCCCAAGACCGGCTAACTTGGCTATTCCTGAGGAAGATCCTCAAATTCCTCACGTCTACAACGGGAATCGAACCTGGGACACTCCTTCCCCAGGCATATGGTTGCGAAGCGCAAAGCCACTAGGCTAACCGCGCGGTCAGATTGAAAACGTGAATACTATAACTTATTTAGGATTAAAAATTGACAACAACCTAAACTGAAGTGACATATTAGAGAAGTATGCAGCAGACCTACTTTAAGATTTATGTTAATTAGAGTTTTACTCTTTAAAAAAAAAACATTTTTTTTATGTTAATTAGTACAGTGTCCTAAGCGGGGTGAAACCTATCACATCACAATCACACCGACGCTTCTAATTTCTCTACAAGATAAATTAATAAGCATTCCTACTATCAATAAAAACGAGAACGCTACAATGAACTGCGAACACATCCCATTAAATATCCTACCACTTAAACATTTAGATATCCATAGGATATTATGGTTCTTAGAATGTGATAATTGGCATTTAAATATGAGACAAGATGCTGATCTCTGCACTCAAGAGGACGTCATGAAATATGTAATCCCAAAAAAGCAGGAAAAAGAAACAATACATTCACATGAAAGCTATTTGGCTTTAAAGAACCTATCGTACTTAATAAGAAACAAAGTCAATGAAAACAGGGACAGGAACCGATGCTGATACGAAATATTTGAACTTCTATATGGATATTAATAGTTTGGTTATAAGTTTATAAATTTAGAAATTAACTAAGGCCATAAGATTACAGGCGTACAGTCTGTTATTGTGTTTTATATATTTATCCCGTTTACTGATGATGTTTTTCACTACGTGTCCTTTATTTATGAAATCCACTTAATATTAAGCTGTATGTATTGACAAGTGTGTAAACATTATATATTCTGTACCTTCTCTTCAGTATAAAAAGGACACATTCTGTATGATTTGGAAAATTTTGATACTTACATTACATTATATTACAGGACCACGTAGGAAGACTCATCGTAGAAGTCATTGCACACTACGTCATTCTACCGCGCGCAAAAAAATAAATAATAAAAATAAAAAATAAAAATAATAAAAATAAAAATCCTCGTATCTGTGTCTTTCTTATTTATTTATTTGCGTAGACTCCTGCAAATATGTTTACATAATCACTTTTATGCACCTTTATCAGGTGCATATCAATATCGATACATACCAATACATACACACACACAAAAAAAAACGGTCACCTGCTTTTTCCTGGACTCTGTTCCTCCATACACTACTTTTTTGGTATCTCGTATCCACATCACCAGTTTATTATCCATCCTCATTTATTCTAATTTGCGTAACAGTATTCGATGGGTATCTTGTCAAATTCTAAGCAAAATCCAGTAGTATCACTGTGTCTACAGCAGTCTTAGAGCCTTTATGCAAAGGAACTATTTTACCCTCTTTCCACTCTCTAGAGGACCTTACCAGAACCCATACTTAAGTTAAACAACGGAGTAAGAGGCACTGACAATTCCTTTGCACAGCGCTTCTCAACCCTTCTAAACCCAAGGACCAGAAAATGCCTAAAACAATTCTACGTTTTTATTATTCAAAATTAGTTATGTAATTTGTTTAAAATTCTATGTGGGTATTACCAACATTTGGGAAAAACTGTGCCATTTATAACATAATAAATCTAAAAGTATGTTTTGAATACATATGGAAACATAATTAATTAAATTGAAAATAAACGATTAAAAATGTATAATCATTAAACAAAGTTTTAGTTTTTATTAAACAAATAAATAATATGATACAATTATGTTACTACTTACTTTTAATGGGATGGTTGAACTTCTCTGCCCTTGCAGAGTTGCTGGATATCTGGCTCAATATTGGTCAACTTCAGTAGAAGACCGACCAAAAAAACACTAAGACAATTTCTGTATTTAGTTTTTATTTGAAGGAGCGATGAAAATCCTTTCTCACAAAGATAGGTTGTAGAGAACTGCATGACGGTTTTCAATGCTTCTTCAGATAATTCGGGAAATTCACTTCTCACTGAAGGCGAGATCCAGATTCGAGCCAAACCAGGATCACGGAACTGCAATTTAAGCCCACTGTCACTTGAAATCTCAATTAACTGTTCTTTTTTCGATAACGAAAGGTCGTTCTCGTGGCTGTAAGTCTGAAATGGATCGCGAACCCACAGAAATTTCTTATAAAAATTATTCGGAAAATATGTTTCCAAATTCTGTTTTAGAGTTTTGAGGTGGTCACAAACCCTTTCCAGAAACTCAGAACCAACAGAAGAGATCATTTTCCACTAAAAAGAATTCCAATGTTGGAAAAGGTGTAAATTGTCTCTCTTTTACATAACTAATGCATAAAACCAGTTTTTTCTCGAATGCCTTTATTTTCTCATAGACATTAAGAACAGTTGAAGAATTTCCCTGAATGGAGAGATTTAGTTCATTTAATTTCGAAAAAATGTCTGAAAGATTGGATAGTGTTGATAACCTTGCTTCATCAACAAGAGGTGGTGCAAAATCAGAATTACGTTCATTTACAAATAATAAAACTTCGTGCCTTAATTGAAATGAGCTTGTTAGTACTTTGCCCCTGGAAAATCAGCGAATTTCAGAAAGAAGCAAAAGTTGTATATATTCACTGCCCATTTCATCGCAGAATACTGAAAATAACCTGTTATTTAGCGGTCGAGCCTTAATAAAATTAACTAGCCTTACAGCGTTGTATAGCACAGTTTTAAATTCTGGTGGCATTCGAGGATAACGCTTCCCCGTGTATGAAACAACGCATCCAATTCATATCCGGAGCTACTTCCTTGACCTTAGAAACAATCCCCAACTATTCCTGCCTATAAAGGCGCGAGCTCCATCCGAACAAAAGCCCATACATTTTCCCACTCACTGGATGATCCCTTTGTGTATTATGTAATTATTGAGAATGTGAAATATTTCTTCTCCAGTTGTTCGGGATAACAAAGTTCTACAAAACAGAATATCGTCGTGAATGTTGTTATCAGGTGCATATCTTACGTAGCATATTAACTGCGCATCATCTGTAATCAGTAGTCTCGTCCAGTAGCGCACTCAGGATTTAATCTTAGGGGGGGGGGAAGAGTTGAGTAGACGATTTGAGAATACACACTACGCATCGCATACGACCTATGACTGAGCTTCTGCAATGATCGCTAATTCATAAGTTGTATAGAAATAGAAGACACGACACAACATAAATAAAAAAAAAAGAATTTTAATTAGGAAAAGATTTTTAGAAATTTTTCTAGTGTTTTTTCCCTTTTTCTTTGGGGAAGCCAAGTCCCCCCTCCGTCTGGGTGCACCACTGGTCTCGTCTATTTGTAACGCATAATAAGGGCTCTTCTTAACTCTTTGGATTAACTGAGATTCTACGTCTTCTGCCATATCATTAATTCTGCGACCGACAGTGTCATTTGAAAGAGGAATCAAATCAACATCTTTTAGTAACTTGTTGCTAAACATAGTTTTTACCGCATCTTTTATAGCCAGAAGTAGTAAATTTTTCCCGATAGAATGAGGTTTTCCTGTTTTCGCTATGCGCAAACTTAAGAGATAGGATGCTTCCAGTACCTTGCTATTAATAGAACCAGGCCGAAACTATATCTTTTCCATGATTTAATGTCCCTAAGCGTCTCTGGAATAATTTAATTGGCTTATTTTTCACATCACAATGTTTAGTTTCTAAATGGCGTCGCAGTTTCGCAGGTTTCATGCACTCGTTCGACAACACTTCATAACCCAAAACACACTGAGGTTTCTGTTCACTTTCATCTCCACACCAAGTAAACCCGAATTCCAAATATGAACTGTTATATTTCCTACTGTATTTTTTCTTTGAACTGCTTGTTTCTTCTACTTGAATAGTATCATATTTACTCGCCGTTACAACGATTACAACCTAATTGTGATACACAATTAGGGATAGCATCACCTGTTTCATTTACTTTTCCTTTCAAAGTTCCAAGCCACTTTTCCATTATTGAAAAACATTTCGGAAAAAAATATAAATACTGGGTTAACTCACGACACACTTTGTCCAAGTATCACTTAGCACTTCTGAAGATGTATTGAGCCTTTGTTGAAGGAGGAAAATCTTCAAGAATAAAAATCAATAAAAAAACAAGCAATTGGTTGAAATGTGGACAACACATTTACTTCAATTCTGCCAAAACAGCAAGGGAAGTCGCAAGCAATAAAACCACAATTGTTGTTCACTTCACCCCTCTTTTATTACATGTTATTCTGCCGCTATTTGTTGGTTTTTTTTAAGTATCCATTTTATTTCAATAATTTGCACCTATTCAATTTTAATTTTTTTTGTTTGGATAATTAAAAATATATATTTATTTAATTTAAGTCTGCCTGCGGACCATCTGTCACATCGTCGCGGACCACAGGTTGAGAAACACTGCCTTTGCACATTCACGTAATATCCGAACTGACATTCCATTAAAATCGACAGAAGTATTTGCATTTAAATTATGCAATATCCGAAGCAACTCTACTCAGTAACTCTACTATTACATCTGACTCAGTCACTTCGCTACTATCAGCATCCACTAAAGTTATCCTTTCAAAGTCATTATTTCTGATTGATATAAAGATTCAAAATCTACAAATACTAAATATGCTGGAAGTTCATTTTCATTTACAACTTTAAAAATATAATTGCACCAACAAATTATGTATGACCCGACAATGACGGCGTTAGTTATTTGAATTTTCATGTTAATAGGACTTCATCTTTGAAAATATTACAAGAAGCAACTGTTATCTACGAGCTTTATATGTAATATATTTGACAGATTTTGGTTATACAGGACACATTAATAGTTTAATGTCCTTGGCAATACCAGCCAAAACTCAGGAAGCACATAATGACTATAATGAAATAAATAAACGAATTTATTTCTTACTAAAGACTATGAGAATTAAATTTTTTACTCAATTAATGAAGTGTTAAGCCTATTTTTGCTAATAAGTTATATTTGCATAAAATTACTTAATTACGTACTTTTTTTTTTCATTTTTAGGACACAGAATGTTGCACTGCGCTTCAGTATTTATTGATTATATAATTATTCTGAAAATATAAGCCATTTAGCAAACAAAGCAAGCAAACAAGAAAAGTTTAGCACAGATTTCATCATCTTTTGGTTACCCGCAAATAATAAATAAAGCGCCCTCTGGGAAAGTGAAAACTTGTGAAAAATGTGAAAAAAAAAATCCCTAAAATCGATTGTTTACGTAGTATTATTATTATAATAGCTGGATCATAAAATACAAATCGTGGCTTTTTAGAACCTCTACACACACACACACACACACACACACACACACACACACACACACTGTAGGAACTTCCGAATATGAACTGCCCTATCATTATTTTAAGCACTTTTTTTTTTTCTTTTTTGGCCTCTCACGTTTTGACATTATAATACGGGGAGCAAGGTCATCCAAGAAATAGGTAGAAACTTTATCCTTTTTTCGTTCACTGTTAGTTTATTGCTTCGAATGCAGAAAGATTAATACATTATATAGGCTTTTGTATTCATATTCCCTATCTTACTAAGTTTGTTTGTTTGTCTGTTTTGCTAATGTTGCATTAATTACTCAAAAATAGTTCTTCGCTTTTGTTCTAGTCGATGGTAATTAGGTCCAAGGTAATAATTGACGTTATTTACAGTCGTTGTTCGATGAAACTAAAGAACCAATCTTGCTAGACAGAAGCAGAGCCTTCACGAGAACTCGGAATGTATAATGGATGCCAGCAGGTGGGCCAAGTTCCAATGCCAGTCAGAGTGCAGAACAAAATCAGATGCCCTAGGGCCAGTAAATGAGAATCTTAATCACAATGTCAAACAAAAGAGAGTCTTAATTCCAGACAAAAGGGCTCTTAACTTGTAAGCTAAGGTAACAGTAAAGCTTCAAAGAACCAAAATAGAGAGACAGAGAGAAAGAGAGAGAGAGAGAGAGAGAGAGAGAGAGAGAGAGAGAGAGAGAGAGACTGAAAGTGGCGATAATTATCATAGAAGTGAGCTCCAGTTTGAAGACTCAGTTGCTTGGAAGTTTCTGGATACTCTAAATTCCAAAATGGGTGTCTGGCCATCATTGTCAATGCTAGCATTCGCGGAGATGTGCTACCAGCATGAGTCTGCCTTCAGAGAGTATCCGGAGACAGTCGCTTATTAATTTCTGGAAGCACACGCCGTATTGCTTCCGAACAACTGGCGATCAATGGAACAACATGGTTGCAATCTGGATCAGCTGGAGAAAAAGAAAGAAGGTACACTGTATTTAGAAAAGAACGCAAATGGGGTAAGGAAATTTGACTAAGGGTACATCGAATAGAAGAGATTTTTGGTTTACACGAGATGCAAAATCTGAGGACCGCAAAAAAAAGTACCATCTCCCCCTACCCCCTTGGGACAGATGGAACGATGCAGAATTTACTTCATAGAGTGTTACAATTTAAATAATTTAATTAATTAATCTCCCTGAATGTATAATATTAATTGTGTATTCAGTGAGATGTTTAGGAAAAACGCAATATTTTTACATTTGCGTTTTTTAATATAACCATCGTTATGGAAAAATATCCCCGACAAAATCAAGAAATCCTAGGTACTTGTTGAGGAAATATCTTTTTAAAAGTCAGCTAAGGAGTTCTTATAATGTTATGATAACTTTTCTGATGCTAAGTCTGAAGACGATTCAATTCTGATAAATAAACAGCTAGTGTTAGGATTAAGAAGATTGCCATCAGCTGTTTTGTATACGCCTGCAGAGATGTACTCACGTGAGGTAGAGAATTAAAGGATTAGCTCAGGGATTTTCAACGTATGGCCCGCGGAACTCTTTGCCGTGGCCCGCCGGCCATTTTGAAAAAATAAATATAAAATAATTTCAACGAAGCCCGCTGGCCACTAAGCTATACTGCGGTATTTAGAATTGTCAGATGCTTTCCAGATTCACAAGGAACGCTGTGCATATGATACTTTACATAAAATCCTATAAAAATAAATATTAAACAGACTCGCTTCTTCAGCCATCTACCAGCGCCAAGCGGTACTTACGTACTTGTACTAACGTCGCGAGTGCGCTGTCTAGTGCCTCCCAGATACACCTCGAAGGTTCTCGATACGTCGTTATTTTCATATAAATACAAGAGGATCTCATCCACAATCAGTCAGTCGTGAACAGTGTGATATTCGTGTATAAGCTCACGCAGGTTCGTCGTGTCAGCCATAGCCTATTGTGGTTTTATATTGCTAGACTTTTTTCATTAGTGTGAGACATATTCAGTGGATAATAACCGTTACACGGCTATTTCGGATCATTTTTGGGTTCACCTTCCATCACTATGGCGTCTACGAGTAAAAAGGGTAAATCAAGTGATTCTTGTCGGGTTTTTAATGAAATGCGGACCAATTTGTACTTTTTTGTGCCGATCGACGATAAGCCGGTGTGAGTCAGTGTCAGTATCAAAAGAATACAATATAAAACGACACTATGAGACAAAGCAAGCATCCAGTTTCGATCAGCTTCAAGGGCGGCTTCGTATGGACAAAGTGAACCTTCTCCAAATTGATTTAAAATAACAGCAGGTACGTTTTAAAAGGCAAAGGGAAGAGAGCGAAGCGTGCGTCAAAGTAAATTATGTAATGGCTGAAAACATTGCTAAAAAATCAAAAGGCTTTTTGAAAGGCGAGTTTGTTAAAGAGTGTCTCATCGCTGATGGGGATATTCTGTGCCCAAATAATAAGGAAGTGCTTAAAAAACCGAGTTTATCTGGGATAACTGTAGCACGACGTGTCGAAGAACTTGCCAATGACATTGAAAGAACTTTAAAAAAACGGTCGTCCGATTTTACGTCATATTCACTTGCTTTAGATGAGGGCACGGATGTGAATGATACAGCACACCAGCTATCTTTGTCCGTGGCATTGATCAACAATTCACTGTGACAGAAGAACTGCTAGCGTTCGTACCTATGAAGGGAACGACGAAAGCCACTGATATTCTTGAAGCCACCAAGAAAACGCTCCAGCGTTTCGACCTCAGCTTAACCAACCTCGAGGGTGTGGTAACTGATGCTGCCCCTACTATGGTGGAAAAGAAAGAAAGAAGGGTTTGTTGCGCTGCTACGAAAAGAACCGAAACTAGAAGGAAAAGATTTCTCCATTACCATTGCTTAATCCACCAGGAGAATTTGTGCGTGAAAACTGTTGGATTCGAGAATGTCATGAAAGTTATTGTGACTGTCGTCAACATTATTAGGGCAAGCGGATTGAATCATCGTCAATTCCAAGAATTTTTGACCCAAGAGTGCGAAGTGGATCACGGCGATGTGGTTTGTTATAGTGATGTACGTTGGTTGAGCAGAGGGAAGGTTCTTAAAACAGTCTTTGACTTAAGGAGCGAAATACAGCAGTTCATGCAGACCAAGGGGAATCCGATTGCGGAATTTAACTAATCGAAGTGGATGACAGACTTTGCTTTTGTGACCGACATCTCGTTGCATATGAATGACCTAAATACGCGGCTACAATGCAAAGATCAACTGGTGCACACTCTGTTTGATCACGTCAAAGCTTTTGTGGCCAAGCTCAAACTTTGGGAGGCACAACTCGCAAAAAAAGACTTAACTCATTTTCAGCTTCTGGCTGAGCCCAACTGTTCGTCTCTTGATGAATACGTTACAAAATTAGCCGTGTTGCGAAGTGAGTTCGAAGAGAGATTTAGTGATTTTCGTAACCAATATTCTTCTTTAGATTTATTTTCAATGCCATTCAGTGTCAATGCTGCCGAAATACCAGGCTCAGTACAAATGAAGCTACTTGAACTCCAAAACAAGTCTTCTTTGAGAGAAAAATTATTCAATGTGCCGCCCTTGCTTACATTTTACAAAGACTACATTTCTGAGGACGCATTCCCTAATCTTCGCCGGCATGCTTTGAAGATGTGCGCTTTGTTAGGAAGCACATACTTATGAGAGCAGTTCTTCTCCAGAATGAAGCATGTGAAGTCTAAGACAAGAACTCAGATTATCGACCAACATCTCGAGAATACTCTGCGCATAGAGACTTCCAACATTGATGCCAACATCAACAAGCTGGTCAAGGAAAAGCATCGCCAAGTTGCCCATTCACATCGTAATGTCAATGGTATTGATATTGTATTTACTTATCATGAAGCCGACTCCTATCTACGTTCTTAAAGCTGAGTTTGTTTATTTTTATAGGATTTTATGTAAAGTATCAAATGCACAGCGCTCCTTGTGAATCTGGAAAGCATCTTACAATTCTAAATACAGCAGTATAGCTTAGTGGCCCGCGTGTTTCATTAAACTTTTTGATGCGGCCAGCACTGTCTGAAAGGTTGAAGACCCCTGGATTAGCCATTCCCAAAAAGATAAGACTAAAACCATGCTGCTTATTTTCTTTGGGAAACAAAATGTTATAATAAGAAACAAATCAGCTGGTATTCTAATTTCTTATCTGAAAACTTCTTTAAGATTCTCCTGATGAGAACAATGAAATCAATACGAACTCAGAACCTGGGCCTATTGTAATCATTATATAATCAATGTCATAACTTAGTTTCAGTCTTTTGAGGCACTTTTAATTGTCTTATTCCACCTAAATCTTAATGTTATTCTGGATGTTTTTTCTAGCCATCCTGGCATAAAAGTTTCGTTTTGCTAACCTTTCCTCCCTTATTCTGTTTAAGTGACCTTTGATGAGAGATTAGCTCTATTCGGACATGCTTGAATGCCAACAAGAACTAGAGATATCTGATGTCTCGAGTTCTATAATCAATTGGTTCATTTCTAAACGTGCTCTCAAATCGATAAGTCGAAATTAATTTGAAACTTTTTACACTATTGAATTTAGTGTTTTAGCTTAAAAATCATTTAATGCCATTTTCCCTTGAAGGCAAGTGGTCGAAACTCTTTTATCCCTAATTAACTTTTAGAAATCAATGGGTAGACAATATCTACCATTGACTGTCACCGATAGATGATCTCATCACTTATAATGATTTAAAGACATCGAGGCAAGAAGGGGGCAACGACTGCCACCATCTTGTGATTGTAAACTCTAACAGTATGGAACCAGATAAAAATATGAGTGGGAGTATCACAAATCTTTCCAGTCGGCAAACCATGTTCTTGTACTATCTTCAGTTCAAAGTGCTAACTTTCGGCTTACAGGATGTATATATTGTTTGTTTCATATAGCTGTAGTTTGGACCATTCATTCTCTTATGATTTTCCCGTATGATGTTTCAAAATCTGCGAAACAAATAGTGATCATTGTTATTATCGTCATGATTTGTATCTTATTTACCTTAAAGTAAGAATCACACTCTGACAACTGCTATTTTCCCTGATCTCAGCTTGTTTTTCCTTATTTTCTCTTTCACAAGTTTGTCATACACTCCTTTCTGGATGCCATTTAAATTCATAGTCTTGGACCAGCTTGGCTAAGGTTGAAGAATGGCCTAACCAACTCCCTTTGGGAAATAAAAGGCCTTAGAGAATTTATTTATTATTTATTTAAATCCATGTTTAGCATGGATGATGAATACAGTGTGTTGCACAGAATTATCCAGTGGCACAGCGATAAACTTTGTAAACCTAGCAGCGATGGAATCAACAGGTGGAGTGCAGTAGATTTTCGCATGTGTATTCCTACTGATCAGACAAAAATGACGAAGATAGTATATCTCATCAAGTGTTTCCAACATGTCTCGTGTGACAGAATTGATGGGACACATCACACCTTTTGAATTACCTGAATTCAAATCCGGTCTGAGACACGCGAAAAGATTTAGGAAGGCTTTTTCAACCGAGGGAGAGTTTTTCACTCAAGCCTCGTTCGGTTTCACTTTTGTGGGGAAGAAAAAAAACAACTGAGTTTCTATGAAATCAACATTGGTCAGTTAAAAAGCTGTATTTCCTGCATCCTAGACGATTAAAGCGCAAATATTTTCATTCAAAGGTCAGTCTCGCTTCCGACTATGCAATGGATTGAATAGTTTAAGATATATGTTAAGTTTAAGTTTGAATTAATCCAACCGTAAGGTACATTGTAGTTATGTCATCTAATTGAATTTTGAACCAGTATTTAAGTATATCTATAAATGACCAGGTGGGGCTCGTGCATAAGCACTGTGGAGCTGCAGCACCCCCTAATTATAAATTACAAATATAAATAAATTAATTAATTTATTTATATTTGTTTGTAATATTTAATTTATCCTCAACAATCCTATACAATTCTCTTATTTTGTATAAAAAATAATAAAAATCCATCTTGTAGCACTTAGGAGAGCGAAGGACGCTAGCGGCACTGTGTTTACCGCAGTGTCATTACTATAGTACACCCACAGATTCGAGATCTTTCGACACTTCTGTGCATGTCAACAGAAGGAGAATTCATTCCGATAATAGGATGATCAATCTGTGGGATGAGGTGTTTATTATTACACGTCGGAAAATTAACTTCTCTTTTATGATCATTGTAGTTTTTAAAGTGTTAACTATATTGCTTGTATAACAGTTGGAAAATTTTACCTATAAAGCACGTGATTTCGCGTGTTGGCAACCAATTCGTACGTCCTTCATGTCTTTCTCCCCTTCAGCATGAATCGATTATTTTTGGCAAGTCTCCAAGCGAAGCTCTCTAAAGTGTGGGCATACTATAGGCGAGCAAGCATACACACGTCATAGTGAGATGCGAGCTATTAGCATAATGCGGCACTGTCCATCGCGCAGTTCCACTGTTGTTTATATGCAGTTTGCGCCAGTAGTAGAGTGTTCGTAGTGCTATCGTGTTTACTCCGTCTCTTGAAATATTTGGACATTACAATTAAAGACATAACATTTGTTATAGTTTTTATTTTAGAACATTATTGGGGTTATGATAATGGATTTTATTTTTAAGTAATTTTGAATTATACTAAACTATAATTTTTTCGATAATAAACAATATTTTTTCATGAAACAAAACAAGAGGAATATATTTTATTTTTAAGTAATTTTGAATTATACTAAATTGTATAATTTTATCGATAATAAACAATATTTTATCATGTTTATTTTTTTTTAATTTTTACATATTGATATTTTATCCAAACAAGTATACACTATATGTTTCGAAAATTGCAGCACTCCCACGATTTCAAGACACGAGCCGCCACTGTAAATGACAAATAATGAATGCGATAGACAATGACTTCTTGAAGGAAGGTCATCCCACTCCTCAAATAGGATTGATAACGCCAACCTAGATTATTTAGAATCTAAAGAGGCAATTCCGAATAGTTGATTACACTACGTGATACATTTGTATTCTTCAAGGAAAAGAAAGAGAAGAAGCAGTGTTTTCTTGAGTCATTACTCGGAAGGTAGGCCTAGTTACTTAACGAATTTTCTTTGTCGGTCAGTTGTTCATTGATCTCTTTGTTTTCCGGTGTCTTCTCATTGCTCAGCGATTGCTTCCTGTTCATGTACTTCCAGTGAAGAAGGGCTAGACTGTCCTTGTTTTGTTTTCCTCTTTAGACAACCGACTCCGCTTCAAGCTTGTTTACATCTCATTTACCAGAACGCACTGTTTTTATCTTGTTGAGTTGTCCTCTTTTAGTAGGAATATCCCCCCCCCCAAAAAAAAAACAGTTTAATATCCTTCTGGCTCAGTCCTTCTCTGCATGGTTAATCGCTAGGAGTATTGATTTGTTTTACTTATATATAGTTTTTTTTTTATTATCATATCACTTAGACTCCTGTCATATGCTGTGAAGTTGTCTTTGTTAAAGTTATCTGAAGTTATCTCCAAACTGTATACATTTAAAACTTATGAACAGATAATAGTTTCAAACGGATAATAAATTAAAATATTAATCGTACTAGCATTGATTACAATAAGTGCAACCGAAGGAAAATCAAAATGCCAACCACTCTTATTTAAACACTAAACATCTGACAGTGGCCTATTCACCTCACAAAGACCTTGCCCATGGCCGTGTTCCGTTCGCTCACGTCCCATTCAGTTGTTCGACTGCATACAAGTTTCCTGAGGCTCAGGAGAATAATATCAAGTGTGCGTGGTTTCTCAAACCGGTAGAACCAATCAGCGCCCTCTACCACAGGACTTGCTTAGAGGTAACTAGACCCGCTTATGTTTGGCTGCACCTTTGGAGCATTTTTCTTTGTTTAGTTCGACAGTGAACGCCACTGTTATTGTTGCTTAGCAACAGAGGGTCATGCGCATGCCAAGACAGTGCTCATTCCTGCTAAGCAGGTAAAATTAAGGATATCAAGGGGAAGGAAGACCCTTGTCCTACTGTGCTCTTTCGTCCCCCGCGGTGAAGTTTACCATGGGTCATTCACTTTTCCGTAGGTCAGGTCATGGTTACTGAGATGATGTCAGGAATTCCAAGAACCCGTACAGACAGGCATGTTGACATTTTCCAAACCTTTACTATCAAGAGCACTGTTTCTCTTACTACTATGCAATAGTTCGGCTTGGATGTTTCTTTGAAGATCAGTAGTGAAGAAATTAGTTTGGTATGTTGACGAAACGGGTGTCATAGCGGTACCAATAGAAAGGCGTGAATGGAGGTCATTAACGAGGTCTCTTTGTCATAGCAGGTTCATGCGTAATGATTAGGTCCAGGCCAAATGGACGGGGCCGGTTTTTGTGTTCTCCCGGGAGAGCGAAAGAGAGAGAAGTTCACTTGTATCGGTACTTGCCCGAGGTATCTACAGGTGGTGTTTCTGAGCAGTGCCGTAGCGGACGGGTTACGGGTGCTGTCCCTACCGTGAGAGCATTTGGGTATTTTTAACTGGAACCTTCACTAGTGCAAGGATTTTAAGGGCCAACAAACAGACCCACACACCTTTTTTAACCACTCCTGGGGGCTGTATATGACCATTCGACCGGAAAGGCCACCAAGCACACACACAAACACATCACATGCACACAAACAAGCACGCACGTACACTCACACACACACACACACTGAGGTGAACTCTTACAACTGGTGAAAGTGATTTATTCGCCAGGAGCACAAGTCGATGTACCTGCGTTCCGCTACTATTGGCAACACCGCCCACCCGATCTCTGTTAATGAGCGGAAGAGTGTCCGACTAACGGTACGCTCTAGCTGAGTGCCTACTCTCTCTCCCCATTCCCTCAAGGGGTCCCTTAGCGCAAGGTAGGTCCCGAAGAGACATTGTAGAAACATGATTTGCATGCCACCAGTCATCAGAATGCCAACTATCATTGAACTGCTTGTCTTGCTAACCGCGCTGAGGATAGGAAAAGGCGCTGTTGGCCACAGATCAGGTAATGTGTTTGTGTTGTTAATTATACATTAGAATAGTGTTTAGCTGCCATTAAGAGCATTTTGAGGTGGATAATTTCTCTAAAGGTCATATTAAATTATTGTTTACTAGATAAATACAATAAAATATTTGTAAATATCTGGACTTTTTTTAAATATTAATTTTTAGTTTCTCTTTTCGTGTTTATTTGATAAACAGTATCCTGTTTTGTTGTGTACAAGTTTAGCTGGTTCTGTGTGAATGTACTCTGATACTGGCTGTGAGTAATTTAAAAGCCTGTGGAACTATAACTCTGTAGGTGGGCCAGCCTCGCTGAACCACTTTTCTATTGAATTTCTAATTGCTAATATTATGTCAATTAGACAACAGATGAGGACAGTGACAAACTGCAGAATTAGAACGAAATTATCCAAAGACTTTCAGTTTCTTGACCTCTCATTCATAGATGTTTTTTGCTTCACTCTTTTCAATTAAATATTCTTCCCCTCTCTCTTCTTTGAGTGGAATGACCATCACATTGATCAGTGTGTTTATTTTACAATGTTTCTCAAACGATTTTTATAATAATTTATTTTAAAAACACTTTCGCATGTAATGGAAAAATTCTCTATTATTATTACATAATTTCACATAATTCAAAATTATTAAATTTAAATATGTTTAAAATAATTTTTAAAAAATGCAAAATATTTAAAAGAAAACATATATCTGACACCTGAAGGTTGCCTGGGTATAAATATAGAATGATTATAATTTATTTAATGCTTTATAATAATATTCTAGTTGACTTTCAGTTATAATTAATTAAGACACTTTTTTTTTTTTGTATTTCTCCATTGTATTTATTCAGAGACTTTGAAAAACATGAACATCTTAACTCATAACTACATTTCTCAAACTCCATATGCGTATCCAAGAACCCGGTTACCATCTTAAACACATTTGGCAAAAATATAACGATAATCATAATAATATCGTATATTTTACTATAAATTTGTGTTTTAATTATTTGAACTCTTACTTTGGCTTGAGGATACAAATCAATGGCGTTGTTCCATGTTGCATTGTCTGCTGATCTAGACTGATAACTAACCAATTGGAGTCATTCAAATGAATGGATAATATATAGTATACTATCCACTGTCAGTTCCCGATCCTGTACCCAATTTCGGATAAAACACATACACATTTGCACAATTACTATCAAGCTATGCTGCTGAAGATAGCATCAATAATATCATTTAAAATCTGGCTGGTCATCTATGAGTGCTCCACATAAAGTAGTACAGAGTTTAAGAATGCCAGTATGTTTCCTACAGAATAGAATAGAAAACTGATCGGGAATTTAAAGCCATTTTCATTTTTTTTTTTGTACAAAGGGTTATCACTTCTTCAACAAATGAAAGAACATTAAGAAGAAATACAGACAGAAAAATTCAGGAAGTAGCTGTTAATTAATTATGATCAAACTGGGTTTTATCATCCATCTGTGAAAGATTTGCACATATATATATATATATATATATATATATATATATATACGATTACAAGTGAAAGATATTATCCAATATTGTATCGAAGATATGTGGGCAAACAGGTCGAAGAATTATTTCATTTTTTTTAATAATAACAATAATCCGTTTATTTTTTTCTCAAATAAATTACATGCATGCATGTACTCTAAAATTCAGTTACTAGTATCTTTCTCTGAAGTAATCAGCAGGGATTATAATGAATTAATATTACGATTTGCATATTTGATACAATTGATATAAAATATAATTTATGTATAATTATTGTTATTTACAGTAATCATAATCATAGTATATAACGGTAATGATTTACAGTTATTATGTAGTTTACTTTACGAAAATAGTATATTTTTAATTGGTGTACATTTTTGACAGAGATCAATACCTTGCAGGTTATATACATTTATACAGTTAACACGTCGCAATTTCTGTTCAGTATAAAGTGGTAAGTGGAATAACAGCAATGACAATATGGTAGTTTATAAGGATAAGTAAGATGCATGTTCTGGGAATGTAATCCTACCGCGACATCGAAGCCAATGCCATAAAGAGAGTGGAACAATAATAATAATAATAATAATAATCAAAGTTGGCCGGCTGTGGCTTAAACATACCAAAGTCATCCCAACAGTTATCGGTGCAATTTCAAAGAAGCTCTCCAACTATTTACAGCAATTAAACATCAACGAAGTGACCCTATATGACCTACAAAAAACAGCATTACTTGGAACAGTTCATATTTTACGACTCTACCTGACAGACTATTCTCAGATTCTTGGGTATTGTTCTGTATCACCAGTCAAATTGTTGTTGGAATGATATGTTGTTTTGACTGTGTATCAGTTATATGCATAAAGTAGTAATAATAATAATAATAATAATAATAATAATAATAATAATAATAATAATAATAATAATAATAATAATAATAATAATAATAATCAAGTTATTATGTGTACAAATATATATCAGCAAATGGGTTAAGAAAAAATTTTAACCAATAACTTCTTGTATGTCAAAATTGATAAAAGTTTCTAAAAATGATAAGCTACGATGAAGTTCGTCTAACGTCAGTCTTCATCTTACAAACAATTCTGATTTTTCTTTCTTTGCATTGCATTTTAGGCCTAAGTAACTGGTTGTATACGAACTTGAGTTGTTTTTACCTACACGTTTTCGAGACTATTGAGCTGATATGAATTCTTAAACAGATAGTTCTGTTTACCTTTTACTCAGTTAATGGCATCTTCCTGTTTCGAGAGTACAGCTTTAACTCTGAGCTGAATATAGATTTTGTAATCAGTAAAAGAAATTTAGCTGTAAAAAGGAGGGGGAGGAAGAAGATGGGTAGCCCATCGAAAGAGGACAGTAGAGCCTGTTTAAGTCATCAACGCCACCTCGAAGACACGAAACATTAAGTTCGTATTAAAGTGGCTGACTTCCTTAGGTGTGTGTCAAACAGCTACATTACCCGCTATCGGGTGAATGACCGGGCCAAGTTAGGCTGAAGGACAGGATTTTTGGGGTCGAAGAGGGAGTAATATTTCCGCGTGCCAACAGTAGTAAGTGCCGCTATTCGCTTCGGGCGATTGCTCATCGGAACACTGATAGGATCTGGTGACGCCGGGTAGAGTGTCTGAGTTTCTCTGATTGGTGATAATTATAGGAAGTGAACGGGAAATTGGATATTTTTTTTTTTTTTTTTTTACAAGGTGGGGATGCCAGTATCGTTTTCTCTGAACTGGGTAGAAACCAAATTGCCACCTTTCTAGGTTTTTCTCTTTGTGAATCATCAAGCAGGTCGGTCACCTTATGTAGAATAACGGTTCACAACTACTTTCTTGGAAGAAGTCGAATGACTGGTCAAGTAGCAAAACAATATCCTAGACGATTGCTATCACTGCAATCTTGATCGTCTTTCCGTATCCTCTACTCCCCACCCAAAAAAAAAAAAATAAATAAATAAATAAAATAAAATAAAATAAAATCGCCGAGAAAGAGAGAGAGAGAGAAAATTACCCATAAGCTAATTAATATACTAATCAACAGTACTACTTTTATTCCTATAAGGCCACTACTTGCTCAAGTTCGCTTTTGTAGTTACAATTTTAGGATAAGAAAATGATAAAGATATAAACGTAAAAATTGCAAAATATTTAAAAATAACAGGTGTAATTAACTCTATATTTAAACCAAACCTAGTTCAAAAACAAACCAGACTAAAAGTATACAATACATTAGCCCTACCAGTCTTAATGTATGGAAGCGAAATCTGGACAATAAAACAAAAAGACAAACAAAGATTAACAACAGCAGAAATGAAGTTTATGAGAAAAACTGCAAAGTATACCCTATTTGATCACAAAAGAAACGAAGAAATTATGAAAGAATTAAACCAAGAATCAGTAATAGAAAAAATTTAAAAATATACACATAAATGGATGGAACACGTTCAAAGAATGAAAACAGAAAGATTACCAAAACAAGCCTTAAAGTACAAGCCATTAAGAAAAAGAAAACCAGGACGTTCTCTTAAACGATTCAACGATGACTTCTAAGGCCGGAACAGGCCATGCTACGCCTAAATCCTTGATATGCATGATGATGAATTTTAGGATAAGGTTCTTAGTCTTATGCCAATAAACTAATTAGTGCAATATAAAATAGTATATTAATTACATATATAATTAATTTCATTAATTAAAATAGTTTGCTTTCAAAGTTCAATTCTCAGTTGCAGGTCGAGTGATCAGGCCGAATCCGTGCTACAACAGTTATACGAAAGAAGAAGGAATCTGTATGTTTGCTTGGAACTGTAACAGAGCAAATGGAACTCACTTAACCTTCTGTATTGATAGGTTTTACTTTGGTAGTTGCTGCAAGCTGCAGCCAGGTGCCACTATTGACACTTTAGAAATCACTAGTAACGATATTAGTGATCATGATGATAATAACGATGTTTTTCCTTTGCCAACATCAACATCCATCGTTCATCAGTCTTCGACGATTACAGAAATATCTTCTTCAGACACAAGTCAGAGACCATTAACAAGTCCATGGTTTCCTCCAGGGCTTTCTACTTGGAGACCATTCGAAAATACTGTTCCCAATGAAGTAGCTTCAGAAGAATCTACTGAACCTACGTGGACAATTGTTGTTCACGAAAGAGAAACTACTGGATGGACTTCTCCCGAAAATTCTTCCACAACCTTGGAATTTTTCTCCACATATCCACAGACAGGAACACCAACTTCGGTGGAGTCGTTTAGGGAAGGTATAAGTACTGGAACGATGATGCCTTCCACCAGTGAAAAGCCGTTAACCATTTTCCATGAGACCACTTGGAAAGACAACATCACCGTTGAGTCCAATGATACTCAGACTACAGTGCCAACAGAACGAGACATCATTTCCACTAGTCAGACACCCTGGATAACATCCACCCAACATAATGAAAGTGAATCGACTACCATAGAGTCAACATTGACTACTAGACTGCGACCCGAGACAGTAACACTAACAACCGCAAGTGATGCCCAGCAACAGACCATCACAAGGTTTCCAACCACAACACCAACAGAAAGAAATGATTCTCCTGTTACAGTGACACAAGAAGAGACAATATTGAGTGATCAATCTACAACCTCCATCCACGTTACCGATTCCCCAAGCACCACATTCGAAGTGACCAGCCCCACAGCACTACCAACCACTACATCGACGGTCAAAACTACGACTTCTTCTGCAGTGCCTATCTACTCTACCCTGACAGATCTTTTGGACTATAGACAAGGTAAGCTTATGGTACTATTCACAAATAATATACAGTATTTATTGTTATTTCACAAAACACAGAAATTATGCAGAGATCGTGAATCTCTGCATAATTTACACAGAGATCGTGTAAGAATGGGCCATCTGAATCCTCCGCACATAAAACGAGCTATTTAAGCTTTTGCATGTTTCTAATTTCTGTGTTGAATCAGGGAATATTTTCTCTTTACATTTGAATAACAATTTATTTTGACAAAAAGAAATATAATCATCTCACTTCACAATGCTGCATGATTAATAAGTATCTTGTCTTCTATTGCAGTATGTGGAAAACCTATACTGGGACCACGGGGAAGGATTGTGGGAGGAACCGACTCCCACTTTGGTGAATGGCCGTGGATGGTAAGTACTCATACCTCGTACATATCGAAAGATGTGGAAAACAAATTTACTTATTTAGAAAAAATGCTAAATGCTAAAGAACTGAAAACTCTGTAATACTGTTTGGCTGATGTCTTGAAGATTATGTAATCTCAAATCTATTTTCGGGTGCAACTCATTAAATTTGATATGAGATGACCAAATGGAGTTTCCCAGTGTTGCACTGCATTTATATTAAGATTCACAGTTGCGCTGGAATTTTAAAGAAACCCATCTTGAAATAACTTTTACAGTTGCCCATAAAGAAGAGTTGGGGAAAACATTAATCATTACTTGTTTAAGTTAAGGGATATTACATCCCATATAGTTTCTTAGCCGAATAAGAAACTCAAAGAGTTTCATGCCGAATATATTAGAAACTGTATAAAGTTCGGCGATTCCAAGCGTAAGCAAATACCTGGATACTGCAGCACTGATCCCAAAGGGTAGTGCAAGCTGGGGCAACTCGTGGTAGAAGTGGAGCAAGCTCCGATCACTATTCTTGATATTTGCCCATAATGTGAACTTAGCTCCTAGGAACTGTATTTTTGTTCACATTATGAGAGAAGGTCACTACCCAGACCGGTTTCGACCTTTATTGAGGTCTCATCAGTGAGTAGCCAGACCTAGTTAATATCAAGTTTGTAGCGAACAGAACTTGTACCCCTTCTACGAGTATTGCCGTGAGGTGCTCTAATAAATTATTAGATATGTGAAGAGCCAAAGGCTTCATTTCGGCGACATATAACTTGTTTAAGTTAATAAAGGTCGAAACCGATCTGGGTAGTGACCTTCTCTCATAATGTGAACAAAAATACAGTTCCTAGGAGCTAAGTTCACATTATGGGCAAATATCAAGAATAGTGATCGGAGCTTGCTCCACTTCTACCACGAGTTTCCCCAGCTTGCACTACCCTTTGGGATCAGTGCTGCAGTATCCAGGTATTTGCTTACGCTTGGAATCGCCGAACTTTATACAGTTTTTACTATATTCGGCATGAAACTCTTTGAGTTTCTTATTTCTGCTAAGAAACTATATGGGATGTAATATCCCTTAACTTAAACAAGTTATATGTCGCCGAATTGAAGCCTTTGGCTCTTCACATATCTAATAATTAATCATTACTTAATTAACCGTCCAGTGTCAAAATATTATAACTACCACCCTAATAGTTCACAAATCTCTCTCTTGCTGTTGGAGCTGAAGTTCCTCAGTGTGTTATGGACTCTAATAAACCTTTAAACAGAAGGTATGCTTGTAGTACGTGCTCAGGATTGCATCTTGTCGATCTGGGATTCAAACGCTGGCTTTTTCAATCCACGCAAATCTCAGAGTGTTCTATGGGATTCAAATCTGGAATTCGGCGGTCATGGTAACAACTGGAAGAAACTGTTGTGTCCTGAGAACCATTTTCAAACGATATTTCCTACAGTGGCATGGGAATAGCCCATGATCCTGCTGATGTATGCTCATGATGTCATGTATGCTGGTTTTCAACATGACAAGATTCTTTCTGGAGGGATCGAACGTTTCCCTGTGAAGTTATGAAAGGGGGGGGGGAGTTATAATCTTCTGATTGGACTGTGCATGCCAAAAATTCAAACACTTGTTTCGTGTATGCTGCTCCTTAATTTCTACGATGAAGCTCTTCAGCTTCAACATTATGATAATGTCTTCAAAATATTTTCTTCCAACTGTTCACAACTGCAGCAATTGGTTCATTACTTCATGAGGGTTCTTTTAAGCTTTATTTGATTAGTTCCACGCCTGTTGTTCCCTATGTTATATAGAATAGATATCATGTATCATCCCGCTGAATTTATTATACTCATATTTTTGAATTATACCAGCGAATTGTCGCCTTCATTAAATTCTTAAGATGTTTTTCTTTCACATTTCAGGTATCCTTGCGACAGTGGAAAAAGAATACGTTTTTACACAAGTGTGGAGCTGCACTATTAAATGAATTCTGGGCCATAACAGCTGCTCACTGCGTAGAAGGGTGAAATTTCTTTTACTACATAACGTTTTATCTTCTCTTTTCTTTAGTATTCACATTACATCATATACTATTAATTGCAATGCACCAGAAACAAACAATCAATGTTTTCCAAAGTATACATCACATATACAATTGCTTTCACCATATCCGAATGAAAATATGCATCCATAAAATATATTTCAGCTTAACCTTTAGACTTATGGAGACATCGTTCATCATTCCAAGAGTTTTAATTCCTCTGTTATAGAATGCAAAAGACTGCCAACAAAGCCATTTCCATGAGGCTAAGATTACGTCGCTTCTGTAATGTTGACCAGGAAGATGCCATCATCACCAAATCAAAAGGATTTCATTGGAAGCTAGATCCGGAGAAAGCAGTAGATGATGGACCTGCCCTACCACTAGTGATCAAGGTGTTGATGAAACAGGTCGGTTGTATGTGAGATCTGATGTCGTCGTGAGGCCGAGGTACTTAAGACTGCTTCAAAAAGTGAACGTTTCCTTTGGATGGTAGCACTCTATTCGTGTGGGGTTCCTCCCCGTTCCTCGACCGCCCCCTTAGTCTATACCGACTGAGCTACGAAGGCTCGATAGCAGCACTCAAATGATACTATGCAACCATATGACACATGCATTGCTGTTTCAATGATATATCAAAAGCATTGTTTTTACTGATGGTTTGAAGTGGTAGAAGAAAGAAGGGATGTTCGACGCTACATTGCGATTTCCTTTCTAGTATCAGTGCTGTAACCAAGCATTAAAAAAAAAATCAAATTCACCTCTACAAATGCTCCAAGATAAATGTGCCGCGGCTGCTAGTTGATCTGCATTGATGCCACCATATCTGATGTTAGACTAGTGAATGGTTCCTATGAAATGTGAAGATCGTCAGCAATGTTCTTGAATTTCATGCTACTGTCGCTTTGACATAGAATTTGCGGTAAAAAGTTTTGGGCGAAGTGGTTAAATCTCACTGTAATGTGCATAATGTTCATCTCTTTCTATGGTCAAGGACAGGCATTGTGAATCCGAAAAAGGTATGAGGCCTCACTTTTGCTGCTGAAGACTACGCTACAATTATTTTTCTTCGGTGTTACGTTTTTTAATGTTTCCATTACAATCTGTTCTCCACCTCCTAGTAAGATATCAATATTTTTTTTTATCAGTGATTGTCTCTCAGGAAGGCTCTACCTTCCTCACAAATCTTTTCGAAAGTTAGTTTTAACTGGATTACGGTTTTGCTTATGCATTCACTTCTGTGAGTTGTTTGGGAAAGGGCCTTCCACACACACTATAAAAAGAAAGTCTTTTTTGAAGAATTTCGTAAACAGAATTAACTTGCACTGGATTGCCACTTCATGGACAGTCTCCTCACTTCTTAGAATACATATACGGGCTTGCTTTGTAATGTCGTCATTCGTCGTTACGTGCATGGTCGTCCTGAACATCCTTTATCATGGACACGGTTTGGTGGTGATTAATTTCAAGATCCCTGTTACATCTTCACCCTACAAAAATTGAACCAAAGCGCATTATTTTTTGGTGCATGAAATCGGCAGGACCATACTGCTCATTTCCTTTAAAAAAGGGAGAAAACATCTATAACGACTTTTCGAATGAAAGTAAAAGCAGGCGAACCAGCCAAAACATACATGTATATTGATAGACATAGCATGACTATGAAGACAGAATTAACTACACTTGTCATCGAGCAAAAGTAGGTTTATAAGAAGGCCATTAATGGACCATAGTAGACCGCTGCGCCTATTATTATATAATTAAATAACACCCATTTTTTTAAAAAAAAATTATGCTATCACAATAACTTAAATGATAGGCGGGAGTGTCGTAACACACACTTGGTGACGCTGGTGCCATCTATTACAATTCACATTTAAGTAGTTTTTTTAACCGTGTACATTACAAGATTCTTAACATTTTTTTCAACTTAGTTACAAGGTACATAGCAAATGCATTTTTACGAGTTATTTTCCTTCTGTCACTGTTATTATCTGGTATACGAAAGTGTCATAATTTTCGATTTTTTTTAAATTATTTACAACTAATAAGAAATACAGTTATATTACAGCTGGGTATACGTAATTTTGTCAGTAGTTCTTTGTTTTACTTTGTACAATTTCTTGTATGCTGACTTAAATATTAGCTACTTTGGCATATTTATAAATTAGATACAATATAAGTTATACATCTATTTGAAAAGTATCTTTTTTTGCATATTATATTTAAAATAATTTATTATTTAATAACACAAATCGTTTTCTAGCTGAATTCACTTTGATACGAACACGTTAACAACACAATAAATGAAAATCATGCAACAAATAGAAGGCAGAGTTAAATGCTTCAAAACGACTATTTAAAATCAATTTAAATATATTTTTCACTTGTTTTTGCAAGATACAGAGATACTGAAGCAGTGAATAATTGGATTTGTTCAGCAAATCAAGTGAAATGAAATAGATATAATTTTAAAATTTATAACAGAGTATGAATGCGCGCGAAAAAAGGAAGATATTAAAAATGAAAGACGTTTGTAGGTGGATCAGTACTCATACCTTCAAAGGAAGGTATGAGTACTTTTAAATTACATTTATTTCAATTATTATTCACTTCCAGTACGAGAATAAATTGAAAATAAAAAAATAACTTTTTTTTTTATTTTTTAAATTTTAAGTATTGTCATGTTATGAGTATTATGTCCTTTTCACAATTGTTCCACCAGGTGGGGCAACATTGCGTTTGCTGTTACTATATTGGCAAGATGGCGTCTCTCTGTCCTTGTAGATACCGGACAATGTTTTCTTCTGCGAGTTTAGAGGTCCCACTTCGGAAACGTTACACTAAGTGACATTTATCTGTCTCTTATAAAGGAGGATTGGATTGAATTAGAATTATAGCCCAAACAGCTCTGAGGCTATGCCACCAGTGTATTATGTCTATCAACTGAATGTGTTTCTTTAGTGGTTTGCTGGTTCGACGCAGCAAAAAATTTCGAGTTTCTTGGATGAAGACTCGTGAAACTGGCTAACTCAAGTTAAAATGTCTACATAAAGATTCATCACATCCTCGACAGAATTCAAACCCACATTTTCGAACCAAAGGACAAATGCTGTTGTCCATTCGGAGTGCGCATGGAAGTACCTTATAAGAAAGATGATTAAGAATCTTTCATTCCCAGTGACATCAGATATACTGTGTATTTGTCCTGAAGTCTGCGGGAAATGTAAATCTTCTTTTTTTGTATAACGTCCTTAAAAATTTGATTAATACTAGCAAAGCAAGTTAGCCAAGATGATTTCTTTTTTATCCTCAAAGTACTTTAACATCAACCCCAGTTTGTAGTTCTCGGTCGACTACAAATTTCCGCACTGCTGATATCCGTCCGTTCAGGTTTGAATTCTCGCATCATCAAGCGTTAAAAATATATTAAAAAAACTTCCCACTTCCCATATAGAGCATCATTCGATATACATCGCTTGGTATGACATTATGGGATATTTACTGAACTGAAGTATATCAATTAAAAATGTTGGCAAATGCATTATCCTTTCCTTTTTTTGAGCAAGACCAGTCATTGCTCTATTTAAGGAATAATTTGCGTGACTTAGTATATCAAAAATTGTCGATGACTGTTCATTTATTTGCTCTTTTACTTGAGTCATTATAAGCTTTGAGAGCAATACTGGTATAATTTAATGTTGCATTCTGCATTCTACGTAAAAGAGTGACAAGAATTGTTCTGTTACAGTTATTAGAATTGCATCTTAAATTGCTCAACTAACGTAAAGGTATATAACTTATGTAGGAACATATGTACTTTATGTAAAGAGCTTGCATAATAAAGATAGATCGATTAATAAAATATTTGTTCTTTTTCTTATTGTTATTATTATTCTCAGTGTCCTGACCAACGACATCCTTCTGAGACTGGGAGAATACGACATCACCCACGAAAACGAGCCTTTCCCTTTTATCGAACGAAGAGTCCAAATCATAGCTTCGCATCCCAAATTTGACAAACGCACCTTTGAATACGACTTAGCCCTTCTGCGCTTCTACGAGCCCGTGCCATTTCAGATGAACATTCTCCCAATATGTGTGCCAACTGGGAATAAGACGTATGTGGGCAAAACCGCAGTGGTCACCGGCTGGGGAAGACTTTATGAAGGTAATTGTATTTTATTATTATTATTATTATTATTACTGGTCATTTATTTAAATTGTAATGGAGTGCTCCTAATACAAAAAGATGAAAATATTGGGAGAATAGTTTCAACTTTCTTTTAATTGAATGTAATATAGTACAAGTGGCGCCACAAGTCCTAGCGGCCACGCAAAGAACTATGAACCTAAATCTAACCATCGCTGCATAAATGATGAAGTGTATTGCAGATTTGTCAATTAGCATACAAATTAGCAACGCATGAACTCAGCATCTCTATTTAAGTAAGCTAGTCGTAAAGATACTTTCACGGGAAGGGAAATCATTTCTATATTAGATATTATTACTAGAAATATAGCGAATGTGTCATAAAAATTGAAGCGAAACAAGTTATCTGTTAATTAGAAAAAACTTCACACTACAGCAGCTTTGGAAGTGATTCGTTGTACAACGTGGATAAATTAAAAGACACTGATCTTAATATTTCGGACAAATTGAAAACGAAGTACAAGTTTTCCGTTATCTGAATTTTTATTTACCTGATCTTAATTTCTTTTTTTTTTTTACGAGATTGCAGACTACTGAAAATTTAATGTATTTATTATTCATAGCTTATATACTTCCGGATCAGTTATGTTCATTTTTAACTGCATCAAATATTAATTAGTAAAGTTTTTTTTTTATAATACATTTTTATGCCACGCCCATGATGATAATACAGAACATTTATTCTTATCAAAAATATGCAAGTATTTACACTAAAAACAAATATTTTGCTAATCTCATAAAATTGAATTCAGCTGTCGTTAAACTCCCAATGGACTGAAATCTTAAACTCAATACTACACACTGAAATCTCCAAGATATCCACGTGTGTTCAAATTCATTCTCTTTATAATGCATTTAAAATTCCAATCCGCGATAATTTAATTAGCAAATAAACTTCTCTTCAATTTAGGAGTTACATGAAATATTTTCAGATTTTTTACATACTAATATTTTTCTTTTAAATTAGCAACATAAAAAACGAACTCGATATAAAGAAAATCAATCAAAAATCAAAATAAATTCCAGCTAATCAGTATTGGCTGGAACTAATGGCAAATAAAGCAATTTAAAAGACTTATGGCTCTGAAACCAATTTTTTATGTGTCTGTTAACTGCGTGTGTTCTTTTGGCCGGGTTTTCTGTTTAGCTGGTTGAAAAACTTGAATTCCTGGAAGAAAAATGCCGCTACCGCCTTCAGATGCATCGTAATGCGATGTACTAACCTGATAGAATCCTCGCCGGTGTTTATGATGTTTCAAAAAAAATGTAATAATTTACTTTTTTCCCTTCGATTATTATCTTAATGAGAGACAAAAACGGATGAGAGTTCATCCCCTCTTTTTGGCACATGAACTTGCTCCCTTTATTTCAGATATCAAGAAACTGAGAACATTGCAAACAGAACACAGTTTGTCAAACGGATCATGGTCTCGATGAGTTGAGTTTCACCATTATTTCAATCCATCGATTGAAATGTCGGAGTTCTCGAGGTACTTTGAAAGCTTGAATTTTGTTTTGTTTTGTTTTTTTTTCGAGTTGAAGGTGATTGAAACCAAACGTTAATGGTAAGACGACCATAGAAAATGTTCTAGCTACGTTTAAAGAACCAAAATAAGCATCAGAATTAATTTGCAAACTCACGTTTCAAAGAAATCTTTGATATTAAGCTATTAGGAAATAGAATATTCACTTATTCAAAAAAAAAAAGGCCATTCAAAGTATTCAGTTTTATTTTTGAAATTAGATAGCAATACATTTTTGATGCAAAGTTAAGAAAGACAACAATCTTAGTTTTCTTTTTTTCTTTGAATGACCATAATATAGAAATTCGTATGGAATACAACTGCAATCCGTAAACCTATATTACTTAAGCCTTAGCAAACAAGCCTTAAGACACACACCTCTCCAAATCACGTGTATACAATTATTGTAAGATATATTCATGAAGTGTTTTATTTCTTTTTCGACAGATTAAATACAGGATTCTGTGTATGTAAATTTAAAATCAAATTTAAATAATTTCCTATAAGCACTTATTACTCTCATATACGCTCTGCATCCTATTATCTTCCATGATATTTGCCTTGATTAAGATAATCTTACAGGTTTATTCTACCAAAATATTCTGAGCAATCTAATCCTATTTTCTTTTATTTTACAATTCTTTATTTTTTTTTAATTAGCATAACGTGAAGTAGGCCAAAAAATCCATCATTCTCATTACAGAAATGCGAAATGAAAGTGAATACAGACAAAATTTCAACCATTGGCAAAATGAAAAACTAAAAGCTCTGGTTGTATGTATGATAAAACTTCTAAATTTATTGTAAATAAAACATATTGGAAATGAAATATGGATTATGTATCCATTTACGTAATTACCTATTCTGTTTTAAATTTCTCTGATTGTTTCTCACTTTGTTCTAAGAGGAATAAAATGGTAGAAATAAATATTCTGCAGAAATGCAGGAGCGCTAAGTAATAGGAGAGCTGTCGTTGTCGGTAATTGTATTGGAACTGTTTTCGCCCTAGTGGAGTAAGTGGAGTAAGGTCGAATTACGTTTGCTAATTTGAAATTGCCGACTACAAGTGGTAAGTGGTAAGTAGCCAATAAATGGTAGCTAATAACCCGAACTTTTAGAGTTCTTACGCATCATCCAGCTGACAACATGCAGCCACAAACCTGTGCCTGCCACGAACAGACCCACAGTGGACGGAAAGCGATGTAAACAACAGAAATTCTGGAATAATTTTAGAGCTCAGTTGAAAAATGCACTCTTGTCAGTAGATCTACGTATCGCTAAAGAAGTGAAGGACTTTAGTGCAGACGTTAGCAGATTACCTTATCACTAAAGCAAACCGAAAATTACTCTAGAAGTAATAGATTTAAATCCACTGAGTATGACAGGCTTGTAGACAGAGGGTACAAATCTATTAGGCTTGTGGTTACGACTAATAGAACTTTCGATTAGGAAAGAGAGATGACTAGAGTCTATCTATTTTTTGTAATCTCAGAAAACTGGATAGCAGGGGAAAAGAAAGCTTGCTACCTCCATTTGAGATAGTCTAAAGATTTTTTTCGTGTCGTTATCAGAAATGAACCCGGATGTTTACCAGTCAGTTAATATTACATACTTTTTTTTTTGCATTTAAGTTTCTGTTATGCTTTAGACGTGTATGTACAAGCAGGTTCATCTCCTTCCTATTTACGTTCATGGGAAGTTACTCGTGATATGATCCCATTTTCCTGTATTATATATTTTTTCCTTATTCGAGTGTAAGAATGCAGTTATACGAGTATTTGCATCATTAGAGAATTGCTCGTTTTTGTTTTACGCGACCTAATAAAGCTGCATTGTTTTGACTAGGTAATCGGGCCACAAAATGTCAATGTCTGAATTTTGGGGCATTTAACAACAAATGCTGTTAAATGCGGTTAAGATTAGTTTTTTTTTTATTTGTTTCATGGCAATTTGCGTAATCGGCATGGTTGATTTTTCCCAGGAAGGAAACGAGGTTTTCTTTGCTGTTCTGTTTGGAGATAAAATGTGTTTTGTTGAAAATAGCTTTTTTTTTTTTTTCTGTGTGGCAAGCTGCATTTTTAAAGTGAGATTTTCATTAAGATTATCTCTTTTAAATTGACTGACGTGAATGCTATCGTGACTGTGGTCGCGTTCATTCAAATTATGTTTAATAGGTTGACTCAAATCAAGAATGCCATGATACTGCGTAGCTACATATCATGGTCAGGCAGGCCATCCGGCAAACGTCTGATCGAAGGAAAATGTTCCGTAAAAAAATGCGCGCCCTGAAGCTACAAATAGAATTCAAAATAAACATCTGGTTAAATGGTTAAAATCTCCTCCATGAAACTTAACCAAGATATTGCAATGATTAATAATAAAATAAAGCAATGAGCAGCCCGTTTCGTACCATCTGAAAAGTCAGATATATTAAAAAGTAAATGCAAGTGTACATAAGTTCTACTTCTGTTGGTAGCATTCAAAATTTGAAGATCCACATACTAGTGGAATTGAAAAATTCTGGGAGGTGGCATCATAGCCAACATTCGACCCTATACTTCCTGGCTCACGACAGTGTTCATTCATTATTTCTTGTTTCGTGTAAAATAATAATTTAAAGCTTTGTATAGTAATAATATCTGTCCAAAGATGTATTCGTCCTATGAGGTCTTGTGCGATATGCAAATTAATGTTTATGATTTGTTTGTTTTCAGATGGTCCATTGCCTGACGTTCTACAAGAAGTCAAAATCCCCATACTTCCAAACAAGCAATGCGAAAACATGTACAAAAAAGCGGGCTTCAACGAGCACATCCCTGACATTTTCATCTGCGGAGGACACGCGGAAGGAGGAAGAGACTCGTGCGAGGCAAGTATTTCGAGACCAATGTGTTGTTCAGTTGAAATTAAGTTCATGGGATTTGCAGATAAAATTTGTTTTGCGAAGCAACTTTTCTGAAACTGCACAATGTTTACTAACTGCACTGTTTTTCACTCCTTTTTCTTAGTATTTTCAGTTCTAGCATTTTGAATCGGTTGTAAATCCAACCAGCACACCAATTCTTTGCTATACCGCAGTTTTCCCCAGTGCAATCAAGGTTCATTTTTACACACCCATTTATTTAATCGCTATTAGATGATTCGTAAATGATTCAAAACTAGAATATTTTAATGAACGGTTAGAGATGTATGAAAGATGTTACGATGCCTTTATAGATTTTAAGCTTTTTCATAATTCGGGTATGCGTATTTTTGTTTGAAATACGTCTGAATAAACCAGTGCAATATTAGAGCACTGTGGTTATCTGTTGATGACCAACATTCTTCGGATTCTAGAGTGAAACCGAGATTTTCACATCAAAGAGCAAATGAGTTTTATCCTAATGTCCCTGAATTACAGCTCCATCTTATTACAATATAACTTAGAATCTTTGATACCGCGACTCAGTAATAAAACGTTATAAAGACAGAGCGATATTTAGCCATCGCTAAGACCAGGAAAGTTATTCGCGTAATACTCCACTTTATTAATGCAATATATAATTGCGAAATTTTATATTTATTAGCTCAAGATAAAGCCAACTGGTTGTAATATGCCAAACATATCTCCTGTTAGAATATATGCACGATAAAGGGCTTAAAATGTAGATAGAATGAGAGAAAGAGAGAGAGAATGTCAGAAATTCAAAACGAAAGCATTTCACCTTGAATTAGCAAACATATATACTTCTTTTACGAGATTTTCTTCGGCGAACAGTTCAACAGATATAGAGCATGACGCAGAGGGACAATTGAGAATCCTATCCAGGATAATTATAAGCTTACAAGTTCAACCGGGCCGAAAACAGTTGGGCAGGAAGGAAAATTACACAGCGTTACGTAGGAATAATCCGCAGAATCTGGAATTGTTTAGTTGCTAGTAATGGTCACAAGATGGCAACACTTTTCACACCACCTAGAAATCAAAACATCTCAGTCCGTTTCAAGCGAGCCATTTTTAAGGGAGAAAAAATGAAAGAGGTAAATTTCATCTAGAAAATTACAAACAGTACGCATGATCAGGAATGAAGAGTTCAAATAGTTAGTTCATTATTATAAAATTGAATTTCATATCAACAAATCCTCATACAACAAACCAACACAAGTAATAGACAGATAGATCTATCAAACACTTCAACTGTGTTCATGACTTTTAAAATATTTTAAAATATTGGAAAAACATTTCATTCTTGAGCTGTAACAACAAAATAAAACATTCTTCCGATAATCTCTTTGTAAGATGCTTCTTCTCCGGACATTAATCATGTGAAATGCATCTTCTAAGAGTACTACGTCGTTTTTTTTTTTTTTTTTTTTCATCCAGTTTGATATAAGCAACGGTTCGTTTATTTGTTTAACTGTAGTATGTGCACTTCTACCAACAGGAGTTTATGTGAGGTATGCATTTTTTCCCTAATGAAAAGTAAGTTCGAAAAAAAAAACATCTGCTCAGCTTTAGTGTCCATTTTACACTGGTCTGCAATGTAAAAGGAACGCCAAAGCTAAATAGAAATTTTTGGTTGATGGAAATACCGTCTTCTTTGAGACTTACGAGATGCGTGAAGTTTTAACTTATGTAACCGTATCGCTAGAATTAAAATGGCGGACTGTGGTCCAGTGTTAATCCTTTTGTTCAGTTCCATAATAATGAAAATATTAAAGGAATATCCTTTCCTTCATGCTTACACGGTGATCAGAATACATCATGAAAATTATTGAAACAACCGTGTTAGAGTAAAACTTTAATTTAATATAAACCAAAATAAACACTCGACGTTTGGACCTTCACATGAAGGTCATCATCTGGAGTATACACATATATGCAAAGAAACAAGCTGCCCTATAATCTATATAGTATGCTAAAGTTACTGATCAACCGTTAAAAACTAATGGCCTGACCTCTGGTGGAAAATAAACCCCTTACTACATCAAAGCTAGAGTCCTGTTATTATTATTATCTATTAGTAACATATTCACACACAAAAAATAAATAAATAAATAAAATAAAATAAAAATAAAAAATACTTATGTAAGTATTCATATAAATGACAACAAACTGGTATAGATAGTGGCCAGTAAAAGCTGAAAAATTGCTTAGAGTCCTAAAGTCAGAGTTTTCTGGAAAACTAAGTGGGCTGAATGTGTGCCATCCAAATTTGTGGGATTTTGTTAAGATTAGTGTGGTTAATCAAAATTTTAAAGAAACTTGTGAAATTGTGTACATATGTGTATACTCCAGACGATGACCTTAAGGTGAAGGTCGAAACGTCGAGTGTTTATTTTGGTTTATATTAAACTAAAGTTTTACTCTAATACGGTAGTTGTTTCCATAATTTTCATGATGTATTAAACTGAATACTTTACAAAGCTAATTCAGAACTAAAAAGTAGGTTTGTTGTATCAGACTGAGAGATGAATTTTATCTCAATCTAAAGATATTTACAAACATTCACAGAAGGATTTGAACCTACAGCATTTTGAAGAATAGAGAAATTATCTCTTAATTTGTAAATATGAATATTTTTAGCTTTTTCTCTTATTAGCCAGTAAATCACAATGGACGGTCTACAACACCGTCTGCTCACTACTGTTTTAGATTATTCTCGAATAAATTACTTTACAATATTATTTTTTCTAGGGAGACTCTGGAGGACCACTTGTGATTCAGGAAGATAATGGCAAATGGGTGCTCGCTGGCATCATATCATGGGGTATAGGATGTGCGCTTCCAAATCAGCCAGGAGTTTATACGAGAATAACCAAATTCGCCGAATGGATCAACCAGATTATTGTATTTTAAGTGTCCAGTCCTATGATAAAAAGGACTCTCTATTGAACAGTGTCATACCAATCGTTAAGATCTCATGGGACCACGCCCTGTAGTTATAATCCATTTTAGATTTCATCGTAAACCACATTTATTTGGGGTTCATTTTCATGCATTCTTTTAATGTAAATAGGTACGGTTTATTTGCAGTGAATAAGAAAGTAGAGCAGCGAGATTCGCCGATGTTGTTCACCTGACAAGTGATTCTTGGATTAGTGTTTAAGTAAATTGCAGCTAAGATTATCATTGTTCAGGTGGTTGGCAACTTTTAAATGAAGAAGCGATAACATGCGCAGAAAGATGAATCGTTCCTTTGTCATTACTGCAAATACTCACATAGATAACCACCTTCACTCATCCACACACACATATTAATATCATTAATAATAAGCATTAACCGTCACGTATTTAAATCAGAATTACTAAACAAATTCTCATTAATTTTTTTTTCATTATTTTTATGTGCAAAAGAATCATATTAGTTGCTAATGATTAGCTATAAAACGGCTACTAGTAACTTTAGGAAAGATAATAATCGACATTTAAATAAATACATGCCCAATCAGGTGACCAGCATCCAGACTATCCCTTTTTCAGAGGAGGATGTAAGAATCCTGCATCCGAATCGACAGAACCAGAAGATAACAATATCATGCAGCATGCATCCACAGAACAATCATACTTATAACCATCTTCAACTCTTATGATCGGATGATGTTGAATTTATTTCAAGTATATGACGAAGAGTGTTTTGTAATTTCGTATTATTATGTTATTTATATTTATGTTGTATTTATTAAATTTCGTAATAAAATGATTCAGCTTTGGAGTTTTTGGTTATTTCCCATGATGCTACATATCGAACATTTTATGGAGTGTCACTAGACACGATGCTTTTTTATTCTGTTTTATTTTAAGACATAGTACTGTTATGTACGCAAAGACTCAAGTTTGGACTCTAAATAGGTATGCGAAGCTCGGATGGTTTGAGCAATATACAGAATCGTCAAGTGAAGAGGAAGACTGGAGTGTTACTAGATCAGAAAATGGTGTTTACAGAGAAATCCGGTCAGCTACAGACCGTGTAGAAGGAAAAGCGTATGCAAAGCTCTGCGTACTCCAGCATTACCGGGGAGGAAATCAAATGGAGCATGCACTTTAAAGGGAAGCCACAAACCACGATAACTTTTGAATTACAAATGTAGTTCATAAAGTGCAATGTGGTAAAGGGGCTCGTTTGCTAGATCCAATCAAACGTTTCAGAAAACTCACAAGCTAACAAATGTATTTCTCCAAGCTTTTTCATGCCTATATCCGGAAGAGTGGTGGATTCAATCCATACTGGTGATCCACGAGTTGAAATTGCTCACAGTCATTACTCATAATACAAAAACACAATTATAACGAGAATTATAACGAACATCTACATCAGTCGGTCTCGATGATGCCCAAACTTTAGCTGGAATGATGTGGATTCGAATCCCCTGTGAATGATCTAAAATGCTTCTCAACTGAAGAAGAATTATCCGGTCTCATGTAAACATGGCATGGACTTTCCTACAGTAAATACATACTCTATATTTAAGTTTGTTAGTCAGCGGTTAGAATTGAAGGAAATACAGGAAGATGGTTTGATCTAAAAATCAAGTGTAAGACAAGGATGCACATTATGAAAGAAAATGGTATCAAGCCTGATATTAGAATTGGAGATGTCAAACTTGGCTCTTTGCTTTATGCAGATGATGTTGTACTCCTAAACCCATCTAGTTCAAGACTCCAGGATTATCTAACTACATTGAATAACAGCGGTAAGAAATTTGACATGAAAATCAGTAATAAAGAGACTAAAACTATGAAAATAGTCAGGAACATAGAAAACTTCAGCTGCAATTTGAATGGAGATCGTATAGAACAAGTAAAATATTTCAGCTCTTTAAGCACAGTTTTTCGTGAAGATGGCAGGTTAAATATGGAAATCGAGATCAGAATAAGCAAAGCTGGTATGGTCGGTAGCCAGCTGAATAAATGTCTATGGAATGAGAGTTTGATACCAAGGCATGAAAGGGCACAAGACCTCTAGCACATTATTATCATGTGTGAGCAAGAGGAAAAGAAGAACGGAAGAATCTGCTCACATTTTGTTGGAATTAGCTGAAGGTTTGGAGAAGGCAGAGTGAGGGAGATTGTTTCAAAGGGCAGAAGAGGCAATGAAGTTGGTTTGACAAGTTTCAAGATGGACTGTAAAAGGGTGTTGGTTAGCACTGGCTCATCTTTTAATGATTTTGGAGGAGAGGTGAGGTGTGATATGATAAACTCTCTCTCTCTCTCTCTCTCTCTCTCTCTCTCTCTCTCTATCTTCTCCATATTCCAAGCATAAGTAATTGATTCAAAATAATAAAGATAAATACAGCAGTAAAAGCGTCATTATTTTTTTGCAAAATATCCTTTCTCATACTACTGTTGTTATTTCAAATTACACGTTGGAAAATAGTAAGGTCATGTAGTGAACGCACTGCACCGCTTAACTATGAGAGTTCTCTGGCCAACTTGTGTGTTTTATAGAGTGGAGCCAAAGAATACACGCAAATGACAGAAATAGCAGACTGTGGCAGATAGGATTAGCTACACTATCAGAACATTAGTGAGATTTCTATGAACTCAAGTCGGCAGCTCTGTTATTGCAGGCCTTTGGCTGAATGTATCTTAATTGACTGAAATTTGCTGCTCGAAACACTTGAAAATATTGTCAAGCTATTCTACTTTTTTTTTCCCAATCAGACGATTGTCAGAGAGAGATAAAGGCAAAATGCTTTGAAATCATATTAGTAATAACTGTTCTCTGGCCAAAAGCACTTTATAAAAATTGCATTTAAGGTAAACACCAAACGCACGTTAGCCAAGCGGTTCAATTTTGTTTCAACCGAATCATTTCTAATGACAGAATTTGAGAAAACTATTCAAATTATTATCAATAATGCCATCACTGACCGAATATCATTTGAAATTCCAAATACCAAAGTTATTTGGAATTTTGTTTTCGGACCATTTGTAGAGACAAAATCAAATAAAACAAAATTATATATCAGGACTGCCAGAGCCAGAAACGGATCAACGTATCAGAAATACTCACTGCAACTTTTAAGACATTTGTTGTTTTTTAAGAAAACCACTATCACTCGATAGAGGTCTTTGAATAACACAGATTTGTTTTCGATATCACTCATAGTTTTCTGAAAATAGAAATATCACCAATGGAAAATTCACCACGCAATTTTAAACTGTATTGTATGTAAACAGTTTACAAAAAGGCTGCCAAATTTATGTTTATTGTTTATGCGCCTTTATTTATTTATATATTAAAAGTGGCTCTAAAGTTCAATAATTGTGAAGATGAGTGATGCATAGACTTTATCACCATCAGTTGTTGTTGTTTCTGTATATATTTTCCTATTCACACTTGATGCATTATAACGATAATGATGATGCCATTAATAACAAATAAAAGATAGTAATTAATATGTATAAACAGTTTTCGTACATCATAAGCTATAATAATAATATGACAAATAGATGTACGATTCCAAAAAGAGGGCGCTGAAAGCATTGAGGAACCAAGTTTGCGAGTTCATATTTCAAATGAATCATCGCAGATCAAAGCAAGCAAGGCCAGTCGGCTCCACGTCTACAAAGTTGACAGGTTCCCGTCTTAATAACAAAGTCATCAACCAAAGACAATACGAAATAGACGATAAGGGGAAAATAAGGACAATAAACAAACAAAACCCAATCCGGAAGCAAACATTATTTATGCGGTGTAATGAAAAGAAACTATGCTGGATTATGAAGATTAAAGAACAAGATAACCCACTTATGACGGATAATCAGTATAAAATAGGCTCAGAAACAGCATGAAAAAGAAGTGCCGAACAATGAAACACTCGTCCGATACAAGTTACGAGTTATTTTGTTAATGTTATTAATCACTATTGCTTATTGTTACGAGAAGCAGCTCTGTCATGCGTGTCTGCAGAAATCTGTTTTCAATTTGTTATAATTTTGTGTTGGATTATTGGCTGTTTTGCATTGCGATCTCTTCGTTATTACAAATATCTCCGGGCTGTGTTTGTACTGAATTTGATCTTTTGAATTTCAAAAGATTAAAATCGCAAAGTCTAGAATTAAATCACGGCCGATTGCAAGTCCAATGCTTGCTCTAGAAGCAGCATTTCAAAAACAAAACTATTATTAACAGAAAAATGTAATTAACGTTTTACTTTCAGAAATTTCGACCTACCTCTGAAGATTATATTCAGGAGTATGGTGCCGTTATCTTGGAAATCTTAAAACGGAAATCAATACGCCGATTTAGATAAGTGGACGCTTGTTGGGATAAGTTTGGAGTATTTAAAATTCTTCATTAGTTGTAAACACTTGACTTTGTTCGATCGACTAACATGATTGCAATTTGATTTTTACTGTTACAGCATTTGCAACTGAAAAACTATTCAGTGCATTGGACGCGACAATTTCATCATGTTCTCCATTGCATAATTCTTTTACAACAATACGAGTTGGGCGAAATGTTTTATTCGCACAAGTGTTTACATCCAGAATTGCTAGCAATCACCCTGAAATACAGGTGGTAAGCGTCAATAAAGTCCACCAGTGTTCACAGAAAAAACTCTTCAAAAAAGGCTAAAAAAATCGGTATTCTGTCTTCTGTTTTTCCTGTTCGTAGTTCAGAGTTTAGTAACTTTATGTGTGTATGGGATGGGCAGTTTCTAATGTTGTCGACTTTATCTACTTCGACTGCCGTTCAAAGACTGCTCTAATTTACATATCGGCTATTATGTTCATGTATAAAGGTATCTATTTAATTTATTTATTAAATCTATTTACATAATGTTTTCGCTGTTTATTTTTATTTATTTTTTTATTAATCTGAAGTATGATTTTATAACAAAAAACTATTGACGGAATTTGTCCCTAACAGGCAAGAAACAAATAGTGGAACGTTTAAAAAGGGCAAATCTTTCCCCAAAAAAGAATGATGTACTTCAGAACATTTTACACCTTTTACGTTTGCATGAGAGAATTTGCGTGAATTCTTCAAAATTATTTTCAAGAAATTGCATAGTTTGATACACGTGTACAAGTTCATAGAAGTGTGCACGTAGTTTAAATGCAATGTGGAATGCGGCTTTCAATTGTTGTAGTGGTAGATACGATATAACCTCAACAAGCAGACAATACGTCAATAGTGTCAGAAATGGAAGATCGTTTGCGATAAAGTGGTCGTCATCTGTCTTTCTACTTCGATTCATTTGATATCTGAGTTGCAAGGCATTAATGGATAATTCTAAATGCAGCCACTTAGCAAAGAATCTTATGCAGAAACTGCATCCCGAGAGGTCCATCAACACTAAGAATTCATTCTATAAAATCTTTTAGATCGCTAAGGTAGTCATTACTTGAACAGTTTCTTTCGCACACAAAAACACACGCACGCACGCACGGGTGAGGGATTAAAACAAATAATCAATGACATCATTTACCAACAACTAACCTGATAAATTATCGGATTCTTTATTTTAATAACGTGCAGAGGATAAAGAATATTCTGATTTTTTTAACGTTTACATAATTACTTTATCTATCACCTTATTTTCCATGGAGATGTTTCGATTCCATACATTAACTCAAAAAAAAAGAGAAAAAGGTTGTAGTCAAAAAAAATGGTTGTAGTATTTAATATTACAACGCTGTTTTAAACTGAAAATGAAGCGAGCCTGCAAGAGAGAAAATCTGTCTCCAGCACAGTGTCCGACAGGTACTGAATAAATCTTCAACCAAAAACAACACCAAAAGGAAGGCAATTAAAGTCGGTGGATTAGTTGTTGTGTACTGTTTTTTATTCAGACGCTTTTTATTTATTTTAGTTTACCTCGTTCCCGTGCATTAACTTTGTGTCGAACATTGTTTAATTGACACACGAGATGGTTGTCACAGAATTTAATGGAAAGATAATCTTTTATCTTTCAGAAAGGATTTATCAATTTCTGAAAGATAAAAATGACTTCCTGTTTAATAAATTCCTGTTTAACAAATCAGACAGGATTTATTAAACAGGAAGTCATTACTGAGCAGTGCAATTCTCATTTTACTCGAAATTTAGTTTGCACGCAATTTTTTGCTTTTTACTGAAAACAGAATATGTGTAGCTTGCTTTAGCATATTTTATTGCTGCCTTTGTCGAAATAACATCTCAAAGATGATAATAAAATATAATATAATAAAAATCATAGTAATCACTGACTCATTATAGTATTTGAATTTACTGTCACTGATTGAATCAAAATTTAGAAATTTCTTATAAAAAAGACCGTTCCCCCCCCCCCCCACCACCAAAAAAATAAAAAATAAATAAATAAAAAATAAAAATCCGTAGTGCACTTGGCGACTAAAATTCTTCAATTTTGAACACTGGGGTTCCACGGTAAAACCCTTCAACACGGCCCGCAATCAGTGGGCCGAACAGTGGTTATTTTTAGAAGACGTTATTTACTGCGTTGTGGCAGGAAGGGTAATTGCATTATGTTGTCGCCAGGTTGTCCAGGAAAGTGGTCCAACGGCATAAGTATAGGTTTCGTGGTTTGCTGTAAGTGCTGATCAGGAAGATCGCCAAGTTAATAATTTATTTATATAATAATAATAAAAATATAATAATAATAAATTTATATATATATATATATATATATATATATATATAAAAATCCAAAATCACTTGTTTGTAAATTCTGTTCTAGATGTTACAGTTAATTTTACAGACTAATTTGAATGCAGTGATGGCTTTGGATATCTCATGAAACACACACACATATATATATATATAGCTTTAGAGTGTCTCAATGTTTTCAGTGTCTTTTAATAACTTTCTATGTTCTTAACGCCTGATGAAGTCGATCCCAACGAAACATGTTGCATTTCAAATAAATCTCAATTTGTTATAATTCTCGGATTTTTAGTCAGTTTATATTAAAATGAACATATTCATTTTAATTTGTTTATTTAATTTAATTTAATTAATTTTACGGATAATGAAAATGATCATTATCCGTAAAATGACTTCCAAACTTTCTTGCCATGTCCAATCCTTCTGCTAATTTCTTTAAAATTGAATTCTTTAACGGATTCATCACAATCAGAATCTTCGGCAGAACTTTCCCCGCCATTTGGTTCGACGCCATCTATTAATTGTACCAGTTCCTCCTCTTTTAAATCTGCTTCTCCATCAATCAATTCACTAATTTCGTTTTCAACCATATCGCAAAAGCCCTCTCCACCAAAAAAGTGTGCGACGTTTATTATACGACGTAGCTCGGCATCCACTGGAGGTACGAAATTTTGTTCCAGAATGGCTTCAGGCATATTTTTTTCCAGCAAGCATTCAGCTTAGAGGGTTGTAATTCCTTAATGGACAGAGAAATACTTTTTACACAATTCAATATTGAAAACTCTTTCCACGCTTAGGCAGTGTCATGTTTGAATTAGTTTCCATTTTTTCCAAAATTAATTGAAATGTTCGCAAATATAATATGACTTAAATGTTGATATTATTCCTTGGTCGAGTGGTTGAATAAGTGAAGTCGTATTAGGCGGCAAAAAAGTTATTTTAATATTCGGATGGCCTAAATTTGTTGGGTGGCCTGATATTTTGAATTCCATATTCTTTTTCTTTGTGCAACTTTCTACATCGGGTACAAAACACTTGAAAAACCAATTTTCAAACATGCTAGCTGTAACCATGCCTTTTTGTTGGCCTACCAATAAACAGGTAGGGTGGACTTGTCGAGCCCTTTCATCGCACGAGGATTTGCAGATCGGTTAATCAAACATTGGTTTTGCCATGTAATCACCTGATGCATTATTACAAAACAGTAGAGTAATTCTATTTTTGGAAACTTTGAATCCAGGAGCTGATCTTTCATTTTTCGAAATATAGGTGCGTTTTGGCATTTTTGTTTCCAATATAACCCAGATTCATCCGCATTGAACACCTGGTCTGCACTGTAACCACCTTCTTTAATGATTTTTAAAAGTTCTGCTGGGTATTTCCGGGCAGCTTCAACATCTGCTGATGCTGATTCTCCCTGGATTTTAAGATTATACAAATAAAACCGCTTTTTTAAGTTTTCGAACCAACTCTTACTGGCAGAAAATCCATGCTGAGAGATTTTTTCTGAAGAATCTTGATCAAGTTCTTTTAAACGTTTGTAAACTTTGAGAGCTTTTTGCTTAATAAGGTGTCCATTCAAAGGAATTTTCTTTTGAGTGCAATCTTCTATCCAAATCATTAGAGATTTCTCCATTATTTCGATTAGAATATCGCGAACACGAGCAACGCGCTTTGCAGTTACCGTTGACCCAGCAATAACACTTTCTTGGATTTTATGTTCATTTTGTTTGATTATTCGAATTGTTGATTCATTTAAATTCGGAGTCCTTGCAACAACTCTTGGTTTTTCTCCAATTTTCAACCAATCCAAGATTTTAATTTTTTCTTCGAGAGAAATGAATTTCCTCTTCAATGTTGGTTTTTTTCCCTTTCGTTGCAGTTTTAGTGGCCATTACAATAAAAATAAACTTTTACATAAAAAAAAAGCATTACATATGTATGTAACTCACCAGAAAATAAACTGCTCAGCTTGAGAATAACACACTTATGATTTTAAATGCGTGTTCCTGACAGAAAACGAAGACAATTTTCAACGATTAACACTTTATACAGTAAACCCTAGATGGGGAACCTATGGCACTCGTACCAGAGGTGGCAAGTCTGAGAATTTTGTTGGCACACCAACGATTTACAGGTGATATCCTTTTATACGCTTATAAATTATTCGAGTTATTTTAATTGTTACAATACGTACAAGCTGAATTTTGTTTTACACAAGACAGCAGCTATAAACACGTTTTGGTGCGGTATTAACAAAAGATCGCGCTACACAAAGACAAAAGCAACCGACAAGTGTTGAGTTGAAATGCTAATTCTCTTCAATCGAATTCAACAACATCTGAAACTGTCATAACAACATTCACTATTACTTTTAACACATTCACAACAGGGTGTCATTTATCGTTCCGATGGAACCTCTCATTACTGACTGCCTCAACTCACACAAACGTTTCAACCCTTGGTTGAATTTTATGGCTTCTTGTTTGCGATTAAGATGGCAGGCGAACTCAACATTCATTTTATGGCATGTTTCAATTCTTGGTAGGCTTTTACTTTAAGTTATCCTTTGTGATCTGTCATAATGACATCGAGAATTTCAAATGCAATAAAAAAAACATTTATTTCATAATTGAAAAATTGGACAATAGTTTTAGTTAGATACTGTGTTTCGGTGCAACATATGGCTTTGCTTAAGTCTATACATCATAGTTTCTGTGAGAGGGGAGATGTGATTTACTAGTTAGCGCAGTTTTTATTCTGTCTCAAATTGCACTATTTGTTGAGAATGACACAGACTGCAAAAGCAACTTTTTTTACCTGTAATTTCCAGTTTTTTAGATACTTCAATGTTTATTACTATTATTTTCCGTCATGAATACCTGAGGAAGGCTGTTATAAGCCGAAACTAGTTGTATTATTCTCATTAAAATATTTATAAGTTATCTTGGATTTTAAGTCATTAAATCTATGTTTTAAAATGTATCACAACAACCGAGTAAAAGCCTATGATCACATATATACATATATGTACACATATATCATCATCATCATCACGAATCATGGGCTCACTGTCCGTTGATGTCTGATGCCTGTTTCATTATCTTCTTCCACCTTTCTTTGTCCAGTGCACAGTGTCGCAGTTTTTGTACACCCATTCCACGCCAGTCTTTTATATCGTCTATCCATTCTCTGTATGGTCTACCTCTTCTGTTTAAACCATCCAAAATACCAAACATAAATGTCTTTATCTTCCGGTCCTCGCTCATTCTGCAGATGTGTCCAAATAATTGCAGCTTCCGTTTTATAATCTTCTGCATTAGATTCTGTTTTGGTTGTATCTTCTGATAGAGCTCTTCATTGGTGATTTTCTGTACCCATCCTATTCTTAGAATCTTCCTGTAACAAGTTCTTTCAAATGCCAGAATTCTTTTTCTTGATTCCTTATTTATTACCCACGTTTCAGATCCGTACAGTACAGTACACCGCTGAAGATGCATGTTTCCAATACTCTTAGTTTTGTTTGCAGACGGATCACTTTACTTTTCCAGATGTTATCCATGGCCTTCAGATTTGTTCTTCCCTTTGCAATCCTGATCTTTATTTCTTTTTTACAGTCCAAGTCATATGTCAGTTTACTTCCCAAATATGTGAATTGTTCTACATTTTCTATATCAATTCCATCCACTTGTATCTTTTGTTTCATGTTCTTCTCACCAAATACCATTGTCTTTGTTTTTTCAAAGTTCATAACAAGTCTAAATCTCTTCCCTTCCTCATTTAACAGTTTCAGTGTTTTTTGTAGTTCTCTTTCATCTTCTTCAATAATAGCAATGTCATCTGCAAATCTCAGATTGTTAATTCTCATTCCGTGTACAGATATTCCTTTGGCATCTTCTTTCATTTTATCCATTGCTCTTTCTAGATGTGCGATGAAAATGCTTGGTGATATTGGGTCTCCCTGTCTAGTACCTCTGCTTGTTTTAAACCATTTCCCCAAATCATCACCTATTCTAACTGCTGCAACTGCATTCTAGTAAACATCTTTTAATATAGCTATTAGTTTTTTATCAATTCCATAGGATTCCAGAACTGCTAATGTCACTTTATGGTCAATACTGTCAAATACTTTCTGAAAGTCAACAAAACAAGTATATATGTTTTTGTTTTTTCTCCTAGCTTTCTCTGCTATTAACCTCATTGTCAAAATCTGTTGAATTGTAGTTCTATCCTTCCTAAATCCTGCTTGCTCGTCTGCAAGGTATGCTTCGAATTGTGTTCTCAATATTTCTGTCAGTATGATATATACATACATATAAAAAAGGAAATTAAATGACTCTATACCGAGAATGACAAGTTTTATGTTAAAATACAACTAGTTTCGTTGAATACATCAACTTCTTCAGGTATCACAGGCAAAGAATTAAATAAAAAATAACAGAAACATGATAAAATACATTAACAGATCTAGTATAAAACACACAAGTACATTTACATTTAAAAGAGAGGAATGCGTGCTTGAGTTCCAACTGACGTTGACTACGTACGAGAGCTGGCGTGAGTGCTCCAGTATTGGACAGTGGTAACAATCTTGAAATCCATCAAGCAACACAGCAAAGCAAATCAGGAAAATCCTTTGGACAAGTTGGAATAAATATAGAACTTAAAAATGTGCAGGCATCTAATTCATCAAATGATTTTTAAAATTATTTAACAATATCTGTCAGCAAGGAAAAATCCCAGAAAGTTAGAATAAGGCAATTATCATCGCAATATATAAAAAAGACAATAAGTGCAACTGTGGAAACTACAGAGGAATAAGTCTTTTGAATATTAGTTATATGCACGAATATTAACTTCCAAACTTAAATCGTATGTAGAAGATAAGCCTTGCGAAGAACAACATGGATTTCGAAAAGGACGATCGTGCATTGACTCAGCTTTTACATTAAAAACGTAATGGAAAAGCATTACGAATACAACATAGAAACATAACATAGCATTTGTAGACTATAGTAAGCTTTTGACAAATGATTTATAGAATGAAATCAATAAATAGAGGGGTCCGTTAAGGATGTCCAATGTCACCGCTGTTATTTAAATCTATGTAGATGAATTAGTAAAAAAATGGAATGCAAATATCAACAGAAAACACAAAAATCATAGCCTTTTAAAGGACCATTTCCAGTCAGAAGTAAAATCATGATTGAAAATAAAATTTTAGAACAAATTAACTGCTTCAAATACTTTAGATGTGCCGTATCATATACAAAAGAAGCTGACATTGATATCAAAATTGCAAACTTTCTCAAGATAATACGAGTGATCAATAATATTTTCAAACCTAACCAAGTTCAAAAGCGTACAAGAATAAGAGTTTATAAAGTTTTGACAAGACCTTCTCTACTGTACGGATGTGAATTGTGAACCAATAAAAGCTGCAGAAGAAAAAAGAATAGATACTGGAGAAATGAAATTCCTGCGAAGGACAGCAGGCCATAATCTATGGGACATAAGAAGAAGCACAGAACTAAGTAAAGAACTGAAACTAGCCTCAGTGTTGTACAATATATGCGAATACCGAAAGAAGTGAATTGAACCTATCGAAAGAATGGACAGTGCAAGACTATCCAAAACAATACTCTGCTACCACTCAGTTGGAGGATATAGAAGTTAGGGACGACCAAGGAAAAGATGGAAAGAGAACGGAATAGCCCAGTAGGTCTAGGCCTCAATCACTGAAAGGATAATAATGATATATTACCACAACGTGTAGTAGTATGCGATTACTGATGCAAATTCTGAAAAATATTTTGATTTCAACAATTTAGAAAACGTGATGATTGCTTTTAGATCAAGTAGTGAGCCATGTGAATCCCTTATCGTTGAACAGAAATTATGAGAAGGAGAAAGAAAAAAAAAGGGGCTATTTTGGCTGTTTTTTATTTTTATTTTAAAAGTGCTGTAGTTATTTCGTTAATGGTTGTCGTAATAACAATAATACAGAACCCGGAACTGGATTTACAGGAAGTAGCATTTAGGTAGGTAGGATAATTATAATAAAAGTTGTCGTTTCTTATGAGAATCCCTATGATGAAAAAATGGTAAACTTATCGAATATTAGTATTGCAAGTGGGCTAAGCGTTAGATAATCCCGAAATTCTGATCCAGAGGCACCAAACGTTGAATTGTTTCAAATCTCCAGTAATCAAGGCGATGGTCTTACACCAGAAGAAGTTCATCTCTCACTTAAAGACATTCACAAAAGCCATGTGCACGGGTGGGATTCGAATTCGCAGCTTGCTGGTTGGAGAGTGGGTAAGCTGTCCACTCGGCCACCTAGGACGCGTTGCTTTCCAGAATTTCGTTCCGAGCCTGCCGTGATTCTGGATGGTGTGCACTTTTCAGACACTTCACTGAACATAAAGATGGAACTGTCAATCAGAACATTATTAACAATGTACTGTATATTCAGGCCATCTGTTTTAGTGTTCCAAATCCTATGTGAGTTTTCGTTATAAATCTCACTTATTTGAAGAGTTAATTAATCTAACGAGGAAATGCATAATTTCAGGTATAACTCTTATAATTAAGATGCCCATTAAAACGTATAATTTCAAATTCGATATACCACCGTATAATGCCAGAAAGACTTTTAATTGGAATTTAATGGTTTTCAAGCAAAATATCCTACTGGGTTAGACCTTTTTCTTGAATTTTTCTCTCGTACAGTTTTCTGGGTTTCTCTTCAATTTCAAAATACCATAAGAAGGTGACGTCTTAGCTTGTTAGGTCTCGTGTTTTAGGCTGCTCTCCTATCAGACACACAGAGACTGAGGTCGTTCCTCATCACTGATCGCTAAGCTTTTGAAAGCTTGCAATAAATTGATTTATCGCATTTCCTCGCTTTGGGTTTGTTTATTCTGCTATTTAACTCCGTGACCTTCTATGACTATACGCATGGGGTTAACCACTCTATCCTAGAATAACGGTTAGGAAATCGGAAATCCAATAGTGCCTGAAAGGTTCATTGCGAAAGGGGAAACTAAAACCATAGGAAGAAGGTTACAGATCATTTGTTTGATTTTCTGGAAAGGAAAACTTTAAGCTATGCAAATGTCTCTATATAATATTTGTCAATTCCAAACACTACGTCCGCCTTCAAAATATTAAGCTCATTCCTTAAGGCGACGTGCCCTTTATTTGGGAATCAGCAAAGATTGCCGATTGAAGAAACTTTGAGAATTCTGTAAATACATCGTTAAACGCTTTTGCTTTCTTGATTTCTTTGTATTGGACTATGTGCAGAATAAAATGACAGAATGGGACAATTTTCGAAACAGGACCAAAAATGGTTGTCGTAAAGTCATCCGTACTTTACGTTCTGATAGTTGAATCGAGGATCTAAATGAGAGTCTGTTTTAAAAACTCTAACAAATATTTCAACCAAAGGTAACTGAATTGAAGAATATTTCTGAAAATAATTGAAAAGGGAAACAAGTATTTATTATCTTAAAGTCGAATGCCGATTGAATGACACCTTAACAAGAAGAAAAGAACATCTCTTGACCTCACCCTTAAAAAAAAGTCAGGATATCCTCTTTACTACGAACAGCGGTGTAAGTAATGTAAGAATGTAAATGAAATTTTTCTGAACACGGAATTGATCATCCAGAAATAAAAATACAACATAGTTGAGCGCATTAATTTAACCGGTAACAAGGAAATTGGTTCAAACAAAATTTTTCAAATGAATTTAATATAATTACAAATGTGCGGTCTGTATATCAATTAGGCTAGCGGCATGCCCTCAAACTTGTCCATTGTGATCCAAACAACTCTCTTTCTACGAATCTGCACAAAAGAAATAATTTTATACTTTAGCGAAATCCTGGTCAAAGACCTTGTTTTTCATATAGGTGGGCTTGCCGGACAAGACAGGTTTTTTCCCCGTTTATTTCATTTATACCGAATGTAAGTGTTTAAAGGTGTCCTTTTAGCACCAAACCGTGCCAGTGCCCTGAAGCGAGTCTTTTGAAAAGTGAGGAACCCCACAAGTCATTTGCAAAATAACTGTAGCTTTTTGATCGCATATTGTCGGTAACAAACCAACCTTATCAAGGATGTATTGAATGCATGCGGCGCGTCTTTGGGTATTGCTAAACACAATGGAGGTTCCGCATCACGGAGAAGCTAGGTCAAACCATAACGATACAAACTGTCCCATCACACTGCGAACAAGGGAAGTGAAAATCAGAATTTCGTTTGAGTTTCTCATCAATCCACACACACACACATAAACACTGTGTTGGAGGAGTAACATGCAGCCTATGACTTGCGTTTCTCTCGCACTTTTCTAAATGTTAAAACTATGGATTACATCGCTTAGTTTTTTAAGGAGGTATGTTTCAAGTGACGGGACTGGATCTCGTACCTGCCAGCAGGATAACATCACCGTGCAGAAGAGCAATTTGTACTCATGATTTTACATGAAACGTGTACAGCAAATCAGTGGGAGGTGTAAGTATTGTGGATTTCAAATTGTTTGTTTTGTGTCTTAAAAAATATTTACACCATGATATAAAAGATTATTCTCCGATTCTCTTCAAATTTTTCGTTATGTAGATTAGTTTCTTCAAGTGAATGCATATTGTAATTATTTCATAAAACTAATGACATTTGATTTGAAACTGAATACGTAATTCGCAAATAAAAAATAACAAGGGAAAAGTATCTTTCTGAATGGAGTATTTCCGCAGTGTTTTACGTGTCACTGAGAAATTAATTCAGTCAACATACTGTTTCTGATCTTTTAAAAATCTCTCAATATTAAATAGTAAAATTGAAGATATTCATAATGCTAATTACTGATCTCACGAACAGTGATTAATTCCAAAGTCAGTTATGCAAAACGTAGTAAAAGTAGATCAAATCTTTATTATTAGTTTCTAATTCAAACTTTTAGCGAGTGATTTACTTTGCCATGGCACAGTGACATATTTCATACACACGGTTAATGAAAAATATGACCCATAGGAGGCTTGACAAAACACTAAAAGGGCAGATAAAAATTGTGAAATTTGAACCAAAACTAAATTAGTCGAAGGACACAACAAACTGAATATGTCCGTAAGTTGTACTTGCTGCTGTTTTGGGGAGGAAGATTCTTTAAGCTGGGCTGAGTCATTGACGCGAAGAATGTGGTGTGAGAGGAGCCAGTGTTTTGAATTGTTTCGGTTCTTTCTTTTTTTTTTTTTTTTCTTCATGCAGTTCACTTAATCAGTCTCGCACCATAATTGTAGTAGTGAGTACAGTGAAGCAAAGCGTCAAAAGATATGGGCCTTGCCTTGGGAATTCCCAAGAATTTTCTGTTTCCTGTCAATACTAGGATAGTCTAGGAATCCCGTTTTTCTAATTCAAACAGCAGAGTCACACAAATTACTGTTCTGTATTGGAGGTTATCCGGTCGTAAACCCTCAGACTGTAATCAGCGCTGTCATCAACACTTCGAAGAAAGGTCAGCCAATGAACGGGTTTTTTAGTCGTTTGTGGGAAACTGATAATCAGAAAACCAGTTCGACAAAAGAAACTTACGACAAACAAATTCTTTAAAGTGTGCAATTAGTTTAAAACTATTTCTCTTTCAGTTTGTAAGTCGGTGTTTGTAATCATGACAGCTGTTAGTTGTTCTCTTAGATGACAACAAATTCACATTCAAAATATTCGTAAACGTGAAACAATTTCTTGAAATTTCTTCTTCTTCATCCATTCCTTTCTTTGTCATACTTCTTACGTACAGCAATATTCTAAACAATTCCAGCCTACAGGCATTCCAATTGCATGTTAACAAGTGTCTTCTTTCTAGATGATCTTAGACTTAATCTATCTAGTGCTAGTATGCGTTGACGATTACTGTTCAAATATTAAAAAGATAATTGACCTCATTTCAGAGCAATGCTAACAAATGAGTTGATTTATTAATGTCCATCGAGACGGCTATGTTCTGCAAATGTCGACAGTCATTATTATTGATAGACGGTCACAGTAGTTTTGGTTACTAGCTATGTTAAAGATCTTTTCATACAATAGGTGGCGCTCTGTCGGCACGTATAAACTAGTCACGATGTAGAAACGGTGCGTGACTTAAAAAATTTGTGATATGATGAAACAGAATAATAAAAAAAAATCGCCTCCACTCTCATTACTTTTATGTACCTCCCACATGGTACTGGAATACTGTACCCGATGTGTTCAGTGTAATCATTTCTACCTCAGCAATTACAAAAAAAATTAATTTTTGTAATTTATTCATCTAAGGAATGAAATAGCACACTGATTTAACTGATTCTTGATTATTATCATTATTAGTGGTATTAAAGCTGATAAGAAGCTAATACATGCATTATCAGAACACAGACAAACCACATACGTCACCTCTTACACCAAATACGTCATAGCATGATTCACCAACTATTGAAATTTACATCACTTTGCATTTCTGTGTCTTTCGTTTTTTTTTTTTTTTATTTATTTCCTGATTATTTCCTTTTTCTTGTGGCAACTGAATATATTTGGACTAATCTACTTTGTTACCATGGGAAGACGTAGTGAGGGGAAAGAAGAAAAACACTCCCCCAAAAATTAACGACCGTCTTTTACGTTTCTCTATCCCACGTATACTAAGAACCTAACCCGACATTCCTTTCTCAAGAAATGCTTGAGGCTTACGAAAAGAAGCAGGGTGGTGAGACTCGAGCAAAAACTAATAACAAACCTCTACTGCCTTGGGGGTGAGCCGGAAGAGACGCTACCACGTGAACGGTTGTATGAGTGATGACGGGATAGCTGTGCGAAAACAGCAGGAAGAGGAGAGGGTAGCATACCCCGTAAGCTACTGAGGTTAGGAAGGCGAGAAACTTAGTGAACCAGGCAAGACGAGAACAGGGATGTCGCTTATAGTTTGGAAGGAACACGTTATGATCCATGTAAGTAGACCTACTCGTGTGGTTATGGCTGCGAATAAGTAGAGCACAACAGACGCTTGCTGTAAATTGTTTTAATAGTGTCAACTAACCTCCCCTCCCTCCCTTTGCATAAATATTTACACAGTTTTCAAGTATCGAAATTATGTGCCTTTTGTTTGGTGTGGTTAAAGAAATTCGGTTTTCTTTCCAGTGGTTTTGAACAACTGAATAAGTACGTCTAAAGCTAAAGGCAATCTCCTTCTTAAGAAGCTAGTGATAGTCGATAGAATTTGTATAAAAATTTTCTTTTTATACATGATGTTTTAGCCTTTTAAAACAATTCATTTATGTGAATCGGTCTCGTATTCAATTTATTTAAGATGGTAATGCAAATAAATCCACAAATTTCCGTTGGATTGCGAGGGAAATACAACAAATACGGTATTCAAAATTATAAACGATTACAATATTGCCTTACTTATTAATGCAATGATATGCGCCTATTTTCAATTCTTCTGCCTTGTATACTTTTCATTGAACAGTTATCTCATAATATAGGCAACTATCAGATAAGCACAATAACAGTGACTGCTTCGAACCATTACAAAAGTAATTCATGTCTAGAATTGAGCTTCATTTAATTATGATATCTGAAATAAAAACGTAATACAAATCACAAGTTGAACCATTATTGAAATCATTTCAGAAATCCCTATGGGTACATCAACACAGTGGCGCCCCCTACTGATTTTGTTCGCTATTTGTATATGTGTTTTGACAGAAAAAGGAAAGAACAGCTTTGAAGGTAAGACAGCTTAGTTTCATTTTGGACGTTATTATATATATTAGTGTCGCTTTGTGGAGTAAGGAAATATTATATTGGTCTGATGTGGAAAAAAAATTAACCATTAAGCTTCTCATTTTATAAAATAAAGTCAATAAAATAAATAGTCCTGAGATAACTTTAAACACGAAATGTAAACGTTAGTAGTACTGTAATTTTATGGCTTTCCTTACCAGTAATTACTGATCCTATACTATCTTTGTTTACACCTTTTATCGATATTCTTATGTGAGAAAAGTATTTAGATTGTGTATTATGGAGCTTTAGAAATGGCTTATCACTTAACTGATTTGCATTTTCTGATTTTAGAAAGCTTGTAAATGCTCTGATTGTTTAATTATGTCTAGCCTTAGGTTTAGGGCAATTTCTGATCGCTTCTTTTTGTCTTGTGCGTAGGTCGAGCCTTGCAGCTATCCAAGAAGGTATGTTTCGACGAGTCAGGGATGGTTGGAGTGTGCGTGTTCAGGTGGGACTGTATTACCAGCAATGGTGTTCCTTTGGCGACTTGTGCCGACGGATTCCTCTTTGGCACGTGCTGCAAACTACCTTCCTCCGCTAATCCAACAGTTCTTCCAGCTTTCGAAACCAACCACATCACTGAAAGTGTAGAGACGGCAATAGTAACATCAACCTATCACAAAAAGCCGTCACCAACGACACAGTATCCACAACTTATAACGTGGACAGCCATCGGCCCAGTAAAAGCAACGACCACAGCAAGGCCCGCTTTGGTTTACGGACCACCTTATTCTTCTCCGTCTGCATCAACCTTCAGTAGCATAAGAGATGTGATTACTACTCTCAGACCCCTTTTCGGAGGTACGACCCCACCTAAGTCTATTTCCTCCACATCGAGTGGTGGGTTGCCTTCGTCGGTAGTGATCCACTTCCAAGGATTGAAAGACCAACTTAATAACAAAACTCCTCAGCTTAACTTGCCTAATAGGACCAGACCCACATCGATCACCTTGACAATGACCTCATCTCCCAAACCGACTTTGCTCTCCACCCGAAAACCAAGTACGGTTCACCAGTCTGTGTCAGCAAAACCGTCGTGGAGTACACGAGGATCCACCACACCCCATCCTGACCTAGTGAAAAGCACTAAGAAACCCACGTGGGACTATCGCAAAGGTAAGAAGTAGGGCAGCGTTGACAATACAAGCATGACTGTTAATTATGTAACGCATTCGTTTGACCGACTGTCGGAGTTACGGCACACCTAGTCCTAGGATCGGTTTCGCATGAACTGTTTTGTAACATTAGCCGTGAATTAATTATCTGACTACAGCCCATAAAAACATCAAACCCGGTTAGTGTGTATAACGCCTCCTCCCAACAACAGATGTTTGTGATATTTCTCCCCTCCCACTTCTCTCTCTCTCTCTCTTCCCCTCCCCCCCAGTCGTTCGTTTTGACTGCCTCCGTTCAAATAAATAAAACAGGCTTGGCTTCATTCTCTTAGATTTTACTGCTCTATTTGCATTTCATTCATCACCGATTTTTTTTAAACCACTAGTAGACAAGTTAGAAGCAAGTTTGCAAGCAAGAACATGAATTCGAATTATGTTATATTCAGATAAAACTGTGTAAACTACGCACTCAGAAATGACAAATATGAATAATTTGAGTTTCTACTCTAAAACTAAAAACGCCGTAATATTTCCACATAAAACTAGATCAGTTTCTTTTATGTCATAGTTTTTGGTCGTATAGGAAGTATCATACGCTAAACTATACATAGAAAATTATTTTTCTGCATATGTTCTATATTTCTGATCCAATACATATAAAATAGTGTTCGACAAGGAGAGAATTCATTAGCTTGTTTATTCTTTATTATAGTGTTTGAAAAGGTTTCAGAGATCGGGTATTAATACAAGAGGAACTGTTTTCTACAAACCAATACACATTCTGGCATGTGCATATATCGATATTATAAGAAGGACACAAAAAACAACGAAGGAAACTTTATCGTTTAGAAAAGGCAGCGAAGAAGATGCATGTGTAGATTAAGCAAGAAAAAAAAATATATATGCCAGTAACAAAAACTTATGATGATCCTTCTCAAATGGAAATTAGTTTCTATATATATATTTGAAACCGTACATAGCTTTATATGCCTGGGAAGAGAAGTTAATTATAAAAATGGCATCAGTGCTGAGATTCAGAAACGCATTCTTTCTCAGACAGATGCCTCTGTGGACTTAGGAAATACTGTCACATGATCTCAAGAAAACAAAAAACACCACCATGTACAAGGTGCTTATAAGACCAGTGTTAACTATTCCTCTGAAAACGGGATTATCGATGGCAGATGAAAGATTGTTAGGTCTGTTTGAAAGAAGGATTCTCAGACATTTCTGGAGCAGTACAAGAGAATGGGATGTGGAAAGCAAAAAAGATAGTTATGAATTATACAGATGATCGTTTAATAAGTCAGTCATCATTAAGTACATTAAATCCAATAGATTAAGTTGGGAAGGGCATGTTATATGCATTGATATTCAATGCAAGGCCAGAAAGAAATAGAATACTGGAAGACCTAAAATGAGATGGGAAGATGGAGTGATCCAGGATATTAAGACTTTGGGAGTTAAAAACTGGAGCTACTTAGCAATGAATAAGGAAGGCTGGCAGAAGTTTCTGAAAAATTCCAGGGCCTACACACATCTGTCGAGCCAATGATCTGTTCTGTATTAAATGAACGTAAATTTACACGGCATCATTAGCTATTCATTGGGGAAAAGGTCCTGAAAATTGAAGGGATTCTTTCTCATGTATCAGTCATTCGGCACTCTTGTGTTGCTTCGCATAGCGCGTTTGTTGTTATAGCAACAAACCTTTTTATTAAAATGAGAGCGTAGAATACATAACTTATCGTGTATGTGGTTCCCTAAATGTGGCCTTATTTTTCGTCAAATTAATTCAGTATTGGAAAAGTTTCTCAGATTCGACACTTGTTGATAACCGGTCATCAGTATGTAACGTATTTGTATGTATTGTACATAAATTTACTAAAGGGAACTCTATCTGTTGATGCCAGGCGTGCATGTGTTAAATTGACGCGAGTCACTAGTAGTACAAAGTTAAATTCGTCATGAAATATTTGAGGTAACAATGTAAACAGTCGACTGCTAACAAAAGCATGTGGCTACACAGCCACGAGACTCGTTAATGTCCAAGTAGTTTATTTAAACAAGGAAGTGTATTTTACAAAATTAGTCAACAATAAAATTATTACAATATAAAAAGGCGTTAGCTGATTTTTTTTTTTGTTTGTTTGCATTGAAAATGTTTGTTTTTATTAATAAAAATACAGGTGGAAAACATCGAAATAAAAACATCGATGTAAAATTTAATTTCATTCACACAGACGTACTAGATATTTCTTTTTGCCAGCTGTGCAAATAATGCACCAAACGATTAAGGAAAAGGCTATATTTTTAGTGCTATTTTTTTTTTTTTTTTTTTTACAAGTGGAGCCATGACGGGTTGTGCAGGTGTGCAATATATGTGAAGTAGAAATAATTGATAGTTCGTCTCTTGGACAATAGATGGCATTTTTCTCAGTTTACACGATAAAAAATCATTTATAAAACTAAAAAGCTAATCTTCCAATGTTTTCCAACAGATTGTGGAATTCGCTCTTTGACTCCATCGGCCAGAATCGTTGGTGGACGGGATGCCCAGTTTGGTAAATGGCCTTGGCAAGTGTTGGTCAAAGAAGATGGTTGGTTAGGCTTATATCACAAAAACAAATGTGGAGGAGTGCTGATCAGCGCCACCTATGTTCTGACAGCTGGACATTGCCAACCAGGGTGAGGTTTAATTTTTAAATATCTAATAAGAATATTAATATTCTTCCGATTTTATAGCCCACTTCCCTTTATCATAAACCCTAGCAAAGACTCAAACCCCTCAAAAATCACAACAGTTTTTTTCCCCGTTCAATTTTAAAAAATTTCATAAAAGATTCGTGTTTTAATTTCATGACTTCACAATTCTTAACGCAATTCTTTATTTTAAATTGTTTAGTAAGTAAATATTAAGTTTTCATTAATTTAAATTGGCTTGTAAATTTTAAATTTGTGAAGTATTCACTTTTAAACGATCAACGTGGTAAAATGTTACTTTTTCAGTTTATTACAAACTCTTATGCAAAAGAAGCGAAAACACGAGAATAGAAAGAAGTGACACTCCAGCAAATTCGTGTTGTAATGTTACATCTTGACATAAGTTACTTCCGAGGTCACGACTTACAACTGTTATTTCGGTTTGTTGACGCGCATGTGCATAACGAAATCTCACAATAGGACAACCTTTTATACGCTGTTATGAATTACATTCACTATGACTACTTCTTGGTAAAGGTCACAGACCTTTTAAGACTTTTAAGGAAGAAAAAAATTAATTTTTTATTAAAAAAAATCACTCGACAGTTGAACTTGTTTTCAAATTACAACCAAAAACGTTTTAAACCTTAACTGCCCAAACTTGCGTGCCTTGACATTACATAGAAATCAACTAAAATAAAAATCAACTAGCTAATGCACAATCTTTTTGATTTCTACCGATCCGCTAAGAATATGAAATTCTGGATTAATAAATAGGATTAAAGTAAATCTGGATTAAAGTAATCAAGACTAAAGTATTTTAAGAAAGCAATGTATGGATGTGCCCCTCTTTACCCAAAACAAGGTAATAAACTATTGTAATAAATTATCTTGTTAATAACATGGATATAACCTATAATTAATATAACCTTCTCATTCGTATAATTAATTTTCACCCGTTTCAGATTTCTGTCTTCCCTCGTGGTGGTCTTAGGCCAACATGACCTTCGTAGAAGTGAAAATGTATCTCTGAGACCGGCCCTACGAAAAGTCAAACGAATGGTAGTGCATCGCAACTACAATGCCCGTACCTTCGATAACGACATAGCTTTGCTGGAAATGGACAAACCAGTCCAGTTTCAACCTCACATCGTTCCAATATGTTTACCTGACTCGAAGGAGAATTTCACTGGAAGAGTAGCGTACGTTTCCGGTTGGGGTAAACTGTCGCACGGTAAGTTAACGGCGACATCTATTGACGATACTGAGTATTATGAAGTACTTTTTTTTTTTTAGGGTATTTGAAAATGTTCGCAATGCTGATAAAAACAATTTAATCGTACAATTGGGATTTTAAAAAGAAAAACCTAAAGTCATAACATTTTTGATGAGTAATAATTTAAATATACACAATTTCCCCAAAAAATACTCTTTACACCTATTTTCGGTGTCTTGTGACCTCCGGATATCGCAAGCAAATAAAAGAAAAAATTAAGTTGAAATAATACAAATAAGCCTTCACTATCCTTAATATATCATTGATTCATGATATATAATTCCCTCATATCATTAACACGCGTGCGCGCGCGACGCTTTAATGAAAAGGACAGAGCAGACAAGTTTCGACCTCCCGTATCTACAATTCAAAGAAAAATGGCGTTGGGAGCACAGTACGCGTTTCGGTTGGGAAATTTTGTCACATGGTATATTAACAGCGACATCTATTGTCGGAAGTGAACAATTTTATATATATTTATTAACATTTTCAAATTAATATTTCTGTACTTCATTATATTTGTTATTTAACAAATAATATAATAACGCACTGAACTTTTACGAGGAATTTTACTTCTGGTTTAAACAGGTCATCTGTTTAAAGAATTTGATGTTAATTGCTAATAAATGCGTGTGAAAATTATTACCATTCCTCGGAGATATTGCAAAATGAGTACTGTCCCTACAGTAACAGAGCAATATACACGTTTCGTATGAAGTATTTGAGCATGCGCCACATGCATATGAAGAGAAGCCGAGTGACGTGTAAAAGGTCAAACAAAAGTCATTGGGAAACATCAAGAAGAATATAGAATATTGTAAATGTCGTCATGTACAGAACATTCAGTAGGTTTTTTTGAGGAGGGAATTTATTATCCCAAGCAACAGAACAAAAGTCTATCAGTGTAATTATGATTTATAAATTGCATTTCTTTGCATTCATACTGTATTATACACCTTAAAAATTTGAGATTACGAAGGTGACGAGAAAGAACAACAGAATATTTCATCACACATTTAATTTTGCTGCAAATGTCAACAGCTGTTTCTTCCTATTCACTAACAGGTGTGTGCAATGGAAGTTCCAGGAAAATGCCCCAGCGGGAGCTCTTTAAGACACAGGTGATTACAGACTAAATTGTTGGCGGAAAACCTGTAATAAAATCTTTAGTGTTGGACTGTCGTAGTCTTTTCATACGGGTTTGTTACATTTCAAACGTAATGGTTTTCTTTAGTGACTTACGGAACCCTTCTTCATATGGGAGTGGCGGCATATAAAAAGAGTTTGATCCATATTTTCAAATGCGTACATTAGAAGTTGATCCAAATCAACTAATCGTCGCTTTGAATTTTTACATACGTAGAAAGTTTTATAAGATTATTTTTAATACAAGTATGCTGCCTTTTTTCCGTTTTATTGTTTTAAGTGTGATTTATAATGCAGAATTATCAAAGGCGAAAAAGAAATGATTTATATTGTTGATAGGAGGGGATAGGAAATAAGTAATTCTTTCTTATCAACACATGAATAGTTTTAAAAAAGTGAGAAATTATTTAGATCAAACTGAATTATTGAAATTTAATAAGTAAAGATAACTTTTAGTATGTTCTTAAGAAAATTAACTCAATGCTGCCGATTTTTTTCGTGAAAAATAAAGTGGGAAATTTCCATTTTACTTTTAACACTGTTCAGATCTCGATCGGTAAGAATTTACTTTAGTGGAATGACAGTAGTAGCAAGCTTTTCTTGGCACCTTTACCTGCTTCAGAATCTAAAAAAAACATCGGGCTTTCTTATATAACCCATCAGAATAGTGGCTCATTCTCTACAAATACTGATATCACATTGAAGAAGAATCACAAAATCTCTTCGAAAACCATACATTTTTTCCAAGGGAAAGCATTCAACTCGATCGAACTCCTTTCATACTGACACCCCGATGCCCAGACGTTCAAGTGTAAGATGGGAATTGGAGGAGACAGTGTCCGTATTAAAGTGTACGAAAAGTACACCTTAATACTGTCATAATAATCGTTACTGTCGCTACACCTTACTAATTTGAGCTAGTTACTCAAAATTCTGCAATACCAGGCAAATACATTGAGGATTTCAGATCGAAATTTTTCAAATATTATAGTTCAAGGTTTGAAGATATCTTCACGTTATGTGCCCTCCTTAGAAAGGGGATAAAAGGCGACAATCAAGCAACCGGTCCATTTCTCTGACTTCAAGAACACATTTATATGTTAACGATGCACTTTCTCTCATTAACCTCCAATCCTATCAATAGTTTTGCTGACCCCAATACATCCCACTCTTTTTCGTTCGAGAAACCTTATAATGCCCAACTGATTCTTGATGTTCAACCATTCTCAAGAAATGTGAAGGCACTCTAGTGAGTTCAATGCTAATAAAATGCAATCATGACTCGTTTCTCGAAGGAGAGAGATTTTACATTCCTACCCATTTCCTCTGATAATATTCAATCCAAGAAGTTTTTTCTTCTTGGATTCACTTTTACATCTAGCTATCCTGGTACAAAAACACATTACATCTCCAGCCTCCTCAGCCTAAAACAAATAAACTTGGTCCTCTTTTGTCCAAAACACTGCTTCTTGCTAGCACAACTCCTTACACTTGGTATATCAGCCCAGCTTTGTTGTTTACACATTTAGGAAAGAGCACGAGCAAGAACCTTCCTAATAATGAGCAGGCAGTGTTATCCAGAAGAGGACAATCGGTTTAATAGATCCCTCCTCCCCTTCAGTTCTCATAGACTCTATTTCTGCGTGATGTCGTTTATAGATTTGTTTTTTTTTTGCGCTGATCCGCCGAAGTAACCAACGATATTTCTTCGCTTTCCTCTCAACTTGTGAACACACAAGCAGCTGTTGGTCAACATTTCATACAGTTTAAACTTATCGCACCAATTTGTCATCTACTTTTTTCATTCCATCCCTTCAAGAAACACATTGTCCATACCAAATAAGAGAACCTGCGGGATGGGTACACCTTGTGATAGCCGGTCCATGGTCTTTGTATTTGTCAAGTAATGCAACATCAAACTCGCCATGCGGAATTCGGTTCACCTGTTGCGATCTTACAAGCATAAGGTTAAGCTTAAAAAAAAAAAAAAAAAAAAAAAAAAAAAAGATTCTACTTGGCGTGTATCATATTCCTATCGGATTAAGGGAAGTCATCGTTAAAGCTAACATTTCCTGATCTATTTAACAGAAAAATACTCGTTTAGTTCGCACTGCACAAAAGTTTACTTATTAAAGGAAAATATATCACTTTATATCAAGTTAAAGAATAGGGAAACTAGCTAATTGCGTAATCCGAGATAAAATGCCAATATCTACATTCTCAAATGGCAGTGACGTCATAATAGTGCTCATATCGATTTATCAGTTATAGTAGTGGCAACTTAGATCTTGTGGACATGGCAAGTTACATGAGTGACATATCATGGATAAGCAACTCTGTACCTGTGCATAGTTACTTATGCACAATAGTTACTTATAGTGCATAAGTAACTTATGCACAATAGTTACTCAATTTTTGTAAACATCTCCGACGCATTCGAATGTCTATCACGATCTAATCTTACAGCAAACATATAGCATCAGAAGTGTTACAAAAAATTGGTTTAAATCGTATTCAGCTAACACAAAACAGTTCATTAACTGTGACATACATAACAATGAAATATAAAATATGGCGTATCTTAAGGATCTATGTAAATAATCTGTGTGGCTGCAGTTTATTTGGCAAATGTAGTGTCCTTTGCTGATTACAACAAGGTTAATAACCATGCATTTAGAAGACCACATAAATCAGGATGTGATAAAATTAAACAAATGGTGTCATCTTAAAATCAATTTAGGTAAGCCAAAATATATGTACTTCAGATTAACAAATAAATTAGATCGCCATCTATCGATAAAATGGCACGAACTTACATTGCGATGGCAAAACGTATGTCGTCTGTCGATTATTATAAAAAAAAAAAAAAACCCTCGATAAGATAGTTATTAGGTCTAAATATCGACAGCAACCTAAAGTAGAATTCCCATGTTATATTAAATAACAGAATCTATTATGTTAAAAATGTGTTAGTAGCATTCCTGAGATGCCTTAATACTATTCGTGGGGTAAATTCTTCACTCCAGTGGGCATTACTCGATGGGGTGGAGATTATTACAATAACCTACTGTCCCTGATAAGAATCCAAAACAATGCTCACTCCCTGTCTTTTGTCATAGTCCACTGAAGAGATGTGTACTATGCTTTTGATATCTTACCATTACGGGAACTTGACTTTGGTTTATTATACTTAAGAAAAAAAAAATTCGCTTGTGATTAAAATCTGTGCTGTGGAAATAACTTGTTAGTACCGATAGCCAGCAGAGGTATTCCACAAATCTTTTCAACATGTAACCCCATAAAATTAATAAATTACCTGACGATGTAAAGTCAATATTCTGATTTACTATTTAAAACAAGTGAGGAACTGTATCATGTAATTCAATGACATTCAAGCAAATGAAACAATCATTATGTACCTAAAATTATACATAGTTTAATATATAAATGTGTATAATTACATAAATTATTAGATGTGTAATCGTAACTACAGACAAGTAAATATCTGTTGTATACTGTGTACCTACCCTCAATGTGTGTATTTTATTTTCTAGTAACCCGAATGGCAGTCCCTTCGTGTTTTGTGCATATACAGTACATGTAAATTTTGGCTTATAAATCGTATTGTTCTTGCATTATTTTAATCACCTCATCCTGTATCGTGAAATTTCGTTCTAATTTGTATCATCCCATATTGTATTTTGTCTCGCCTTGTATTAGATCTGTCACATTACTACCATATATTAATATTAACAAGTAATTACAATATGCAATTACAGTATCTAGTATTTTATCTTCTCTGGTATTATATCTATTGCATATGTACTATGTGTGTACGTTAATAAATTCAAAGTCAATTGATTCTTATTATTTGCATAGGCGGTGAGGTTCCAAACGTATTGCAAGAAGTTCAGGTGCCGATAATCACCAACGATGAATGTCAGCAAATGTTCGTAGCAGCCGGTCATATGAAACCTATCAAGGATAACTTCCTTTGTGCAGGATATACTACAGGAGGAAAGGATTCGTGTGAGGTGAGTTTTGCGTTTTTGTAATTTACGTGACGAATTACAGCTAATTAAAAAACGATTATTAAAGTATACCCAAATTATCAAACATGGTTAAATTTTTTTCTATTGTCTAGGGAGATTCCGGTGGTCCACTGATGGTGAAACAAGATGATAAACGGTGGGTGCTTGCTGGGACCGTTTCCCACGGAATACGCTGTGCCGACCCCAATCTACCAGGCGTCTACATGAGGACAACATCCTTCAGGTCATGGATACGAAGGGTTACAGGGGTCTGATAAAGTGATGACCGGAAAAAAAAAATCTCTGGAAACCTTCCCCTACTAGGTTGGTGGGCATCTTAATTTGTGCCCACGCTGGCCCCGGAGATGTGCTATTTACGGATGAAAACGCAGGGAGAATGGGGATGTCATCATGTCAGACTTGAAGTGTTCGGAGATTTCTTCCCCTCCCCCATAATGATGACTAACTGAAGACGCGAACAAAGAGGTCAAACACGATAAGGCGAAAGCCGTCTGCCGTTCTAAAGGAAGCGGGTTATTTGAATTCACTGTCTTCGAACACGCAAAGCACGATGGAAATAATGTGACTGTGTGGAATGTACAGAGAACTTTAATATATGCTTTTTTGTTGACAGAAAAATATCTTTTTCTTGAATCTGTTGTACGGACGTCAACATAGTTGTAATTTGTAAATAAATTTTAAACTGCATAAGTTTTTTTTTTGGGGGGGGGGTGATCTAATTCAGCTTGGCTCAACTATTTGCAGGAAATTCATGAGGTCGCCATGAATACCTTACAAGAACTAATCGTGAGGTTTTGCTAACTAGAAGAACGAACCTTGTAAGTTATTCCTTCACGTACACCTGAACCTTACAGTGCAGGAGATTTTTTTCGCTAAAGCTTGGTGACGTGAATAAGTTTTATTATATAATCTTAAATTATATTTTTCATACTGAATTACAATTATTAGTCCTTTATTACATTCAAGCTGGTTTCAAATTTTTCTTTTTTTTAGTAATCTATAGGATTATAAAAGCTAAGTTTTTCTTTTTAATTAGAACTTAAATTTTTTTTAAAATTATAATTCAATGTACCTGTTCATAATTTGATTCAACACTATACCGATAGATGGCAGCACTAACAAACTCAGCCGTACTCACGTGATGATTTAAAGCCATATATTTTAGGAATAAATTCCTTTTATCATTCTCATTAATTGCCCACTTTAATATAATTATTTTCTACTTTAATAATTAAATTAATGTTACTCCTTTTGGAGTCTAGGACTAATCATGGTCGTTCTATCTCATAGAATTCCTATGATACTTTCAAGTCGTTCAGACCTCTCCTTCCTCACTATGCAGTGAACTACGCGAACTTTTTCTTTAAAAAGAGAAAGTGACTCACATGCGTGAAAGATTAAAAAAACATCCCATATTTTTCACGGGAGTTAACGTAGTTAATTCGGTACGGACAAATACCTTTCAGTTGAAGATACCTAAGTTTGAATCCCATCTAGGAAGGGTAGGATTCGAACACGCAGCTTATTAAAGAGAAGAAGCGAAATCCGCTTGGCCAGTCACTCATACTCTCGAGCACAGAGGCTTTTCGAAGAGTCGTCGAAGTAGTAATGAACACATTAATATTGTATAAATGGTTTGCATTTTCGTATTAAGTTTCAAAAAGCAGAACTTTTTGATACTGTACTACCGACCTCACACACACCATCTTAATACAATCTGGCAGACCTCACAAGAAATTTGTAGACTCGGTAATATATATTAAATAATATGTTAAATAATATATATTATCTATGGTTTATGAAGCTTCTTTCTGTAACTTTTAGTATAAAATCAGAAGCAAAGCTTTTATTGTATGGAGTGCACTATGATACCGATCAACGAAATCAATAATGAATAAATATGGTATAAGTAAAAAGCGAGGATAGAAACAGTCATAAAAGGTGGGTCGATCTAAAAAGGTACATGATGAAAAGCCCAAGAAATCTGACAACTTGAAGTTAAACAATTTAAAGGACTTGAAAATCTTAATAGAATATATGATTAAAAGTGAAATAAATCACGGTAAAGTTAAGCTTAAACTTTTTGTTCATGTTTTTAGTTCGATCCACTTTTATTTTAATTCTTAATTTTATCCTGGCTTTTTACATATCATGAATATCGTACTTATTTATTTGATCGGAATCGTGGTCATTCGTTATCATCACACTAATGCACTATAGATTTCATTCCATCTTTTTTTATTAGTTTCGATAGACCTCAATCGCTAGGAAACTAAAGATTTTGTCAATAAGAAAAAGCAGGCAATGATATGAATTATGATGGCTTTCACTTAATTTCAAAAGAATTGTAGCCAAAAACATTTCGTATTGTAAAGCGATCCATAGAATAACAGCTTTGCATATTACTTTATATATTTACTGTTTGTAGCATCTAGTGACTTATGATTTTGTGTGTGTTGATTAATTTATATTGGCGTTAACTGAGCCACCAGAAGAAGCAAAATACGAAAGTGACGGTCTGTATTACTCGACCATATTAGCTTTTATCCAAGAACAATCTTGCAGACGGCTCTAAACCCACGATGTATTTATCGATCCTCTACAAATAATCACTGTATCTCATGTAATGTTGTTTCTCAATGTTGATTTATTTCATACTTCTCTTCAGAGTATTAAATGTGATAATAACCCTGTAAGCACAGGTGGAGTTATGTCAGTTTTTTTTTTTTTTAAATAGGTGAATCGGAAGTTAACTTGTTCTAAACAATGAGAATTGAACATCTCAATGTTCCCAAATCCAAATTTAACCTCATTTCTGCGGTTCCAGTAAATTTTTGTACTGTCAATCCGCTACATTTCCTTCACATGCCCTTCAGCAAATTCAATAAACCCACAAATGGTGACACAATTTCCGGAAAAGGTGATATCTAGGCTATTTTCAATAAAACAAGAATGACAACTAATGTTTCCGTTTGAATAAATTGTTTGTGGTAGAAATGCTCCTCCCGCATTCTCCCCTGTTTTCAACAAACATTTAGTGTGTAAATATTGGAACAGCAACTTATCCCGAAATAGCAGCTTGTCGATTTCCACAGGAATGCTTCTGTTGTTCTACTTGTCCACCAGAGTGTGCTCTGTATGGAACTAAAGTCGGTTACAAATTCATGTTTTTGTGTTGTTTATGGTGCACTAGTTGGTATCGTAAGGAAGGCGATCAGATGACAAAAAAACTCGGATTTATCATATTAACAATATTTCTTTATTTTTAGGTCTTGAATGAGTAGATGCAGTTTTTTTAAACAGGGTTTATAAAAACATTACAGAAGTACAAAAATATTTCGTATTTTCTTAATATAATATATGGTATCATTAATCAAAAAACAATGCTGACATTTTACTTTTTTTTATCTACTAGCATTTCAGTGTTTATAAATACCCTTTCGATGTCTATTTCGAAATCTTGTTTAATACGTGGAGATCAATAATTAAAATCTTTTATCGGTGTTCTTAAATTACTGTGATCCAATGTTCGTGTTTGACTTGGCGATTGCATTAGTTATCTTTCTGCTCCTTTAACTCGAAATACCTCGTGTAAATTTGCATGACACAGCACGTTCTCTCTCGTGCATAGCATGTTTGATAAACGTTCTAATCAACATAATCAGTGCATGTTGCGAGATGAAGTACATATACAGTATGTAAGCTATCTAGAGATGACAAACATTGCACTTTTTTTATTTTATATGACGCGTGTTATAAGAATAGAAATGTGCGCTAATAAAAATTTTAAACTTCGAACAATGACATTCGGAATTTTACATCGATTTGCTAGCTAGATCAGAGTATATATAACAAACTGATTCTTAAGTATGCGTAGCAGTGCACTATACATCGCGTATTTGGTTCATAAACATGCAACTTTTAAAATAATCATCACTCAATTTTATATTTTAAATTACTATGCACTAGAAAAAGCAGTTCAGTACAACTATTATCCTTTATTATATACTTTACGAAACATTGCATTGCGTTGTAAATGATTCTAGGCTCGTGATTATATGCAAAGCGGCTGAATGACACTATTAATGATATCGAAGTCATGTCTGTCATAAACGACATGATGTTTATGTTATACTGAGGTGAAATTTTTTACAAGGAAACTCGGGTTTTTGATAACTGGCCAGAAATTAACAGTTAGTGGAGACCCATGCGTGACCTTAGTTATTTTGGCTGTAAATAAAAACAATTTACCCAGGTTGCTTGGAAGTATTGTGTTACTCAATCAGACGACGATTTCAGTACTTTGAAGACTACTGCTATTAGTCTTCTGAGCTTAGCTATAAAAAGTTAATTTTCTAGGGGAATCGAAACAGAAGTAAATAGCTCATTGTATTCTTCTCTCTTTGGTGCATCAATCCGATAATTGTAAATATAGCAGTACATCACAACATCCTGTCTTGTGACTTCCTTTTTATCTCTTCATAACTCTTAGCGCCGGTTAGCATCATTATGTCATTTATATATGAAATTCTTGATCTGCCTCGTGTCCTCTTTCCTTCTACAGTCCCCTCCATTATTTCTCTAATCAGTCCCCCATGCCTCAAATGGTATCCAATTAGCTTCTGCTTCTCTTATTGATGTGTTTAATTAATGACCGCTCTTCATGAACTATATTCAGAACTTCATTACTTTTCTTTTCTGTCCAACTAATTTTCACCATCTTTCTCCAGCACCAAATATCAAATGCCTCCAACTTTTTCATATCTTGTTTTGTTAGAGTCCAGGCCTCACAACCATATAATGCAATGCTCCATATGTATGTTTTCACTAGCCTTTTTTTTGAGCTGGATGTTAAGTCCTTTACTGGTAAAAATGTTTCTTCTGTTATAGAATGCTTTTTTGGCTAGGATTATTCGTGCTTTAATATCTGATTGGTTTCTTCCATCTTCTGTAATAAGACTTCCAAGATATTTAAAAGAGGATACCTGTTGTAGTAGGTTATTATTTATTTCCAGGTTTGTTTTCATTGGATTTGCTTTACTTGTAATTAATAATTTTGTTTTCTTATAATTAATTTTTAGGCTGTACTGTGTGAAGATTTCTTCCACCTTTGTTAGGATGGCTTTCAGTTTGTTTTTGTTATCAGCTAAAACTGCTATATCATCCGCAAACCGTAGCCAGTTAATATCAATTCCATTTATCTTAGTTCTGGTTTCTATTAGTTCTATCAGTTTATTTATTGCATCTTCAATGGACAGATTAAACAATATGGGTAAAAGAGAGCACCCCTGTCTTACACCTCTACGTATTTTTGCTATTGCGGTTTTTGTTGTATTGCTGGCTGCTTCTATTAAGGTTTCTTGCTGCTTGTAAAGATTAAATATGAGCCTTCTATCTCTCCAATCAGAGTATTTTGATTATTCTCCAATCTTCTTGCAATAACTGTTCTTAGAGCTAGGATTGCTTCTCTTGTACCCTACTGTTTCCTGAATCCAAACTGGTCATTGCCAACATATTCTTCAACCTTCTTTGTTAGGTCTTTTTTGTATAATTTTGAGTAGTATTTTTGAAGCATGTGATATTAAGCTTATTGTTCGATGATTTTCACACTTGTTTGCATTAGTAGTATGGGTGGCACTTCTGACCAGATCAATGTGGGGGGGGGGGGGGGTGGGGGGGGGGGGGGGTGGGGGGGGGGGGGGGTGGGGGGGGGGGGGGGTGGGGGGGGGGGGGGGTGGGGGGGGGGGGGGGTGGGGGGGGGGGGGGGTGGGGGGGGGGGGGGGTGGGGGGGGGGGGGGGTGGGGGGGGGGGGGGGTGGGGGGGGGGGGGGGTGGGGGGGGGGGGGGGTGGGGGGGGGGGGGGGTGGGGGGGGGGGGGGGTGGGGGGGGGGGGGGGTGGGGGGGGGGGGGGGTGGGGGGGGGGGGGGGTGGGGGGGGGGGGGGGTGGGGGGGGGGGGGGGTGGGGGGGGGGGGGGGTGGGGGGGGGGGGGGGTGGGGGGGGGGGGGGGTGGGGGGGGGGGGGGGTGGGGGGGGGGGGGGGTGGGGGGGGGGGGGGGTGGGGGGGGGGGGGGGTGGGGGGGGGGGGGGGTGGGGGGGGGGGGGGGTGGGGGGGGGGGGGGGTGGGGGGGGGGGGGGGTGGGGGGGGGGGGGGGTGAAATGTATTGGAAAATTAGTACAACCATCTAGAGAAGAAAAAAAAAATACTGTATGTTTGTCACGATTTCTTATACACTAATATATTTCCCTTTCCATTCAAAACAATAACGTCACTTATTTACAACTAACAAATGACGTCACTTATCTACATCTCATAACAAACATTCGCGTCACGATTCCTTATCTTACTTTTTTAGACAAATCATAATATCCGGATGAATTATGAATAAAATATGAACTTGATTAGAATATGTATATAGAAGAAAATACAGATGGATACAGTATGGAGAAGGAAAAAAAAAAAAAAAAAAAAAAAAAAAGTATGTGTGTTGAGTGACATCAGTATATAATTAATTATTCAGAAAAGCTCGAAAGGCTGCCGCCATCACGACTTACTCTAAGAATTCCCACCCTTTAACAGGAAACAAATACCCCAAATGTATTGGAAAATTAGTACAAACATCTATATAAAATAAAATAATAATAAAAAAAAATAAAATAAAAAAAAAAAAAAAAAAAAAACCGTATGTTTGAGTGACACTAGTATATAATTAATTATTCAGAAAAATCTAATCACACCCGCCATCACGACATACTCTAAGAATTCCCATAGACGACAATGACGGATGTGTGCCACCCTGGGAAAATTCAAAGATATCTTATCTCAAAACATAGCCCACAATTCCATAGCCAAACCAAAATACCACACAAAGACATAACGTCACGATTCTTATCTTGATCTTGATCTTGTCAGAAGTGTCCACCAATGACAACACGATTACTTATACACACATATATTTCCCTTTCCATTCAAAACAATAACGTCACTTATTTACAACTAACAAATGACGTCACTTATCTACATCTGAAAACAACACACACCCACGACACAAATCCTTATCTTATCTTGATCTTGATCTGGTCAGAAGTGTCCCACCAATCACGACACGATTTCTTATCCACTAATATCATCCTTTCCATTCAAAACAACAACGTCACTTATTTACAAATAACAAATGACGACATTTATTTACAAATAAAAAATGACGTCACTTATCTACATCTGAAAACAACACACACCCACCTCACCAGTCCTTATCTTATCTTGATCTTCATCTGGTCAGAACTGCACCACCAATCACAACACGAATCCTTATCTCTACCATCACCCATAATCGAACCAAAACACAAGAAATGAAGCCAGTGACACACTTGCCCACACGGAAATTCCAAACATTCCACACCCAGGAAGCCATGCACACAATGACGTCATCAACCAATCACGTCACGATTCCTTATCTTATCTTGATCTTGATCTGGTCAGAAGTGCCACCCATACTACTTGCATTATTTACTTTAGGAATGGGTATGATAGAGCACTGTGTAAAATCTTTGGGGATGATCCCTGTTTCATAAATATCCTTTATGATATTTATGAAAAGGTATGACTTAGTTATGTTTCCTGAGTATTTTATTAATTCTAAGGGAATGTTATCAGTGCCTGGTGCCTTGTTGGCTGACAATTCATTCAGTGCCCATTCAAATTCATCTTTTAATATAGTTGGACCAATTTCTTCCATATCAAGTCTTGTTTCATCTTCTATAGCCTTGGCATCTAGATCTCTTCAGCTATATAGATCTTCTAAGTACTCCTTCCATCTTTCTCTTTCCGAAATTTCTTCCTTATCTATAAGTATGTTCCCCTGTTTATTTTTGATAATTGTCCTTCGTGTATTGTTTTGCTGGCTTATTCCTGTTATAATGTTATAAGCTTTATCGATTCTTCCAGTCTTTGTTAGATTTTACATTTCTCTGTAAACCATTGTTCTTTTGCTTCTTTACACTTTCTATTTATCATATTTTTTATATGTAATGTAATACATATAAACATATTTTTTATATGTTTATGTCATTGTATTCATTATGATAAAATACGATTTTAATTGCGCCTTATTCGATAAGAGCCGTGCTATGTTTTTATCTATTATAAGTCGCTAATAAAACCAAACTTAAACATGCCGATATATAATAATGGAATATGCAACAACGTGAAAATGAAGTGTTGAACTGACGTGATATGATTTTCAAGGTGGCACAAGTTCTCTTAGTGGGTCATTTCACCTGCAAACATCAGGCGAATGAAGCTGCATAATTTTTGGTTTTGATTGGTTACCCGATCCTTTCAATGGGAAAAAAAATATCTTATTAGATTTTTTCCCCTGCATTCCGTTAATTATGGCAGCATTTTTATTCCGCGTATTTAAAAATGAATGGCAGCTTATATATTTCCAAACTGTCCAATTTCTGATTATTTATCTCCATTTTAATTCTCAAGGTGTGTACTTTTTTAGTATCTTATCTGTATTTTCAAACTATTTCTTTTTTTCCCCAATACGGTGTCTACCTGCTATATGTGCTCAAAGTACTCTTCTTCACAGTTTTGTGCTCTACCGTGTAGGCCCCAGGTTGAATCCACAAGATTTTTTTCTATGTATTTTATGCATGCACATAGTGAAATATATGTATGTCCCAAATCACACATCGGCGATTATGCTAAATAAATCCCTTAATGGGTTAATAAGCTGAAACATCCAAAAAAACTTGCGTTTTCTAAGATTTAAATAGCTGCCTAAGCTGAAGAAATTAAAATATCTTCTTCTTTGGCACTACAGCCCCATGTAGGGGGGGGGGCTTGGCCTCCCATTTTTTTGGGGGGGGTTTTCATAACTCACTACGAGGTGGGGTCGTTACCCCACGCTCAACCATGTGTAATTGTCTGTGAAGCGTTGTGTTCTTAACCCCTTAATAACGTACCAATTAAAAATCAGTAAGCGGTCGTTTTTCTGCTAATTTTTTGGGTGAGGGTGATTTGCTGGATCAAATTCATCATTATTTGAAAAATAATGATGAATTTATGTGATGAAAATGCAAACGAAATAGCCGATACACGCCGTTGGCAACTTTTCTCGGCTGAAAGGAAATAGGCACAAGATTGTCTAGCGTCTATATTCGGTTGTATTTATATATATGTGAAACCAAAATTCAAAATCAATTTTGGTGCAATAAACAAAAGACGTGTCACAGACGTCTTTGTATCTTAAGGGGTTAAGACCGGTTTGCTTGCGTTGGGGAAGGAAAATCCCCAGATAAACTGGGGAGAAAATTGGGTTTTTCTCCCCAGATAAACCTTTTTCTCCCCAGCTATCTCTGAGAAAGATCATAAGCGCCTCACGTCAGTGACAGAATCGAACCTAGGACACTCTTTCCCAAGGCATATGGTTGCGGAGCGCGTAACCACTCGGACTATTAAAAGAATATAATGGAACTAATTTTTCCTTATAGCCACCTATCAAGTGTCTTCTTTCACTGTGCCTTATCCCATCTATTTGGCGTCGGCCTTTTACATGAGGCGACTTTACCCCCGCGATCCCAACCGACTTTTCGCAGAGCCTGACGTTGGGTGAGGGGATGGTATTTTATGTCTATAGAAGTGTTTGTTCACGAAAAACCCGAGTGTCCGAGAGAAAAATATCTCCACCTCCATATGTGACCGGCTAACTCACTTTTAGTCGAAAGAGACCAGATAAGGGTTCCTCACTGACGGGAATCGAACGCAGGTCTTTCCGACCAAAGGGCTTCGTCTATACCGACTAAGCTAACTATGGAGGCTCTAGTCACTTATCCGGAGTATTTCTCATAAAAATTTCAAATTGTTATCCGATAACTCGCATACTTTTTTCCTGGGCTTCAAAGTCAGCCGTTTTAGGTTTTTTTTGCAAATTTTGAAGCAATTTGTTTCATAGAAGAAAGGCTTTAATCAAGGAGATTTGGGTCATACGTATTCCACTACATATATTAATTAAACGCAGAAGAAAATAGGCTTCTGGATTCAATATAGGGCCTACGGGGAAAGAATACAAAGTGGAGGAGAAAGAGCACATTAAAAAAAAAACTTATAGCAGGTGGCCCGAATCTTGACAAAAGTGATTTATCTGAAAATGAAGGTAGAAGAAATCAAAAAGTACGAACAATGAGAATTAAAATAACAGTAAAAAAATCAGAAATTGGACAATATGGAAACAAGGTATGATTAATTTTAAAACTCGCAAAATTCTAAACATTTTAGTGCATTCGCCGAATAAAAATGGCCCCCATAATTAATAGGACCCAAAGGAAAAAAAACTAAAATATTTTAAACAATTATGCAGCTCAGTTTAATATTTAACTTGAATATGTCACATAGAATGACTCACTGAATGCGTCTCTCTGTGATGTATGTAGGATTTTTCTAAGGAACGCCCAACTATTTATAAACAGCAGTTGTTTATTGCCATTATTCACGAATATGCTATCAAGTTGTAAACTTCACATGCAGTGACGAAACTTAGCAACATTTCGTTCGAGTGTGTATTAGTGAGAAGAGAGCCAGTTGCGCTTAGACCCATTCCTTAACTATTGGTTATTTAACTATTTCGTGTAATATTTTGCTGCGTGAAGAAGATAAGAAATAAATGGAGAAAATACTCGAGAAAGAATGCGCATGGTGATAGTAATTTATAATCGTTTCAATTCAGGATTTCAACGAATGTATTTTACTGTATATATTATATTAAAGAAATGTGTGACTTCTAATTATAATCGATCATTGAGTGGAAAAATTGTCACGGCTCATGTTATTAGTAAAGAAAAATATGCGTCCAGAATGAATTAAAAATAAAGTTACCACAACAATTTTTCATAAAATTGGTCGAATTAGAGGAAGCATCAACTGGAATATCCACTACAAACTGACAGTTGTCAAGCGATGGACAATCACAAACCAGAAAATCTTACTAAATGCCATCTCAAGATGGTCTTCTGAGATATTCTTTTTTGGAGTGCTTCGGGGAGAGTGTAAATAAATTAGTTAAAAATTGTATTTCACTGAGATGCGATGAAGTATATAGAAATATTGGGAGGTCACGTATTTCCCGAAAAGAGAGATTTAAAGTATACCTTTATACAGGTTAGTGCAAAGTTGACTAAACATAGCACTCAAAGTTCTCCATCCTCTCTCTCTCATCTGAGAGTAATCTATATTTATTTATGGGCACTAAAAACGTATGTTGGCAGAAATGAAAAGCATGCGCAAATAAGAGAAGAGTTGTAAAAGAGGGTGTCCACGAGTGGGAAGTTCCCATGTAGTTAAAGAGCCATTTAATTTCTTCAGTTAATCCCAGTTTATTTTTCCTTTTTTTGGAAAGTGGACGACTGCAAGGAAGAAGTAACCTAATCTGTTTATTTATTATCGTTTAAGAGATCAATTTGTGTCACACGATGTCTGTCGCGGTTGGGAAATCATTTCCTGGAACTGTGTAATTTCCGTCTTCTTTAATACCATAGCACCATAGGTTGGTTCTATTGGAAAACATTTTCTTATTTCTTTTCGGAGAAACACTATCTCATTAGCCGTTCAACGGTAGTATGCCATGCAGAACAGTCGAAATTAAAAGATTGCAATCATCAAAATAGAGCTTTTCCGCTGCTGCGTATCACTATCTTCCCCTCCTCCCCCAAAGATACACTTGAATGGATATAATTTAGTAACCAAAACATGCAATAATAGACGTTTAGAAAATATGCAGCTTCCAGAGATTCTGGTTTATTGAATTGTTGTATCGCAAGTGGTTCTATAGAACTGATATAACGAAAAAAATTAATATTTTCTTTAGAAAGGATATTAATTTGGTGATAATTTATATTTTCAAATTCCATGCGAGCATAAATGAGAAGTAATCATAACCTAAATAAAACCCAGTAGAGCAGCCATACCATAACACGCACGCACGCACGCTTACCTAAACAAACACGAAAAAGAGGTAGCTTGAAGGCTAGAAAGAAGCGAAAGATATTCCATTAGTTAAGCCGATCTTCAGTGATATATTATTAGAGCAATACAGTCTGAAATAAGCTGGAAGTTTTGAAATGTAATGGTGAGTTCAGATGTGTGTCTTAAAATGCATCGTTCAACATTAAAATTTATAGCAGAAGAAAAGTTTGTATTTGCATAATCAATCATTATTACTTTATCGCAACTTCGCTCCACAATATAACATTCACTGCAGTCTGCTGCAAAACCCAACCAGATAAACCACACTTGACTATGATAAGACACAAACGGGAAAAGATTACTTAATATAAATGATCCCATAACTTCGCATGAAAGCCTCAAATTCCCAATTATAGAAAGGCAACAAAACATTTAAGAAACAGGAGACATGCCCTAAATAATCTATGGATAGATGAGAACATCCTTCACACTATTGCACTGAAAGATATTCTATAGAAGAGAGTAAAAAAAAAGTCACCCAACATTATACAAAACACAAAAAAAATCAATTAACATCTAAAATTCGGAGCTCAAAAATACTACAACTCTCAGAGATTCGTGTAACGCAATGCTAATATGAAGTAAACATGGTTTTCACTTAATTAACTATTAACTTTAAAAAAAGAACTTACCCACAAGATTTTATTGTAAAAGTTCGGTCGAGAGATGTACCCGAAGGAAATCATTCAACTGTGCTTTCACAAAACAACATCACACAACTCAAAAAGATATTTTTCCGACAAGACTCAACACAAAACTATTAACCCAAAGCCCATAGCAAATCATATATTTCTCCCCCATGCCAAAACTAGAACTGAAAGATTCTCTTTCACAACTAAAGCGAAAGATCAATCCAGGAATTGACAAAACTAGAAATTCGATTCGGATTTTTCGTCCCTCAGAACAGGCAAACCGGACATTAGAACACACGCAGTTAACAGACATAACACTGGCCTCATAGCCTGAGTTGTTTTGGCCGTAAATCCAAATAAACCGTTCTCCAAACAACTAAAAACCGCGATATTTAGGTTTTATTAACATCTTATTTTGTTACAATAAAATTTTGCGGATAAGTTTTCCTTTTTCAAGTTAATAGTTCATTAAGTGTAAACCATGTTTACATCATATTAGCAATCCGGAGAATTTCTGAAAGTAATAGTGTCTTTTTGCGCTCCGAATTTTAGATGTTAATACGAATAGGGTTAATGAAATGATATTCAGAACTATAGACTTCTAGCTAGCTTACCTGTCATGTTATTTCTAAACTTCTTTAAAAAGTAATACAAAGACTATAAAACTACTTAAAGAAATACAACATCATCTAGCAAAAGCAGTGCCGATTACAGAAAACGAAAAACACAACTATGCATATTATTATTACAAACACACTAAAGAAAGCTCTTGATAAAAATAATATTTCTATCTTCATATTACTTGATCTTACCAAATCTTTTGATACGCTTGACCAGGAAATACTGTTGACTAAACTACACGCAATTGAAATAAGAGGTACAGTACACGTCTGGTTTAGGATTTATCTCACAGGCAAAACGTAAGTAACAAAAAAAAGCACACATCAGAGCCGCGGAATGGAGATACAGCACGGCACCTCTCAAGGAGTAATATTATCACCACACTGTCAACATATACATAAATGACATTCAAAACTTGGCCATGCAAAGTCAATATATCAATACGCAGACGATACAGCGCTACGAATAGTTCACAGAGACATCAACATTGTGCTCTCTTCAAAGCACATATAATAGTAAATCAAATAACCACCTACTTTTACAACAATTCCTCTATAGTATGCAATACTAAAATGCAAATACTAATTATAAAGAACCCAAGAATCGTACATCCTACACCATTGACAATATAAAGGCGTACACAACATTGCAATAATCATGGCAGCTGAACTTGAGCTAAATACTTCAGTGTATACATAGTTACCTTCCTTTCCGTGTGATGATACACGTCCTCGAGTCCCCTTTTAGGGGAGGGACGGCACCATCTAAGCCTCCCCCCCCCCAAATTTTTATCCGGGCTCAGGAACCGGCATAGCTAACGAATCAGACCTATGGCTGGGTCAATATTCCTGACTGTAATACGTGTGTGTTCACGGGACCGGTTTGCCTGCTTGCGGGATGAAAAACCCCAGATAAACTGGTGGAAAAAACCCTGCTGTCCATGCCCAAGACCGGCTAACTTGTCTATGGCTGAGGAAGATCCTTAAGCTGCTCGCATCGTCGACGGGAATCGAACCTAGGACACTCCTTCTTCAGGCATATGGTTGCGAAGCGCATAGCCAGTAGCTAACCGCCGGACATAGTTACCTTAAATGGAATAAACATCTAGAATACCTTCATAACAAACTAAGCACCATCGCTGTAAAACTCTTACAAGCAAAAGACATGATGCCAATCAAAGAAGAAAAAAAATTCTCATATATCACAGAATTGGTGAAACTGTACAAAAGTAAAGTTTAAGTGTCTACAGTGTAGACACTTAAAGTTTATGTCCATCAGCGTGGACATGAGATGCTCTCTCACTGTATACATAATTGAGGTTGGTCGTGTTATGCGAATACGTATTTCTGTTGTTACAGTAAACGTAACAACGGAGAAACAGAAAAATAATTCCTTAGTACAGAGTGTCTTAGATTTTTTTTTATGCTCAGGATTTTTTCTTTTAGGTTATTATCTGATATCTGATTGGGCCTCCAAAGCACCGTTGCAACAATTATTTGGTGTAGTTTTTTTTTTTTACTTTTTTAATTTGATACGTGAATGTTTGCTGTGTTTGTGTAGACACTTAAACTTTACTTCCGACCTTTAAAAATTAACAATTTTATTTTTTATATGTCAATATTAGTTGTATAATTTTAATACGAATAATAAATTGCAATTACGTTATCAACGCAAATGTTATCGCACATCATGTGCTGCCCTGCTACTCATGTTAATATATCTTCATTGCACGTTTCTTAATGTGCCTTTGTAATTAATATTCTTGTAATTGCTCTACTCCAAGGACATTGTTTTTTTTTGAACAGTTCACGCAACTCAACCTCCATATGGGACTCGATTCGCGAGTTAAAACATCTTTAGTTCTTACGCAGCCATTTTTCTTTTTGTTTGCTTTGTGACACTAATGATGAGTTCCAAGTTCTTAGGAACGCAGCAGCAAATCCTGCTTCGAAAAACTAATGACATATACAGTATATACTGCTTGGAAAGAAGTCAACGGACACCATAGTGTGAGGAACAAACAGCCATAGTGCCCACCTTAATAAGATGTAGGACCTCCTTTCGTTGTGATCACTGCAGCACTCCTACAGGGCATACTTTCTACAAACATACGATAGCGATCGATGGGAATTTTGGACCATTCTTCCTGTAGGCATGTAATGAGATCTTGGACTGCTGTGGGGTGTACATCCTTTGACCTCGTCATACAGATGTTCAGTAGGTTGAGAGCATGGCTCTGTGGAGGCCAGTCAAATATGGGGATGTTTACATCCAGCAACGATGTGGTTAGAGCAAGAGACATGACACAGTACATCATCTTGCTGAAAGAGACAATGGCCAATTCGGTAGAAACGCCGCAAAGTAGGCAGCACTTGCATTGTCCAGAATGTTCAGATACCTTTCGGAGTTCAATATTCGTGGCAACACAAACAAAAAAAACGATTAATGGGAATTTTGGACCATTCTTTAGACATGTAATGAGGTCCTGGACTATTGTGTGGTGTGCATCCTTTGACCTCGTCCCACAGATGTTCAGTACAGTTGAGATCAGGGCTCTGTGGAGGCCAGTCAAGTATGCTGATGTCCACAAACCATGCAGTTCCAACAGCATCGTTATGACACGGTGTATTGTCTTGCTGAAAGAGACAATGGCCAATTCGTAGAAAGTTGTCCAGAATGTTCAGATACCTTTCGGAGTTCAATGTTCGGGGAAGGGACACAAACGAAGGTCCGAGGCCAAACTATGAAAAACAGGACCATTACATCTCACCACCTCCGAATTTCATAGTTGGGGTTACGCACTCTGGTAAGAGACGTTCACCGGGCATCTCCCACACTCATCCATCTGCTCGGTCGAGGGCGTAGCGTGATTCGTTCCATAATACGACTTTCCAAGCTTCCAGTCCCACTGTACACGCTCTTTGCACCACTGCAAACGACGCTGCAGCTCGTTCGGGTAATACGGGGCTTGCATATTGCGGTCCTACCATCTCTTTCAAACCCATGTTGTGAGCTTCAGAAGCTCGAAACTCCGCATTCAACCTGTCGGACGACGAATGGTGGTTTTTACATATTATCCTTCGTAGCACCCTACGGTCAAGTTCGGTGAGCGTGGTGGGTCGTCCACTGCGGATTAACACTTGCAGTTCGCTTCCTGTGCTTCCATCTCAGTATGGTATCACTGGTTGTTGACCTGAGATGGCAAATTTGTGAACAATTTTCCAAACAGTTAGTCCTGCAACATGACATCCTATCACGACGTATCTTTCAAACACTGTCAGTTCCCTTCTCACAGCATTTCACCCAGACACAGTTGCACTGACTTGGGAGCATCACATTCTTCCAATTTATACCCGCTACAAACACGTGACTCGTTTTGCACAATGCACCTTGCACATGGTTATTTCCGTTGACTTCTCTCCAAGCAGTGTATCAGTGAATGGCTTTTCTGTGTGACAAGAAACCCATGAAGGAGAGCCTATTTATATTTCTTTGAATCGAGTTTAGAACGTTAAAACCCTTAGCAAAAAAAAAAAAAAAAATCACTTGATTCTGTTATTGTGAGATATTGGATCTTAATGATCTAATAGAATACCTGACTTGCACAATAGCTTTTATTTTAATACTGAATAATTAATTCGTAGAATAATTATGGCAAGAGAGATAAATTCCACGATGAATGAGGAATTTGTTAAAAGATATTTAATTACTGAACATAACAAAATTGACAAGGACGGGAATAAATGTCGAATTACTTAATCTTCATCCTTCGTGCAAGTCAATTATAACATTTCACAAAAATAAAACTTTCATCCACACAACACAAACAAAAAACCCAGTAATCTCTTGAATTTTTTTGCATTTATTATGTGTGACAATATAAAAATGCATTTCAAAAATGTGGAGTTGACACTAAGACTCAACCTCTATCTCATTTATCGGAGAATTTGTGTTTTTTTCTCATTTCCTCTTGTAAGTCCTGAGTAAATCCTTAAAAAGAGTGGGTTTATTAGTTATTTTCATAAGCTGGTCATCCAAGAAAACATCTGCTTCAAAAGCCATATTAATACCCAGCCAGTTATATCACCTCCAGCATTTTTTTTTTCTTTGCTGATCTGCAAGAAAAAGTGGCGGGGTCTGCTCTAGTTTCACCAATCCAATTTAAAACAAAATCACGCGAATGAATCCATCCCTCCCCTCCTCAGCTGGCTGACAGGACCGTTCTAATATGACGTTTCTGCTATACATTTAACATCAGTGACAAAATCGTAAGGATTTTGCTGAGTATCATCAAATGCAGACTTTTTTTTTTGTTAAAAAATAGCTGAGAAAGTACTATAAAGGCATCTGGTTGTTCCCAGACTCTACAAGAATGTGACCTGATCTCCATCAGCCAAGTAAAATAAACAAATATTAGAAATGAGCGAGGGCTAGAGTCACGTTACACAGAAACGTGAGGCAGATGTGACGATGCTACAGGACAAAATAGTGTAAACTTAAAATGAGAACTTTACATTTAGAAATATCTAGAAATTTAAAATATTTAACTATTTTGTTGTATTTTTAAATTTAGGGATCAATAGCGCATTTAATGCGGTGGGCGCATGGGCTAATGGATTAAATTGGCTCGCAGAATCTTGCTGCCGAACAAGCCTCTTCTTCAGATCAATCATTATACTAATATTCCCTTTAAATTACAGACGTTCAGTCAGATCTTAACAGTGTAGAATATCACGTATACAATGTCAAGAAAAAAAGGTCTCGAATGCTACCAGATTTGATTGTTATTTGAATGGTGGCTGACAAAACGAATCAAATGGTTGCTTAAGTATTATTGGGAAATGCACATGAAAATAACCAAAAGTGTCCTTTATTTATTTATTTTTTTCTAGTCATTAAGTACAAGTGACGGCTTTAAAGGATCTCTATGGCCTGTTAAATTTTAACTGCATGCTGTAAAAGATATCCCTTTAATTCTGGCATGCTTGTACATATTTTTTCAAGTAAACTATAATGGTGGCTTCTACGCTTATAATCAAATACGATAGGATCTCATTTTTCTGGTATCAAGAACGAATTTTAATACAACAATAACTCCAGAGGCCAGAATGATGTAGCTTTGACAAGATAATCATGAAGGAGAGCTTATTTATAGTTCTTTGAATAGTGTTTAAAACGTCAAGACTCATCATCAAAACTCAACCAATCTAAGGTTGGTTTTTAGATTTATTAACCCCCATTATCATAACGCTCCTCTCTGGTAAGAAGTCGATGAATTTCCAAATTAATTCAAAGTTAGAATCATTGACAGATCGATATCTAAAACACTAATATAGAGATATGAAATCCATAAGCACTTAACGAATTAATTTTTACTTGAGCAATGTAGAAAAAATGCAAATTCACCTTATTTAAAACTGCAACTGAAGTTACATTACTGTTTAAAGGTTTAAGAGGTTAAAAATATAAATTGAAAACGATACTTTAGAAATCTTTAGACCTAAAATTTGATGATATGGTCTCTCCTTCTTTTGTTATACTCTATGAGTTTAATACCGAGCCATTCTTATTTTTTTTTTATAACTCCAAAGGTATTAATCTTCCAAGTACAGATTTTCTTCCTTAGATAATTCAGTAAAGTGTAATGGTTCGGTGGTACAATTAATCTCAAGATCGGTACGATTATTGTAAAAATGGTCAATGACATTATCTTAAGAGAGCGAGAAAGAGAGAGACGAGTTGTTGTTGTGTTGTGCAAGTTTTTTATTTGACCACAGTATACGTTGACCGTTTGACTATATTTTACGTATATTTGTATGGGCAGTTGGGGATGGTACTAAGGCGTCTTGCAGCCACCTTCCTTCATTAAATTTGTCACGTTTACAACAACCATGCATGTCACTGGCACCGACAACTAGTCAAGTGTAACTCTCCTTTCAGGTATTGCAGTAAGGAAAGTGCAGGGAAGGAAAGTATATCTGAAAACACCATTTAGCCTCTCTTTCTCTCTCTCTCTTTCTCTCTCTCTCTCTCTTTGTGTTTTGATGTTTGCTTTTTTTCTTGTTGCTTGCAAACAAAGAAACGGGAAGAATGAAAACAAATAGGAAATCGAGACGGCGAAAGACGGAAAATATGAGCGCACACACACACACACACAAACATAACGAACAAAAAATCGGGAAGAGAATAATAACGTGGAAAGGGAAAAAAAGTGAAATCTGATACAAAAGAGAAAGGAAATGGAATCGAAATTTTTCTCCTTCAAATTTAATAAAAGTATTTCAATGATTCTGACTCCATCATTAAACACCGGGGAATTGTTATATAGTGGAGTTTTCTGAAGAGGAAGCTTAACTGAGAATTTTGAGGAAATGATGGAAACAAAAGATAATTTTATGAAGCACAAGAAGAAAATAAAATTCACCAGAAGACTGGCCAACACACGTCTTTTGTTTCAAAAGTGGAAATGTTTGCTTGCATTTTTGCATGAAGAAAAGACGTCATTTTTCAGCTAAATGGAAATCACTCCATTTACACAAACTATAATACATCGTTTTATAATCTAAGCTGGCTATCTGACGTCCCATCCTGATAATCCCTATTTGGTTCCTCCTACTGCTCACTTAGCAACTTAATGTGATAACGTTTCCAGCTCTCATTACAAGACGCTCCTAAACAAACGTTTGAAAAACAAATGCTAAAAAAATCTTCTCAGAAGGGCCGATCACCATTCTGCAGCATCAGGCAATTCGTTATAAGGTTAGGCTCGAGTAACACAAGAAAGCCAACCAAGAACTAAAATTCTTATTCTAAACATTTGCTTCAAAAGAAGCAAATGTTTAGAACAAGTAAAAGCAAAAAGTTTTCATCCGGTCAGAATGAACTTGAAAATATTAATTTTTTTTCACCAGATGTCGCTACGTCATTAAGGTTTATCGTGATATCAAGTCGTAGCTTTAATATGAATGTTTCTTCTATTGTCTGGGAATTTTATGACCAAGAATAGGTCATAAAAATCAAATATCGTCACACAAGACGAACTCTTCTCAGTGGAGAATCGAGCAGGGCATTGCGGGAACACTTCATTCTACCGCTTGCAACATCGCACGACACAAATATCATCTTGTCGAGTTTATCTTATCGCATTCGGGGAAACGTGAAGGTATCTGGGGAATGTGGAAAGACCCATTGGAGAAGGGACTCTCGTTGACCTATTCTAAAACAACCAGCGACAAGGAGCACTGCGATAACTCCGACAGAGTGAATTTGTCTGGAAAGTCTCACAGGTCAGTTGTGGCACTTTCTATTAAATGTAATCCTCTAATTTACTCCATAATTTAACCATCGACTGGTCTCTGAGTTCTTTTAATTTTAGAGCTTGTTGTCCTTCAATGCTATTTTCACTGCCTAACATAAAAATAAATGAGCAATATAAACAAAAGTTCACACTTTAATATTTTCATTATCAACATTATTTTTCTGATATACACCTTCAAAGCGTTATACGGGATAGTATGATAGTAATAAATGATGAGCATATTATCATGATTTGTGGGTCCCGAATATTGCCAAAATTTACATTACGTCTTCGAAATGTCTTCTAGGTGCACTACTTGATTGTCCTCCGGGTCTTTTCCTACTATCAAAAACATGCATCGGTACCTATCCTCTCCCATTCATTTAAAACCGTACCGCTTTAGACAGTGACGTAGCTAAAGCTGTTGCCGCCCGGTGCGGAGCGCCCCCTCCGCACCCCCCCCCCCAGCTACGCCACTGGCTTTAGATTAACCCTGTTTATGCAAGGGTTATATGCCCTTACGATCGTCATTTCGAAAGTTATACCAAGAACTTATTTAACTTATTTAACAAATAAATGGCCAGTGAGATAATGAAATATTATTTTACACTTTCACATTAGTTTTAAATAAATCTTGTCCTAGTTTTTTATTTCCGGTGTTTCTTCATGCGAAATGTAATGAGAGTTTACAATGGAGGAAGAATCTCACTCAGTTGCGACGTGTTCTAATATTTCGTCTCATTTTGCTTGACACTGCTAAGTCGCACATTTCATGCAAAGTATCTGTTATGGAAAAAAATGGATGATAATTATATTTTTCTTATACTTGACGTTTTCAGATGTTTTTCATTAAGAAAACGTCCATCAAACAGGTTCCTGAAGAGTAATTATCTGATCAATGATCCACTCTCATTTAAAAATGAAAATCGGAAAACCTGGATCGTATTACACGGCCGAGTGTCACACGGAAAAACAATATAAGCAGAACTAATTTGAGAACTCTTTGAATAAGGAAGAGAGAAAACGGATATAACTTTAAGTAAACATCATTATCCGATATAAATGCATTTTGAGAGTGTAGAAACCTGTCAGCCACATAAAAATAAGGTGGTCTTCTTAATAGAAGTAAGAAACTGTGGCCAGAGATATGAGTTAGAAAAAATATAAAAGTTAAATATTTTATTTAAATATTCACGAAATAAAAGCCAGTTTAAATCAAAAGTAGACATATTTCACCAATTCTACGTCAACGTTTATATTCTTTTTAATTTGTTTTACACAGTCCTATTTATCTGCCTACTAATTTCGCTTACATGACTAACAAAACGCACGAAGTTTAGCCGAACCAAAGACAATAGCAAACATCACCGAGTCTCATATTAAAGACTCGGTGATGTTTGCGAACCCATCTACCTATCGACCTACTTGCATTTAGTCAGGTGGGAAAATGACGAAAAACACAAGTAGATGGTAATTTACATTTTTGGAATGCATAATAATAGACTTTTACATAACATAACTCAGAGATATAACACGGAACTTCGGAAAATTTCCTCCACACACAGTTTATTAGCTATCTTATCATCTATGGAATCCCTTCCGTTTTTACAGACGGCGACACGAATCCGCCGTTCCAGAATATAAAAAAAGCAGCCATTCGTCGTCATAATTCCAATAATTATGAAACTCTCGAAGCTGCGGAATGTTCTATAAGGCATTTGCAACTACTTAATATAAAAATAAGATCGAAACGCAAATAGATAAATATTTGTAAAAGTGGAAAACCTTTTTGGGATAAAAGATGAATACAAACATTTGTCAGTAAAGGAGTGGTTCGGAATATTGAGGGTGGGTTGGTCATGTCAGAATGCACTGAGCGATCAGATAGCAGCTAAATCTCATGGACTTTCACTTCTTTCACTAAAAACAAGAACCTTACAATAACACTGGCACCCACAGGGCCACGGATTGCAACGTTTGTGATTAATGTGCAGTAGGTATCCAATCACATTTGACCCAAAAAATCAAAGGAAATGGAAGGAAAGGTCTAAAAAAAAAGAATGAATCAAAGATTTTAGATAGATAGATTGATGCTGTAAGTATGATATTCTTAGAAGACAGAGCAGATCGGGACTGATGACATTCGGATTTCAAAAATAATAAAGAACAGTCCAGAAGAAAATCGCGGATGAAAACAAAAATGAAAGAAAGAAACAATGAAGTCTTAACTGTACTGCGTTAACGCAGTGAAACATATCTTTAAGCTGCATTCCAGAAAACGATGATCATCCAAGTTTTTCATTAGCGACCAGTCAGAAGCTCTTTGGAAACAGGTTAAAGAGTAAGTGGCTTATATACGCTGTCAGTTGAAGAACGAAATATTTTTTTTTACCAATTGACTGCTTTAAAGTTGTCCAATCTGACATTTAATCGGATTCACAAATAATCTGTGATTCTGTTATCATTTATCATACAATGTTATCTGTCGCTTTTTTTTCTTTGTTTTCATATAATCTTCTTCTTATTATTATTACATTAACTTTACAGGAGTCAACGACTCATCGAGGATGAAAAAGGTTTATACTATACAATATAATATACGGCACATAAGTATTATACAAATATTAGAATAGTCCACAGACTTATTACGAAGGTCTCTCCCCCTGCCTACAGCATATTGAATCTTAAACTCATTCACGTGCTTAGCATTCACGATACATTCAGGCAATGTATTCCCCTCGCCTTCCACTCTCTCTTGCGTAATGTCCAAGAATGGCCCCAGTCCCTTCCGCATCCTTTTGTTCCACCATTGAAAAATCACTGTCGTATGCATCCGGTTCGGAAAATACCACTTCAACAGCTTAAACGTCTCAGTCATATCACTTCCTTTTAGCCTTCCATCTGCCAAACTTTGCAGATTATATGACTTCAATTCTATCCTCATAGCGAACATTCCACCGTAATGAAATCAATTTTGTCAACTGTCTTTACAACTTCTCCCAAGTATCTTCATTCCCTCCAAACTCCGATGACCAGATTTGAGCAGAGTGTTCCAAATGTGACCTAATTAAGGAATTGTACAATAGATCTTCACTATCGTTTTATCTTTGTTGCTTAATGTTCTCCTTAATATTGTAGCAATCTTATGGGACGCCCTTATAACCTTTGCAATATGCTCCCGAAATTTCAAATTTTTATTCACCATCATCCCAAGATCCCCTACTTTTCACACGATCAAAAATCTTTTCATAGATTTTTTTTTATGGTGTGGCAACATTTTGATCCTGCGATGCATTTTTATTTTTATGTTATGAGTATGAAGAAATAATAATAAAAAATTTTAAAAAAATAGAGTAAAAAAAAAGGTGGCTGAATTATTTACGAATGGGAATAAGTACTAAACAACTTAGCGGAGGGGAGGAAAATAGAATTTCATGTTACTTGGAGTAGTTTTTGTCTGATTGCACTGGTGATAGTCAGTATGTGGCTCCCTTTCAAAAGATCGTTTTTGTTCGTGTTTCTGTTTCAAGTGCTCCTGTTTCCCATTCAAAACAATAATAAAACCGGCTTTGAATTCCGTTACCACACTACCTATCCATATATCTTCTACTAGAATAATCATAATAATAAAAAGAAACAAACAAATAAAATCAATGCGAACACGAAGCTTTTTGTTTTACATGAATACAGTGATTAGGTGTGAATAACTTGCGACCAAAAAAGCCAAGACACGAATGAATACACAGCGGATTTCAACAGAGACGCAGTCAACCAAAATAAACATCCATTAAAATGTTTCTTCAACGAGACTTTCCTAAAGTAGAAATCTTTCATTGCCTTACTCAATGTACTTTTTGTGCTCAAAGCCCTCTCATTAATCTCTTTATTGAAGTTTTTCTCATCTCTTTTCCAAGTTCCTGAGAAAGTTAATCTACCAGGAAACACCAGACACTGCTCGGAGTATTCACCTATGGTTTATTATCCGGGAAACATATCCTAACAGATCTTTCAAATGCACGCTTTAGTTTTCCTTAACAGGAATTTTATGAACTTATTAATCAGGATGTCATAGATACTAAGTATGTACTATGACATACTTAGTATGCCTTAAGTTTGTCATTTATGGAGCTCTCGGTGAGATTGTATGTGCATCCGCTGATGAATATATCATCATCTTACTTTTCTGATGTCTGAAATGAGTTCTGTAGGACGTACACTTGCAGTCGATAAGGACTGAACAAAGAAGGAATCTATAATATCAATTTAGTACGAGTAGTTTCGTTACACAAGAAAATAATACCTTGGCTGGTAACAAAACACCATGGGAGAATAAGAGATCCTTTTAATTCTTCAGTATAACAAACACCAATTTAACACAAAAACTGGAAACGAAAATAAACCAAATAACGATTTTTCGACCTGTATTTACTTAGTCAAGCGTTTGTGGAAGTTGAAGAACTTCCTGAACTGACCTACTTTTTATGCGCAGTGCTTGCTTTCCTCTGTGTCAATGAGCGTGCTAATAATGGTGTACGAAACGATAGAAGAATATCGAATTATAGACCACAGTTACACAGTCTATAATAGAACAGTTGCGACATTGATCCGGTTGCTCCAACTATGAATATACTGAACTGGAGAATGCTGTCCATTTCTGAAAAACTAACAAAAATGTGGTAGCTATTGGGGGCGAGGGATTTGTAGTGTTTGCTAACATTATGCACACATCAATCAAATAGTAACTTATCTTATGAAACACGTACAGCCAGGAATGTTTTTTTTTCTAGGATTCTTCTCAACATCACTTACTGTTCTTTAAGAATCTCATAAAGATTTTTTTATAGAAAAATATTCGCTAACACAATACCCTCCCTTGCCTGATGAATCACGAAGTTAATCAGCGGGAATTCTCCCTCCGAAGTTCTTAATCCCTCGCCGTATCCGCGTCTGGATATTGGTCGGCCAATATAGGACAGGAGTTCTTACTGCCTGTGCCATTCACACCACACGACAAGATTTCATTGGGAGATCCCGCTGCAGGAAACTGGGTCACTCCAACCCTCTTTTAAACTAAAGAGGTCACTGCCTCTTCGTCAGCTGACGGGGTTCCTATGGATCACAGTGTAGCGCGCTTTGGAACTGGTTGCGGTGAACAACGTGTGGATGCTTGCTTTCAGCAACGGACTCAATGGTAAGTAGGGATTGTGTTACATTTAGGACAGCGTGCCTCATCTGTTTCGATGTGTTTGAAGTAGTCCTCTGTTGGTGCCTTCCTGGATAAATCTCCATGTTATGCAGCGAATGTTTTACCGGAACCAGACAGTATTAGTACAGTAATCTCAGTTGATTTTATTTCTTAATTATTGTTTATATATTATTTGTGTTTTTCCTATGATTTTTTTTTCATTTTTCACTCATTTCTGCCTTCGATTTCCACTATATGGAAGTCGTAGAAGTACAAGTAGAAACAAAAAGAAAGAAAAAGAAAACGGTATGAAATTTTTGCTATTATTTTTATGTTTCGTATGCTACGTATCCCCGAATCATTACTAATTAAAGAAAGCCAAGGATTCGTTTCTTTGAAACAGAATATTTTCAGCACTATTCTGTTTCTTCTCTATGCGAATTATTTTGATAATAATTTTATCGTAAAATGAATTTCAAATGTGTTGATCTGTTTGTTAAAGAGGATATACCGAACATATTTCATTTTTCACAAAAAATTTAAACAAAGGGATATTATAAATGCAAATTCCAATACGAACTTTTCTGTAAAAACAAATAAACACACAGCTGATGCATGCATGTGTGTGTGTGTGTGTGTGTGTGTGTGTGTGTGTGTGTGTGCTACTTTATAACTTAAGGCAATGGCAATGCCAATAATAGCCAATGCTAATTTATAATTTTAATTCAACTTTATTTTATTGTAAATCAAAATTCGAATGCACCGTTACAAACATTTCATGTGCACGCTTTTCGTAGTTGAACTTTCACCCCTTCAGAGACTCAACGGCATGCCATACTACTTTATAAGCCCAACAATATCCTCTAGTTTTACTATATTTAGTGCTAGACGAAAAGGTTGAAATGCACATTGGCTGCGCGCGCGCGCGTGTGTGTACTCGCTGCGGGTTCGAATCCCACTGTGGACATGAATGGTTGTGAATGTCGTTAAGTGGGAAATGCATTCATGTCACACCGAACCACTTCAAATCTCCTCTATTAAGTGGAGACCTGAAATTGTTTGGAATACTTCATGCTTGGCCTTTAAACAAAGATTTCAAGATTATGAAAAAAAAACATAAATAAAATATTTAAAATATATAAAACAACAATAATAATAAACTCCTAACCCGCCCAAGATGGAAATGATTTACAGTATTTCATGGATTTCATAAAAAAAGGAAATGGGAATGAGATAATCTTAATGATTGAGTGAATCATTAAGTGAATCATCATTGAGTGAATGATTGAGATTTTTGTCTTTTGATAATTACCAAAAGATTTATTCTGTAAAAATATGTTTATCGCATCTGCAGCATCTGCAGACCCTTAATTCAGTCGGTTTCAATCATGACCTTTGACTGAAAATATCTCGGTTCGAATTCAGTCTAGGATGCGAAGAACCATTATCAGGGCTTTTGAAACGAATGTGAGTTAGCCGGTATCATACGGAGGTGGAAGGATTTTTTCCCTTCCGAAAACTCAGGATTTTCATCCTGCAAAGTGGGGACGAATAACCATCTTACGATTTTTCATAATTTCAGGACATGTCTAGTTATAGTTCCTCCATTTTGATAGCAAGCCATAAGTGGTGCACAGTTTTTTTTTCTTTTTCGAAAAATCCGTATCTTTTTATCGCTTATCGGTGCCAAAGTAATGAGAAGATTAGATCACTCCAACAGTAATTCAGTGTACTTTAAAACAATAGAAAGCATGAAGTAGAAGGAGAACATTGCTGAGGCACAATAATTTCTGAAGCACAGAATATAAAACTATTACATCGAGTCTTACAAACGACAATGCTATTCGGGTCACAAAGTATCAAACTATCATCATGACACTTGAAGTGAACTCTGTGAACCTGAACCAATCCTAAGCATTAGAATGGATGGGTTCGATATTGTATGGAACTATCCCTGCCTCTATATAAAACTACGATAAGAATGTCATCTACAACTAAGAAGCACTGCCACTCACAAAATGAAATAGAGTGTGAAAGAAATACTGTGAATGAAGCTAAAAGTGTCTCATAGTTTTAGGATATGACACTAATCTAGAACAATTTAGGATACTGCTATTTAAAACAATGACTCCAATTACAGTTTTATTAGCTTCGTGGTGGGTGTATTTAGATCGTAGCCTAATAATTTAGAACAATAACAGCGACACTTTGTAAGTGAACGTATCTCTTGTCAAGTTTTCAATGATTATTGTATTTACCGTTATATTTGGTTACCGTATCCCTGTCGCGAAAGAATTCCAATTCGTTGCCTGTAAACGGAGAATTGAAGACTTTTTTGTTTTAAAACAAATGTGCAGTTTTAAGCATTTTTCACAATAAAAATATTTCACCCTCCTGAGTAGTTAGCAGTACTATTCAGTGTATACGTTTATTAGAACAATCACCGATGTGGAGCAGTAGTTTATCTTTATGTTTTTTCTTTCTGTTTTCTTATTTCGAAGGACGAAATGCATATACATAATAACAAAATATATTTTATATAAAAATACTCTCTTCATGAAAAGTGAATCCACCTGATAACTCATTCTTATCGAATTATGAAAATGTAAACATTTCTACGCTAAACGTTTACACACACAATATTAGACGATATCACTACATGCAGGAGAAATTCAAAACTTGAGAGATTTAATGTTTCATTTTGACAATGAAGATAAACTCGCAGTCAAGGATTAATTTGTTTTTTGTTATAGGTTCAGCCTATGAACCTGTACAAAAATTCATGGGTGCACGGAATCCAGTACAAATCTTTAGTGAACAAGTCATATAACACAGGAAGATAAAAAGCGGACTCTCAGAGTCGCGTCATCAGCACATTTTGATTGCGATGTTTGAGAGTTTGGGTTGTGAACAATTTTGATAACGCTTGCGTGGTCTTTGGGACGTCTGCTCTACAGAGAAAGTGAAAAAAGAACTATTTATTATTATTTTAACTTATTTGATAGCAGGATCTTGAGATGCTGCTGAATTCCTTGGTAAGGCTAGTGTACAGACACATATGACCCCCCCCCGTTTTGCAGAACCCGAAGATGTATAAACAATGCATTTTTTTTTTTTCAAAAAAATTTCCAAACGCTCGCACCATTGCAGGATTTTAACTTACAGTATATCGAGAGAGAGAGAGAGAGATGAGAAAATTTCGTGAACTCTCCACTAACATTTTCATTTATCCGATGCGTTTCTTACTGTTACGAAGTAAGAAGTATAACAAACCATTCACGCTTCCTGATTCCTTCATAGCTTCGCCTGGAGAAAGGCATGTTAGAAAGTTATGAAGCGTAGATCGTTAATAGAGCAAGGGATGTATTGTTAGGTCACTTAATGCGTTCATTCACCTTCAAAGACCATGAAGCAGGCCCTTAGGAAGAAGAATTTGAATATAAAAAAATGCCCACAGCTAAAAAAATTTAATTTCATCGATAAAAGATCTTTACTTCCGTTCAAGTGGAACTGGAATAAATTTCTCACCATTAACCGTTGATGTTGAGAAAGATTTAACGCTCCACTTTTGAACATGGTATTATTATGTCTGATTTATTCGTTGCCTACTTATTGATCTCAGAAGCCTTGAGATGTTTATTTCCTCTTTATGATCCATACACTCGCGTCTTTTAAATTTCAGTTAAAGGAGTCGTTCAGAGTATAGCCTACATATTATTCTTCATTTACTTCCTTTCAATTAAATGTTAATAAGAAAAACATAAAATAAGTCAATATTTCCTCCCCACCGTTCATCTGAATGAGTTTTGTTTATTGACACGAACCAATCCCGCTGTTCAAGTAATTCCTATAGTTGGATCTCACAATAAATCTTCATATAGACACGCAGTGCAAGGCGACCCATTTCGCCACCAATTATAAAAGGGGCGGAAATTACTTCTCTGGAAGATTAAAGTATCATTATATAACCATTGAAAAGTAATCAAGACACGCTTCAATGCGGATCGAATACTAGATGCGCATACAGGTGACACCAAGCATGCCTCATATTTTTTTTTTTATTTTTCTTTAAGGAACCCCATAATATAGGAAATTAAAATAATAGTTTATCATAAACCTAATACAATACCATGAAATGTAGTAGTAAATCTAACGCGTACTTACCATAATAACGAAGTAGGTTAAAGAATGAATTTATTCTATAGGGAGTATTGATATTAAAAAGTGATCCATGTAATGAGTCCCACTTCTTGAAACATTACTAGTTTTTTTTTTTTTTTTTTTTTTGCTGTGGGAAAAGAAAATATAATTCAAGTCATTTTATACTTCCGCGAAGTTACTTTGAATACCTCACAGTTGATGTTAATTTTTATTTTTCCTTTATTACGCTTTTCACAAATCCTTTTTGAAATCACCAGGTTGATCCGAACTAGTTGAGATAACTCCTCCAATCTGTCGTCTGCGCACCAAATATTTGTCACTTAAAACTCCGGTCACTACCTGTTACCAAGAGCCCGTCTGACATACAAAATTTGTTTTGTTATTTTTATCTAAATCGCTTTTGCACGCATTCACATAGCTTTTTTTTTTTGTAGAAGATATACTGGTTCAGACAAGAAATCACAACACACTTGTATTGTATTAAATGTCGAATGATGCTTAGAATGATCTAATTAGGGAGCTTCACAACGAAATGCTACATTTCTATTAAATCACGTTTCGATCACTTTCTCAATTTGTAGGTCATGACAGAATTTACGGTGAGCCACGAGATTTAAAAAATAACTATATAGAAAATCAAATATTTTATGCAGAATTACAGTTTAATTAGTTATTTAAAATCTTAGTTAGTTGGAAATTAGTTGTTTACGAATAATTAAAAAAGTGTTTTTTATTTTTTTAAATTCGTATATTCAATCTTTATTGAAAAAAAAAAAACTAAAATATCTCGGTAACAATTTCATATAAATGCTAGATAAATAATAAATAATAAGTTAATTGATAATAACATAAAATATCAACTAAATATCAACTGAATTTCTTCAAATTGATTACACATTTATCAGAAGAGAATTACGTCATCAGATGAATCATCCTGATCTCCTAAGTAACCTACAACACAGAAATTTGAATAAAATGTACTTTAAGTTGTACAGACAATAGATTGTATAACTGAAAGAAAACTTCACCACACGACACTACCCAGTTGCTAAATTTACATCGTTTTTATGATACACTCTGCATTGTTTTTGTCGTGTATCGTGAAGGACAATATAGCTGTGTGTGGTGCGCGAGCGCATACACGTACGATTACCGTCTACATCTCCCCCCCCCCCCAGCTTTTCTTCTGTGGTACGATTTCTTAGTTCCTGTTGTGTCTGAACGCGAGCCGTCGTTTCATATTAGACTGTTGCTCTGTTCAGTACGGCTACCTACCGAACTGGGTGAACTGGGTCAATAGCACGGTCGTTTGCAGACTAATACCGCGAGCTATCGGAGCTGAGGGATACGAGCGTGCTACCGAATAATAATTTTTAGCCCAGTTAGCAATGATGACATTGAGGACTCGGTGGGGACCTTTTAGACGTTTTCTGTTGATCTTAACTTGTGGGAATCTTCATAAAATATTTATTTTCTTCCAAGTGAGTCATCGCAGTCGTAAAACACAACAATAGAAAACAAGTAAATAGCGCATGCATAAGCGTAACCCACCTGCAAACAAGGATGTCAGCTGGAACAGTAAAGTGGATTGTCAACGGAACCTAAAACATATCGCCATTTGAGAAGGATGCCTTTGTCTTCCTCTTTTGATAAAATACCAAATCTGATTGTAAAAGAAGACGAAATGATAACGGTCTAAATTATTTTAACCCAATCAGCATCACTGCACTTTGTAGTTTCGATAATAACAGCATATAGAATGTATTCAGTCATTTTTATGGGCAATAGTTTTATATCACTCCCTCCTTCCAAAGATAATTTCATTGTCCCACAAGATTGAACCGACAGAGCATTACATCATAATGAGAAGGTCCTTGTACCACTTGTTTATGTCTAACGAATAGATAGCTACAGTTTTGAAAGGTATCGTCATCTTATTCTGTAAAAATAGATTAGTTGCAGTCCATAAGCGTTAAATTCTTTGCATTCGTATTGATTAGTGTATTACACATAAGGAAAAACCATTGCTATCATATATCGTTAAAAGAAAGGCCTAAATTTAGGGGAAAATGTTAATTAAAAGTTGCATGAGTGGTGAAGGAGGTAGAATGGCTAGCACAGTAAACAATAGTTTAACATAGCAATATGCTTCGTCCTAAACTGCATATATCCAGAAGTAGATATACTTAAAGAGCTCTGATAGTGATATCAGTTTCCCCATTCTTTTCTGCGAGTATCTTTCCTTCTTCCAACACTTTACCATTGATCCGTTTCTTTCCTAGTATGTCACACCTGGAGAGGAAGATGCAACTCCAATTACCTTCCGCATTCTACGAAAAAAAATCATTACCTGGAAGACTGTGTGCAAAGTACCCCTTTAAGGAAATTTTTAGTAATCAAGCGTAAAGATGAGATGAAGTGGAAAATGAGGATGGCGTTTTTTTTTTGGCTCTTTCGACTGTAGAGGATATGCTCTAAGTGATGCAGAAGACATTTAATGACATGTCATAACTTTTTAGAGTTATTCATTTAATTTACTTTGAGTTAAATTTCGTATTGACTAAAGAAAGGAAGGCATTTCCTCGGTGTACTTGTAATCAGAAAATATTCCGAAAACCCACGTCTGTTACTTATATTATCGGAAGTGCATTTTATGAAAATTAGTTGTCTTGTATCCATAATTGGCCGTTTTCTAAAGTTCTAAAAATACAAGCAACAACAACAACAACAACATGCAACCACAGTCCACGTTTCGATCCTTCTGTTCTCTAGAAGACAATCCACTTTCTTTCAATTTCTCCAATAGCAACCTATACCGTTTAAAAAGGCCAAAAAGTTTCTTTGCTGATCCCAACCCTTCACCAAAACAATATAATGATTGGTGTAAAATTAACTGATACATCTCCGATTTTTTATGAAATAATTTGAATCATCTTTCTAGTAAACCACCAAGAATATAAAAAACATGATAACGAAATATTTTTCTTACTCTGAATGCAGAATTCAATAATATTCGCGTTTGAATCTGTCGAAGACCTGTTTCTTTTTCGCAAAAATAACTTATCTAATACTATAAAGACACATTCGGTTAATACAATAGCTTTGATATTATATTCAGTTGGAGTGTCATGTCAAAATTCACTACGTACTATTGTGAATATTTTCTATCAAACTGATAACATCATCAGATGCATCATGGTCACTGCCCCAACAGGGACTTTATTTTCTTAGAAAATAAAGTCCCTGTAGCGCAATTAGCAGACTGCTAATTGTGCAGATTCTAAGCAATGATTTCTCTCTGTAATGCAATATTTGGATTGATATCACTGATAAAATAGATTCTAACAGTGACGCAGAAACTACAGTTTTGAATATTTCTTGTTCAGTTTTCCTACATTTCAAACAATTTCAACTAGTTAAAACTCACAAGATTTCCATTGTGCTTACCCTGCCCGCGATGCAATTAGTCTCGCTACAAAAGCCAGTTGTTTCAAAGCAATTATCTCGTACAAGGGCATTCCTACATGAATAACATTCAATGTTAAATAACGGGACTAAAGTAACTCGACTGTTTGGTCTCATTTACACTATTTAGTCTGAATTTTTACTTCAGAATTTCGACTGCAGTTTTGAAATTATTGTAGCATCATTACCATTGATGCAACAAGATCACTGATGTGCAAACGAATGCTTGCTTGTTTACAGCTTTATTTACAAAAATATTCGTAGACAGAACATTAATACTTTTAGGGGAGTATTCATAATCCCCCAGGAAAATGTGTTCCCTATTTTGCGCCACTACTACATTACGTCAATGACAAATCGAGGACTCTTCTAAACCTCCCCCACCCCAAGATCGTGAAATCTTGATGCTCATATGAGCTCAACTTGTTTAGTGTGAATTTAGTAAGAATTGAAAGCCACTGTAATGAGCCTTTATCAATTTTATTATATTAAAAATTCTCACTTCTAACATATGTATGTTTGAACTAATTTGATATTTTTGTCTTCTTCTGGTATGGAATTGTTGAACAATTCTTATAATCCAGAGAAATTCTTAATTTGTTTTTCAGTTGTCAGCAACAAAAAAATCTAATTGCACCTTTTCATATTCACTTCATTTCTGTCTCTTTTTATGTGCTGTAAGAGATAGTAAGCATGCATTGAGTGTGAATTGTTAATTATGAAATGTAACAAAATGAATCTTGTTACAACAGAAAAGCAACAAGTAGAACACTGAAAACGTTTTTAGAAACAACTCACAATTAATTAAAAATGACTTGCAACATTTGATAATTCATTGAATGATTTAAATACTGCTAAAAGATTTTAATTCTCAATCATTCAATGTTCTGAAATTACTTTTTATAAATAAATAAATCCGCTAATGCCTTTTATTGCCCAAAAGAAATATGAGAGGCTTAGCTGTAATTAAATTTTGAAGACTAGCGGTCCTCTTTTTGACCAGAAATGCCGGCACAGAGAAAGCAGAATGTTGTTTTGTTATATCAAAATGCTTTGATATAATCCAGATGCGTTTTCCAAGTGATTAGTTAATTTGTTGTGTCAGTTTTAATGGACAAGTTACTTAATCACAGCCATTTCCATTTTTTTTTGTCGTCAGAAGTTCTCAAACTCTAACTCCATTAACGTCACTTCTTTGAACTTCGCACCAATCGAATATTTATGCTCAACTCATCTCTAAAGTAAATTTGAACAATTGAAAGTTCCTTACAAATTGAAGTAGAATATGAAGAACACGCATTGCTGTTTGAAGCCTTTTTTTAAGCAGCTCACACAACACATTCGTATTTTACAAAATTCTACTTCTCAATAACATACACTACAAATTCGTATGCACCATTCATCAAATGTGAAATAAACATATGTTATTTGGAGGTACTTTGTATTAACTATAGAAGTGTCTTTCAGAGATGAGCCAGGGAATTTCTGATTACATTTCATATGTTTAGTTACTACGTACGCGTCTAAAATATCCCAAATATCTGAGGTGAGTAGTTTAAATCTCTGAATGAATTCTTCTTCCCTCTCTTAAAGTATGTTCATTGCAGGGAGGAAGAGCAAAGCATTTTAGTCAAAAATTATTTTTAAATGTACATCTTTTTAATTAAGTGCATCTTATTTCTGACATTTCATTAAGTAAAATAGACTTGTCATCCATGAATTATTATGCATCGATCTCTAAATGAACCAGAATTAGAATTTAGTGAATATACGTGCTAAAATTCAACTCATGCATTCATAGAAAGGCATTTTCAACTAATAGTCGCATAGATTTACTCTAGATTCAATGCAGAAGTCCCTCTCTCTCTCTCTCTCTCTCTCCCTTCTTAAGACAATTATGTTCCCTTTGCAAAAATTAGTAAATTGTCCATTCAACCTTCTTTAATATCTTTCATGTTATGCTGGTGGAATTTTGTCTCCTTGTTCATTACTAACAGCATCTATGAATTTTTTGGAAAGAAGCCCAGATGAGAAACAACAAAAAATCTTTAGTGACACTCGGAATCCTAAATTTTGAGATGTAACGTTGCTGTACCAGTTGTCGATAATTTTCTTTGTTATGACGGAAGCAATAGCTAAGGATTTAAGTGATTTCCATGAAGCTAACTCAAGAAGTTTAAATTTTCATTTAAAACTGTGATCGCAAAAACAGTTTAATTTTGAAGTATCTTTTTTTTTTTTTTTTTGAGTATTTGAGTCATTCAGATTTGAAAATATTTGTTTCAGGCAGTATTATCATATTTTCCCCAATTTTCCTCGCCTTTCTTTCTTTTAAATTCTTCATTTAAATTGAACTTAATGCATACTTGGAAGCAGTATTAACTCAGACTCTGCAATGATACGTTGAACAAAAAATGAAATCCTTCATAGCATAAAATGCAGATCATTTCTCACTTCCCTTTCGAAATACAGATGCTCTTACGTGTCGCCTGCAAATATCATTTTGATAGCATGGTCAAAAATGTTTCATTATTGATTTGAGACATTCAGATCACATACGCGGGTCGATGAACTTACCTCTATTAGGTGTGGTTCTTGGCTTCCTTGTGGAATGTAATAACGATCAAAAGATGTTGATGAATGGTGCATACGGCGTTCGTATTTTTCGTCATCAACAGTGGAAGAAGAGGAGAGTTGGGAGATCATGCGACAATGGCTTCACTATAGATAGAATGTTTGAATCATCTGCTATAATTTTTTCTTTGCTTCTAAAATACGTCAACTTTGGTATGACAACAATAAAAATGATTGATTTCACAAATTACAACAGTCAAAACAATCAAAATGCAAACCATAGACTTCTTTTGCTGTATTTTTTACAGTTTGAATTTGTGGTTTTCTTAAAATGACATAACAAACGTTTGCCGAAGTTACACAGCCGGCATGGTGTTATTTCGCCATCTCACAAATTAACATAATAAAAAATAAAATGCAACGAGGAAACCCAACCGCCTTCGATCCCCCCACGCCTTCAACACGGTGTGCAAGTGTATCGTATAATACGTATAATATGCACATACCTTCATTATTATGATATTTTACTCTTCTACTTTGCTTCTATCCTTCAGTGCTGTCACTTTTCATGTTCCACTCGCTAGTTCTACCAACATTAAGTAAGCAATGATTATTTTTACAAGGATATTTGTGACAAGTGAGAAACTAACGTGACGTAAAATTTCTAAATCTGAATGGTTTGGTTTCGTTAGTGAGAATGACGGTCAACTAAGACTATGATTAGTACAGTATGTCTTTCAACTGCATGTACTTTTACTGTCAAGAAATTGGACTTCACGTAAATCTTATTATAGTCACGATAGGTTAATCCTATCTACATCATCTGCGATTATTGCCAAAGCGTGCATTCTGTAGCCTTGTTTGTGTTTTGCAGGTGAAAAACGCGATTTTCTGGAGGAAAAACCACCCACCTCCGTATGAGTCAAGTTTAGTCAGGTTCCGTTGAAAGGACTTATTAAAAGTTCTTCAGTTATAATCGATATTTAAACCCAGGCCTTTCCAAATAAAGGGTATCGTTTATCCCATGCTCTTTGTATATAACACTACTATTAAATGCATGTGCAACCCCAATTGTTATTTAAGATTGATATTTTATTTTGACTAGATCAATTGTCTTGTTGATTCAGCCGTAAGCACATTATTTCGCTGACTGTATGCCCCAAAAAAGAACAACATGAAGGGAGTTGATTTTTGTAGCGTAGTGTAGTGTAGGGTTAGGTGGTAAACGATGCACAGTGAGTCTAGCGGAAAGGCTTATACGGTGACTATTCATAACTGTATTTTTTAAGGAAATTACAACGTAGAATAATTTATTAATTAAAACAAATCTAGTTAATACTTCCAATATGTCACCAGATGTTATAACGCATACATTCCCAGTCAGTTTAGTCAGTGCTGCCGTTCAAACTGAGAAAATTCATAAATGAGGATATGAGATTTCTTAGCATCGTTTATGCAATCCAGACCTTGCTTCGTTGCATTATCACCTCTTTGAGGCCCTCAAAACTGTTTCATCGTTTCATATTTTGTGGTGGGGTTGAGTACATCTTAATCAATCAGGCATAAAACCTGATTTGTACGTTTTGAGTATATATATATATATATATATATATATACACACACAGAGAGAGAGAGAGAGAGAGAGAGAGAGAGAGAGAGAGAGAGAGTCTGGTAATATGTGTTACTTTGCTGTAAAGTGATCTACCTAATATTTTCGATATCTAGAACCGATAAAATTCTCTCCCTATTTACTTTCTACTGTGAACTAGATTTTCTAGTACAGTACTGTGGAACAAAACAGCAGATAGCATCTACTTTTGATTAAAAGTAGATGCTATCTGATTGCTAAAGGGAAAAAAAAAGTTTTTTTTTTTCAAGCACGCCTTGATTTTGTATTTCTCAGATTCTGTTCCAAGTAGTGTCAGAACTGAAATTCTGAGTAAAGACAGTTCAACATGTTTTTAGTCCATGTTCCTAATAACAAAGCCAATCATCATCTAGAACACTAAAATTTATATACTAAAAGAAATATTTCTATACAGAGATAACATCGTATTTTTACCATTTATTCATTTTCATAGTGAAAAAAAAAATTAAAATAAAATAAATGCCACCTGTGCACCCTACAGAGATACAGCTTTTGTTCATGGTTCTGTTTTTATTTAGAGAAACTCGGTCCCGGATCTATGCCGTTTGATTGGCAATCTTTTAATCACGTGTGTGCAAGTGCTATTGTTATTATATTAATATCAGGAAGTAGAGATGCCCCACTGTAACCGGTTTGATCACGTCGTTATCAGTACGCTGAGATATACGTATTGAGCTGGATAAGACACTGAAGAGGAGAAAAGAGAGTATATTTACATGTCAGCAGTGAGTTTGTATCTCGGAAAACACGACATTAATAAAACGCAATCTCCAGTATCGCCTATGTACGCTTACATTTACTTCTACTTAAAATTTTAAAATCAAAAATTCAGTTGGATAACGAACTTTAAGGAAGGCATTAATGTATACATTAGCGAATATAAGAACACATTTGCTAATAACAGGAAAAAATATCAGGGAAGAAATTACGATATTACCGCATTTAAAAAAAAACAAAAACCTGCACCTAAGAATTTACTGTTTCATTGACTGCAGGGTGTTCTCTTATCAGGGATTGAAATGGCTTACACGATTCACGTAGAGGTAATATGACTTTTGGCTTTCAATATCAGACATTATCTCACAATCTGATCTTATATGAGTGACGCGAGTTCGTGTATTCGAACTAAACAAACATAGGCGTTTCTGACAAGGACGGTACTAGAGTGTGCTCTAATTTTAGATCAGCTAGCTCTGTGTTGTCCTGTTTTATTGTTGGGGGCTACTCTCGTGCAGTTGGGCGGACGCGGTCAACCAACCCGGAAAATTATTAAAGAAGCCACTGATTTTATAATATACGATGTCCTGATCGAATGGGTGGTAGATTAGCAAATGATTAATGTATATACTAAGAAGATTGAAGAAAGAAGAAGTTAAAAACAGTGAGGGAAGAAAGAGAGCGATTCTAATAAACATTTTATGTGAATAATACCATTTATCGATGAAAATGACACAGAATCCTTCAATGTAATTTTTCCCCAATTATAACCAACAAGGGAATGAGCCGAAGCACCGATTTTTGCCTTAAAAGAGAACTCGAGTGGTGAAGATGCTGACAAAATTATAAAAACGAGACTGAATGACCAAATTTGCAAGCATTCTAAATACAGAAAATCAATAAAATTCCTCTAGTCAAAGTCTAAGAATAACTTAGAGAAGACTTAACAGATAGAAGAAAGAAAACACGGTTAAGCATTTTCGGAAGCACACGTAAAAAAAATGAGAATGGACCCGAAGTTGAATTCAGTCAAACTGGCTTATTAACATTCAATGGGCGATTTGTAAAATTCGCTACCGAACTGATATTAACTAACATTAGTACGCTACGTAGTGTAATAATGTATTAACTAATACACTATGTAGCTAAATATTGGGTCACTGTGATCACTAGCATTTCCTGATAACGTGACAAGCGTACTGCGATGAACATCGAACCATGAATATTACATCTGTAATCTCACTACATTTTGAAGAAAACTGGAGAACTACGTCCAAATTTTATTGGTTGAAACCTCCTCTCTGCGCTTCCGTTTTGAGCATGCACAATGTATGTTTGGATGACGCATCTTCTATCCAGTCTAATGACTAGGGAGAAAGAAGATGCCAGTATCTTTCAGCTCTTGTGAATGTGCATGCGTGTAGCGAGCACCACGCGAAATGTTTGCATGATGGCAGTTCAGCTACTGAACATTATATAAGATCCAGGTTTAAACATATTAAGTGATTGTATGGTTATTACTATGAGTGGATGAAACTTGCACACGAAAGCGAAAAAGTTAATTTTTAAGCGGAAGGAATAACAAAGGTAGTCTTTTATCATGACCGAACAGCTAAAAACGTTCATTATATGGTAATTTTAAGTGGTAATTAATTAAAAAACATATTAAATTCATTACTGCAAATAAAGAAGGGCGTCTTCTTTATACGAACACTAGCTATTTGCACACACACACACACGCGCGCGCAAAAAAAAACAACTTTCTGTCCTATTATTTTCCGTTCTGACACCACTCTTATACAGCTTGTTCTCACATTTTGAGTGGCACCCAAAAACCCTTTCTACAACAAACGTTTAATTCTATCAAAATGAAGACACTTCACTTAAACACTTCATCTCTCTTGTCACGGACTCACTTCGAATCACTCTCTCATCGAAGTTTTTAACTTATGATTTTACCAGTTTCCTGATTTCCTACAAGCCTATAAAAACGTGAACAACTGCCGCTAAACATATACACTTCGATTTTAAACTTTCCAAACCAATTTCACTCGTCTTCTTTTTTTTTATTCCGATTATTCTGCTCTTTCGAACAGTGTTTATACCACTGTTTTCCCCAAAGGCTACAGCCTTCGTGTATTCAAGAAACAGATCAACAGGTTTTTCATTTCTCCTTAATCATTCATGCATACACGGTACTGGTGTGGTTCGCGTCTTCCGTTTCTTCGACTTAAGTCTAAAACAAGCGAATAAAAATTATTCACTTTTCTGCTATTCATTATCACAAAAGCTTTGAAACGAGTTGTGCTTCGTTTTGACTGTATACCCCCGCTTGGTTTATTGTAATTTTTGTTCCGGTTTTTGCTGATTGTATTCACAAATTCTAATTAAGATCGGAAATCCTGTCTTCTTCATTACTACGGCAAATTAGTTCATAAATTATTAAATAAATTATTGAATATTTGGTTCCCCCTTCTGTACCAAGGCCTTGCGTCATGTGTTGCAAATTTAATATTTTCGGGTGCACCATGTTCCATCGAGATTTACGTCCCGTAAAATCAACGCGATCTGTTGAATATACGTAGGCAATATTTTGATTCGTTTTAATTACTGTACTCCATAAGCGCAAACAAGTGCTTACAGTATATTTTTATGCGACTTCCACCCACCCACTAAACCTATAGTATATTAGTATTATGGGTGGGCTACTGCATTTTTAATGATTTTATTTTATTTTGTTTTTTTATATATTTTTAATTATTTTTACATAATCGGAAACCTTGCTTTTAGAGACAAGCATGGACATAACTTCTTTTTCAAGCCACTTCAGACCTTTAATAAGTAGAGAGGGGTGATCTCACACCTTGAAATTCATTTCCCACCTAAAGACGATCATTGACATCCATGCCCACTACAAGATTCGAAGCCGAAGCCTGTTGGTTGGAGGACGAAAATGCTAACCACTCGGCCAACTGGGCTTGCAATCATTTCCTTATTTGTATTTATTTACATATTATTATTATTTTTATTTCGTTCGAGTTTAGCAGTATTTTATATTATATAACAAATTATGATATCATTTTCCATATTATTATATACAGGTACTTCCAAAAGCTTCCTGACTCAGAGTATTAACATACCACTCGCTTTTAGAAGACACTGCTATTGCATAGCAAATACCATAAACACATTCGTATAATTTATTTCCAAATGCACTATAAACAGAACCGCAGAAGTACCGTCTCGCGAGAGGGGGGAGAAAGAATATCATTAATAACCATTAATTTTAAATTACTAACTACATGCAGTCAAAATCCCAAAGGGTGAAGGCTTAAGTTATCCTATCCAGTGGAAACTAATTTCCATTCACCTCGTGTGCGCGTGTGTACTCTCTGGTCACGGCATCCCAAGTTAAATAAACTCGGCAACTTTGATCAGAATTTTTAAAGCTTAAAAATGCGACTACAACACGAAATTTCAATTAAGGCGACGATAAATTATTCACCGATACCTTCAGGGGGAAAAAACACGTTTGGAACCACTACGAGAAGTGTTTTCGTACTGTTTCATTCTTGCATAATTTACGAATTCAAACGAACTAATTTGGAGGATGTTTAATAGTTGACTTCTACTTAATGATCTACGTATTTAAATGATTCTCGATATGGTGATTTTAAAAAAAAAGTGAAGAGAAAAATATCAAAGCAACGAGCATGCTACAGAGCTATTCCTAAAACTTCTATAAAGATTCTTAATTCTCTTTGCCTTTTTTTTTCACATATTTTTCATTGTATTTCCCTCTTTTTTATTCGGACGCTTTTATGAAGCAATTTGTTTGAATCCATCTCTAACAAATGCATCGGTAATCAATAATAATTTATAGACCTGACTCTTTAGTAGACAACGAAGTATTTTTCTTGGTGTTGCTGCATGACTGAAATATCGGTTTGGTAGCCGGCAAGGATGATGTAGCCATTGTGTTAAGTATGAAAAAAAGAAACGTCGAGAAGTTTGATTTTTGTTTTGTCCTATCTAGTTGAACATACACGGTTATTTTGCTATGCAAAAGTTAAACAAAAGAAGGGGAAAATTTTTTTTTTATCTATGCCCTGCACGAAAACAAAGACATCAATAAAGGGTAACTTCGCAGTGTATAGTTGTTATAGAGATATAAGACAATTATGAGTTGTAGAATAAGCTAAGATATAAGATGAGGACAAAAAATTGCGTTTAGTTCACTTTTATATGACTTGCTATATGAACTATCTCAAAATGGCGCCAGAAAACCACCGACGGGTGATGAAAATTGCATGGCTACACTTGGAGTGACCAAAGTGATTTCATATAAATAGGACATCAGTGACTGGCTCTGACCAGACAATCACTTACGAGGTTCTCAAGCATGCATAATGATACACAAATATTCGGAACAAGTTTACAAACTAAGAACTGCTATCTTATCAACGGCTTCAGATATCGTATTGTTTCACTCCCATAAGAAAAACAACAACAGGAGTTTTTCAAGAGGTACGAGCAAAGCTTTAAAACAGGATTAAATATCCGTATACCAAACAAGCAGACAAAATAAGTATGTTCGCTTCTCAGCGCAAATATTAGTTATCTGCTAAGAAACCAACGTTTCTGGGAGTACCATAATAACGCATTGTACCCTGCGTGACCGATGAGATGAATCGCTACGATATTACAGTATTTAAAGAGGGCGTACTGAAATGAGTGTGTTTTGTCTTCTACTTAAAAAAAAAAAAAGAGAGAAAGAGTAGAAGACAAAACGTACATAAAATGAGATGAGATTGAATCAACTAATCATAAGAAGATAGTGGGATGTCTGTGTAGCTTTTGTTGCAACGCTTCTAATATCATAATGCTAGGCCACCAGAAGAGAGATCCATAGAGGTTTGATTCTAATCGCTGCGTACAGAATTTCTTTCCAGCCACTTCTCAAGTCTGTCGATCTTTTGCGCAGACATAAGTTTTTCCACCTCAAGGAAATTTGGGCTTTAACACGCAGCTCAGAAAATTCGACATACAAACTCACACTGCCTCAAAGATAGGATTTAGGAATACGATATAGCGACAATTGTTTGCAATACTTTCGCTCCGATGTGTTGAAAATCCCCAAATAGCAGTGAGTTCAAGTAATGAAGAAGACAGATAAGGGTTGACGAAGGCTGCACACTGATTTCCAAAAATCAGTTAGTGCAAAAAAAATATCACTGCCTACTTCTTTTAAGAAAGAAATAGGAACTATATAATTTAATGATTTTAAAATAATTTATTAGAATTAACTTATTATATATGAGCATGAAAGTGTGCAAAACCTATACGACAATAATACTGGTGATAGGCAAAGGTTTAGGTTTCACAGTTGAAGTCTATTTAATCAATTCCAACATGAGCATCGCATTGCGATTTAAACGCAGCATCTGAAATTACAAGAGTAAAGAGGTGCACTATTCTCGTCCTCATACTGCTAGAATTACCCAAAATCCAGAAGCTTAGATAAGGGAAAGAAAAACAAATAAATTAAAAAAAAATCTGATTACACTTCCTCCAAACTTTGTGTAATTAGATTATTACCTTTTACCTTTTGAAGAAACGATATAATGGAAGAGGCTGTAATCTCTTCCTTATACCTTTTGATGGAAATGAATTCTCATTTCCATCAATCATTTAATTAAATGTTCGTGAACATTTAAATGTTCACAAACATTTCAACATACGTTACGCACTCTGTATATTCGGAGTGACATTTTTATTAGACTACCCCTTCAATTTTCAAGATTTACACGAATTTGAAGAGGAAACAAATAAAACAAAGCAAAAAATAACAATCTTCTCAATTCACTGTAAAAGAACGAAAACGCCAATCAGCTAATTATCACTCAATTTAGTTCAGCGGATGGAGCCATCTCATGAATAAGGACTAACAAAATGCTATTATCATACTACATCCGTACGTTAGCGTACGGATGTAATATGACAATCTCGACTTCTTTATCGGAAATTGAAGTTATTTAATCTGTTTGATGATAACGTCAGAGAGTTGTATTTCTGTGAACTTAAATGTAAGGAGAAAAGATTAAATTTAAAAGGTTCCACTTTCCACTCTTTACAGATAATTTAATAATCAAAGTGAAATCAGAGAGAAGCAACGGTCTTAAGCGACGCGGATTTAATTAATCCGCATTTAATTAATCCGCTACGATCTTCTGACTAAGATCGTAGATCTTAGTCAGAAGATCGTAGGTCCTAGACGCGTCTTTCTGTAGAAAATGTAACTTAATGTTTTTAACATGGCAATGTCATCTGCAATATTAACATTAGCGAATTTGTCTAAGTTATTAATATATAAGGTTATAAGGTTTTGCAATGGAAAATTAAAAATCATGTTAATATATATATATATATATATATATATATATATATATATATATATATATATACAGCAATCCCTCGATTAATGCATCCCCAATTAGTGCGTTTTCGATTAGTGCGTCATTTGTTTTCGATACCCAAATTCGATTAGTGCACCTCTAAAATTCGATTAGTGTGTCTATATACATCTTAAAAATAAATGTTACAGATTTTAAAATTTTTTGATCTATACATTTTTTATGGCTAACTATTTTAAAAAATCACTCATGAGAATGAAATAATTTACTTCTGATTTAAAACATTTTACAAAGTAAAATGTTTTAAAATGTTAAGGGGATATTAGATCCCACATTGTTTTAAAACCGAATAAGAAACTCAAAGATTGGAATCAGAGAGTTTCATGACGAATATAGTAAACTATAAAAGGCGATTACTAGCGTGAGCTAATGCAAGTAGTCCTAGTACGTAGTATAATCTCGGGCAACTCGCAGCAAAGGTGGTAAAGTTCTGATCGCTATTCTTGGTATTTTCCATAATGTAAAAACACATTTCCTAGGAAATGTATGCTGTTATTACATTATGGCAGGAGGTCACTACCCAGACCGGTTTCAGCCTTATGTGTAAGTAAAGCCAGCTCTAAAAATTCGGACGATCTCTAGACCACTCAATAGTGGGCGAAAGACCGTCCAACTCAGTGTTGGCTCCACTCAGTGATGGCGCCTTCCACCCACCACCACTGAGCAGAACCGCTCATATTCTGAAGAAAAGCATTCACCGACAAAGCCCCTCACCGGGCCGTGCCAGAAAACACTTTCCCCGGAGACTCAAATTGCTCCCTTAAGGCCAAAACCTTAAGAGAGCGAACTCATATTAGCAATAGCCCCCCCCCCTACACACACCGGTTTCAGCCTTTACTGAGGCTTCATCAGTGAGTAGCTAGACCAAATAAATACCAAAGGGTATAGCGAAATGTTTTTATATTATGTAAAATACCAAGAATAGCGATCAGAACTTTACCACCTTTGCTGCGAGTTGCCCGAGATTGTACTACGTACTAGGACTACTTGCATTAGCTCACGCTAGTAATCGCCAATACTTTTATAAGTTTATTATACTATATTCGAAACTCTGATTCCAATCTTTGAGTTTCTTATTCGGTTTTAAAACAATGTGGGATCTAATATCCCCGTAATTTAAATAATGTTTATATCGCCGAAATGAAGCCTATTGGCTTTTTATATTTAAGTAACTTAATGGTTGCACCTTTTTGACAACTCGTATAGCAGAGTATATAAGTTCTTTTTGCTATACCCTTTGGTATTAATTTGGTCTAGCTACTCGCTGATGAAGCCTCAAAAAAGGCTGAAACCGGTGGGGGGCTATTATGAGTTCGCTCCCTTAGGGTTTTTGCCTTAAGGGAGCAATTTGAGTCTCCGGAGAAAGTGTTCTCCGACACGGCCCGCTGAGGGGCTTTGTCGGTGACTGATTTTCTTCGAAATTTGAGTGGTTCTGCTCGGTGGTGGCGTGTGGGTGGAAGGCCAACGCTGAGATGGACGGTCTTTCGCCCACGATTGAGTGGCCTAGGGATCGTCCGAATTTTTAGAGACGGCATTACTTACTCATAAGGCTGAAACCGGTGGGGGGCTATTATGAGTTCGTTCTGTTAAGGTTTTTGCCTTAAGGGAGCAATTTGAGTCTCCGGGGAAAGTGTTTTCCGGCACGGCCTGGTGAGGGGCTTTGTCGGTGAATGCTTTTCTTCAGAATATGAGCGGTTCTGCTCGGTGGTAGTGGGTAGAAGGCCATCACTGAGTGGAGCCAACGCTGAGTTGGACGGTCTTTCGCCCACTACTGAGTGATCTAGGGATCGCCCGAATTTTTAGAGCTGGCTTTACTTACACATAAGGCTGAAACTGGTATGGGTAGTGACCTCCCGCCATAATGTAATAACAGCATACATTTCCTAGGAAACATTTCTAGGAAATGTGTTTTTACATTATGGAAAATACCAAGAATAGCGATCAGAACTTTACCACTCTTGCTGCGAATTGCCCGAGATTGTACTACGTACTAGGACTTCTTGCATTAGCTCAAGCTAGTAATCGCCGATACTTTTATAGTTTACTATATTCGGCATGAAACTCTCTGATTCCAATCTTTGAGTTTCTTATTCAGTTTTAAAACAATGTAGGATCTAATATCCCCTTAATTTAAATAATGTTTATATCGCCGAAATGAAGCCTATTGACTCTTTATATTTAAGTAATTTTACAAAGTCGTTTTTAATGGCATACTACACTACTTCCATGCACGCTATGTTCCAAATTTTTACCACCAAAATTCATGTCATCTGCTAATTACATAGCATTTTCCTGATCATATCTCGTACCTCTTTTGCAATTATTTTCTTTACATTTTTTTAAATTTTATTTTAAAGTATTTTTCTAACCTTTCATCATGAGTAAAAGAATTAGTGAGCAAAAAAGTGAAAGTGTGAAAATGATTCGAAAAATAATCTGATTGGAAGAAAAACTTGAAATAATAAAGAAAGTGCACAAGGCGAGTCCAGAGCAAAGATAAGACAAGAACACAAAAATGGGTGAATCAACTATAAGAGCAGTTTTAAGCAAAGCTGCTGAATACAAAGTATCATAATGATTGAATTAGAAAGACTTCTTTGTACACGTATCAAAGATTGTAACCAAAAACGGATCCTGCTAAGAACTGACCTTATTAAATCAAAAGCATTAAGTCTCAATGCTTTTGATTTAATAATCTCTTTGTAACCTTGAAAGAAAGGGATGGAAAAGAAGAATTCCATGTGAGTACTGGGTGGTTTCAGAAATAGCTTACATAATGTTCTAATCACAAGCGAAACTGCAAGTGCGGATAAGGAGGTGGCCACAAATTATCCAGAGATTTGAAGAAAATTGTATAAGAAGGGGGCTATTTTGACCAACAAATATTTAATGTCAATGAACGTGGCCTTTTGTTGGAAGCCAATGCCTTCCAAGACTTTTCTCGCTAAATCAGAGAAATCTCAGCCTGGTTATAAAGTCGCAAAATCGAATGAAATTACTGCTAGCAATATGCGAGCCGTTTGGAAGCACATTCTTCTACATTATGCAAATGATTTTAGAGATATTTCAAATGAATCTAAGTTAATTAAATCTCATTCTGAGAAACTGAGTGATTCTGACCTGCTAAATTTAGATGCACAGCAGGAAGATCCTGAAGAATATGAAGATAATTTACTGACAAGCCCTGTGACAAGATTTCACAGAAATAAATTTAAAATATTTTTCGTGCAACCGAAACTCTTAAGTAGCAATGTTTACAGACTAGCCCTTGTGAAGAGAGAGAAGCAGGAAAATTTGCAGAAGAGGCAGTTGTATGAAAAAGAGAAACAGAATGCCCACCAGAATAATGGATTTATATTTTGAATATGTTTTATTGTCTTTCAGCTTCATAATCTTCCTTTAACCAGGCCCTGAGACATACCCTAATTCTTTTATAAAACAATCAAGGGTAAAAAAAGAAATTTGAGGAACGAATTATACTTTTTCACATAGGTTATATTCGATTAGTGCATTTTCGATTAATGCGCCTGTTTTAAAGAACACATTAGGTGCACTAATCGAGGGATTGCTGTATATATATATATATATATATTTTTTTTTTTTTTTTCTTGTTAGTGATTGGGGAAAGATATTGAGGGTGGATGTTTAGTAAAATTGTCTTAGTGTAACATCGCATAGTGTCGAAATTGCAAAATCACCTTATGATGAATAACATTTATTTATTTATTTCTAAAAGAGATTTTTGAAATCTAGAAAGTAATTTTTTTTAATGTCTAAGTTTTTAATATATAAGGTGGTTTTGCAATGGAATTAAAAACATGTTCATGAAAATATTTCAAACTGCTTTTGTGTTAAGTGAAATGTCCATAAGTCATTATATATTTTTTGCTTGTTAGAGTGATTGGTAAAGATTTTGAGAGATGTTTAATAAAATTGTGTTAGCGAAAGGATCGCGTAGTGTCGAAATTGCAAAATCACCTTATGATGAATAATATTTATTTATTTATTTTCTAAAAACGATTTCTGAAATCTAGAAAGTAATCTTTTTTAATAGCGATCATCCATAATTCGGTTTATTGATGGTGACAGGATTGTGCATAACCATGCACCCATTTTTGTAGAGGTTGATTTCATAGATACATCTGCAGGAGAAAATGAACAACAACACACAGTTCATGGCATTAGTCCTTGTGTAACACTCGCTGGTGTGGCTGGAATAAGTCGCGACCCCCCCCCCCACCAAAAAAAAATTTACATTCAGTTTCTGTATGTGAAACTAAAGTCTCTACTTCTACTACTGACCCCTCACTCTACGGGGATGTTTTTTATACTGTTTTGGCGGGGCGATCACGATACTTTATCAAATATCAAACTCATCAAATGAAGTATCAAATTAGATTCTGTGACCTTGAACTCCTCCCAATGGAGTCGTTTTTCGGAATCTTTCGAGATATGCTTAATGAGATCATTCAGTGTTTATCGAGTTTAGGAACTTTATCTCATGTTTGGTTGGCCGTTAGTGCATCCAGTTTAGAGAACGACATTAACTTACCATGTCATACTTATCAGTATCAGTAACAAAGGTGGTGACAGAACCAATGTGAAAAGAACAACGCTGCTTAGCCTGGATGAATTTGTGAAAATAAAAACAGCTATTGTGGAAATTACCAACAAAGACAATCTTTGCATGATGATGCTTAAAAATACAGACAAGTGCAGTTAGATTGTAAAAAGTTACAAACAAAGAGGGCTTTAACCCTCCACAAAATTGCAGGGGTTCCGCCAATTTCTTGCAGTATTCCAGAAGCAGGTCTCTTTCAAAAGTATTTGACTCCGGAATACCAAATCGTAATTTTTTCGGCAGATGCTGATTTTTCTGTGGTGTTTCGGACATTCAAAGACTATAAAATTGCATTATGCATAGATGTAAAAACACAGTGATATGTGAAAATTCCTATTTCTGTAACATTCAGAAAGATAACATTCTAAATAATATCTGTGAAATAAAATGTGTAAACTTAATGAGCAAAATGAACAAATGATGTCGTTGATGTGTTATACAATTTAAGTAAGATCACTTTTTTTGAAATCACTGTGAATTCACACACAATTTATTTATTGATCTTTAAGATCTTAAATTATGGACAAATCAAAATATTCGGTTGATTTTTGAATATGCGAAAAAAAAGCGTGTGGTTGAGGGGACACCAGGATATAATTAATTATTCAGAAAAGGTCTAAATGCTGGCGCCATCTCGACTCTACTCTAGGAATTCCCATAGTCTTTAACAGGAAAGAAATATCACACTTATTGGAAAAGTCATGGTGCCACCTATAGACGACCAAAGACAAAACTTGAAGACAATGATGGATGTGTGCGTGTGTCACCCTGGGAAATTCCAAGATATCTTATCTCTAAATATCACAATTCCATAGGCAAACCAAAAACACCACGTGATGTCACTGACACATATTCCCCAGAAATTCCAAACACATAACATCACGATTCCTTATCTCTACCATCACCCACAAGGCTATACGCAAACCATTTACTTATCTACATCTCATAACACACACATCCACGACACTGATCTCGCTTTCCCCATTCCCCCTACCCCTATTTGATTAAAAGTGTCCCACCAATCACGGCACGAATCCTTATCCACTAATATATCTTCCTTTTCCATTCAAAACAATAACGTCACTTATTTACAACTAACAAATGATGTCACTTATTTACAACTAACAAATGATGTCACTTATCTTCATCTGATAACAACACATCCAGGACAATGACGTCGCTTCCCCCATTCACCTTACCCCTATTTGGTTTAAACTGCTCCACGAATCACGACACGAGTTCTTATCTATAAAACTCACCCACAATTCCATATGCGAACCAAAAAAAAAGACCTGACGTCACGGACACATATGCCCCCAGCGAAATTCCAAACATTCCAAACTCATGACGTCACACGCACAATGGCGTCATCATATGAACAACCAATCACGTCACGATTCTTTATTTTATCTTGATCATGATCTGGTCAGAAGTGACCACTCTTCTACTTTCCTGTCATTAGCCAGAATTAGATTTTGAGTGTACTTTTCACTTTCCACTCATATCACTAGCACAAAGATATAATTAACTAATATTTTTTACTGCAATGGATATCTATCCGAGAGAGAACACAAAACTCTCTAGCATTTTCAGTGTATATTACCCATATACGGTACTAATGTACTAGGTTGATTGACCAACCTCTCGTGCATGGATTCAACATTAAAAAAAATCAGAGTCATCTACCAAATAAAAAAGTTCTATATATAAAAAGCTCCTCTAACCATCTGCCGCGTCCTGTTTTAAAATATAGACGAGACTTCCAATTTTCAGCAGAGGAGAACTAACCATGCAGTCTGTTATTACACTGGAAGTACACGCACTGGTTTTACAGCGGGTCATCTCGAATTTTTATTATGATATGTGCAGAAACCTGACAAAATTCAATCAAGCTAGAAAAACTGTCGAGACAAGCAAGCTCAGGAAAGAAAATGTACCTCTAAATGAACTGGGGCAGAAAATGCGAAAAAACTTTCCTCGTATGTCTCTTAAACACATCGCCCCTCCTCTTCCATGCACGCTAACCAGACCGGAAACTGTCATAGAAAACATCATATGAAATCAAGCTTCGATAAGCGAACACATGAAATGAGAGAGCAGTCTAAATAACAGAGAGGATTAGCAGGAAAAAAAGCTTTGTCAGCGAACTTACTTCCTACATTCGTTTAGACAGCACTGATTTTATGAATTAAAACAACAATAAGCAGCTTAGGAAAACGTCGCAATTTGCAACAACATCAAACCCCCGAGTCACTTCGACTCAGTCATACAGTAATAAATAAAGTAATTTTTTTTTTTAATTTACTTACCTGTATTGTAAGCAACATTGAAACATTTATTGGAAACCTAATCTGTAGAGGATATTGCCTTTTGCTATTTCTTTAAACTCTGCAGGTATTCCCTTTTTTGGTGCTTATACCAAAATCATCACTATTTATTTGGGATTTATTCTTGAAGAGTTTAAGGGATATAAAAGATCACCATACATAGATTGTCATTACTTTTTTCTAGCAATAATTTTTCAGTGTTACCGACTTGACCGGGCTTCTGTTTCTAAAATAGTTCAAAACTACATAAAATCATGTTCATTTTCGTCTTTGTCTAGATCTTTTCATAAACCATTTTCTACCTCTAATTTTTTCTGCTAATCAACTTCCATTTTAAATGGCCGAATTATGTCAATTTACTCCTGGTTTCATATCCATGAATGTTGACGTTACTATCTTGGTAGTGTGAATATTTTCTCAAAGCTATCTAACCCTCCCTTCGGCCACTCAACTTTCAAGATATTAGGAAGGAATAACTATGAGGAAACAATTCAGTGGCTCTGTAATGTGGGAAGCGGATTAGACTTCTGACCCAAGGCCCTAATCCTTGCCTTTCCGCAGTGAATATTCCTTCATATGCGTATAAATATATGCATATGAGTTTGGACGAATGGTTTCGTTCCTAATGCTAAGTCACAAAGAAGCTTATGATGGATTTTCATCTAAAGGTGAGTTGGGTTGGCCTAACTTATACAGAGATAACGTGGCTTTCTAGAAAGTCAGATATTTCACTCCAGCATAATTAGACAGACCGACATAAAACCTGTGCAGTGATAGATATAATACACCACCTATTGCACAGATTTGAAGCAAATTTCTGGGATTATTTATTTATGTATTTTTTTGTGGTTGCGACGTACTGGTGTTTTATTTTTTAGCAAACTATATATGCATATTACATGCATCTTGTGTATGTTTTGGCAAAAGTTCTTATAATATGGCTGCTAAATATCTGTTTTTTTTAAATGCTACGTTATTTCGTACGTTATTAAGAAGCTTTATATTCTTTAGTGGACTCCTTATATTTTAATGTACTCATCATCTGTTTTCTCTTTCAGATATACACATGTCGCAGGTGCACTATGAGCCGTTCTACCCTTCTTTCTCTTCTGCTGCCAACACTGTCATTAACTGTCCTTCTAAGCGCATATGCTTTCGCCCATCCTGACATTTCCGTAAACAGAAGCCGTAGAAATGATGATCTATTTGAAGGTAAGAATTTATTTTTTCAAACTCTAAATAGTAGAACAATGGACTGTCTTTTCAAGATTTGTTTACTCAATCTCTCTGAATGGTTAAGAATTAATGCACACATAATAATTAAATCTGTTAAAATATACAAATTAAGTGGATATTGAATCCAACATTATTTTAAAGCCGATTATATATAGAAACTATAAAAGTTTCGGCGGATCCAATCGTAAGCAACCTTTCAGACAGGGGCAACACGTGGCAAAGGTGGAATACGTTCTGATCATTTTCCTTAGTAGTCTCCATAAAGCAAAACACATATCCTTGCAAACATGTATGATCCTTTATGGAGAATACTAAGGAAGTGATCAGAACTTACTCCACCTCTGCCACGAGTTTCCTCTATCCTGAAAGGTTGCTTACGCTTGGATACGCCGAAACTTTTATAGTTTCTATATTCGGCACGAAACTCTTGTAGTTTCTATATATTCGGCTGTGAAATAATGTTGAATTCAATATTCACTTAATTTGTAAAATTTTGCATCGCCGAAGTGAAGCCTCTTGGCTCTTTATTTCAGTAAATCTGTTAATTTATATAAATACACACATGGCGAGTTGTCAGCGTACTAGTTCTCCAACTAATAGGTCGTGGGTTCGAATCCCACTCCAGGAATGAGTGTCGTTAAGTGGGAGATGATATTCGTTGTCCCGTGTGATGCTTAAACCTGTTTATGGGAAGCCTGAAGTGCTTTGAAGAAGTCAATATTTGCTCTAGATATCAAATAGTAAACTTCTTACGTAACATATATAAACTTTAACCACTTTAAGTGTTGTGTGCTTTTTGTTACTCATATAAGATGCGAAAAAGTATTGTGGGGGGTTCCTGAAGTAAGTTTCCGGATTAACTAACCAGGATACTAATATAATTTGTTATATATTTAAATCCTTCTGGAGGAGAGGGGATTGTCAACAAGAATGCTAAAAATGTCCTTATCCATTCTAACTTTCGCCTAAGGAAGTAGACGAGCGTTAGACTTGATAAAATACTCCGAGTAAGCAAACTACCCAGTATTGATGTAGTGATGTGTAGTGTATTCAAAAACAACAACAATCTTTGATAATCCACCACAGAGAGAGTAAAAACTAAAATTTCGGTCCCAGAAAAGTGTCTAATAATTTTATTATGAATTAAAATATTTATCGGCTGCAATGAATATGACGATATTCATTATTTTATACATCTATTTGCGTTTATTTTAAATATAATACAATATACAGTAGCTATGAATCAAAGGCGATGAAACAGCCACACGTAAATAGATCTTTTAATACACTCAGCCGCTTCGAGATCACAGAATCAGCTCTCTGTAGGCAGTTCGTTGCTGCAGTAGCTAATTCACTTTCACGCTGTGCTGAAGTTGTTATTTCTCTTTTTACTTTTAAATTTGAATCACATTCGATAACTTGATAAGGTAAAAATTATTTATGATATTAATTTTTATTAACTTTATAATTTTAATATTTCCACTTTAGCTTCAAAATGAAAGTAAATCAGTCCGAATAGAAATAAGTTTTAATATATATACATAAATGAGGAAGCGGATCAGTACAGCTGTGCAAAGCAAATTTCATGCAAGAGATCGAACATTAGTGGACTAAAAAGACGTTGAAAAACGTATGCAAGAATCGCATTTTAAAAGAAGTGTTCAGGAAATACGGAAGTTTCAAGTAGCTCAAAAATAATTAAGGCTAATCAATCAATTTAACTTTTGTAAAACAAGAAAATTAAGTAAGATTGTGTCTAGATTAGTCGCCGAAGATGGAATTTAAACAACTACCAATAATTCTTTCATACGGAAATCGATTTCAAAGCAGAATTATGGATTATCAAAGAGCCAATCAGATATATTAAAGTTAATTTTTCACTTCTATGAACCTAAAAAAAAGAAGAGTAAATATCCAAAATTAAAGAAGTAACAGAATCAGATCCCCGCTTTAGTCTTACTTTGGATGAGTGGACAGTATCGAAAATAAAAGATATTTAATATTATTGTTCATTCAGAAGAGGCAAAAATTTTAAACTTAGAATTAGCTTGTATGTACCAGGGAAAATGTTCGTCAACTGATTCACAATATTGTGGACTCATGAATGCAAGAATTTAGAATAATTTTGGAAAATCTTCTTGTGACTATGTGGATGGATGGATGTGATTTACTCTGCCTTAATCATGCCATTTATTTAGAAGTTATTCACGCATTTTATAAAAATATAATAAATAACAAATATACTTCAAAAAATAATTTTAATGAGCGAAAATGATAGTCCTGGGAATTCGCTGGACTTGGGAAGAAAATATCTCGAGTCCCAGGAACAGACAAACAGCCGAGACTCAGAAACCCTGTTGTAAACTTATGGTACATTAGTTCCATAAATGAAGTAAGGGTTTAGATGAGTGGGAACTAAACCCGTTACTTTTTTTCAGTCACAAAAGGCCTCCAAGGAATAGGCTGGTATTTGACGCTGGTAGATGAAAATCAGCTCCCACCTATAGACATCCACAAAGGTCATACTCACACTGCGTTTCGAAACCTCACTCTGTTCCTTGGAGAGAGGACATGCTAACCACTCGACCCAATATACAGACGAAATTTCAACTTGGTTACAGATTTTGGTCAGTTGGTAATTCCAAAAACTTAGAGTGCATACAGTCTCCGTTTGCCACTTACCCCCCATAAAATAGTATTTGATTTGGAGCTAACTCATCAGCTTATATCTATTAGAAAATTTCGATTTTATTACCAACTGAAAGTTCCTATCAGATGGATGATAGACGGAAGGACGTGTAGCTGTTAATTATATCTATTGTCCTATAAATTATATTGTAAATATTATATATTATATCTCTGATTAAAATTATGGTAACATAGGAACTGATACATAACTAACATACTAATGACAGTAGTGTTAGAGTACTGTTAGATCAATATTAGATATTATCTTAATGTTTTCACTTTCAGAGATCGGTCTTTTTTTAACACAAACTTAAGTTTTATTATCTTAGGGTGAAAAATCAATGTTTTATCCTTATTCTAAATAGTTTAAATCACAACTATGAAATTATTAGAAGTCTTTCTTCAAAATAAGAATTTCAACTTTAATCTATAGTGAATTCCTAGGTGTCCTCTGAGGAGAACAGAGAATTTCGAGACTGCTATCTAGTTAGCGAATCTTTAAAAATAGGACTAATAAAATGTCATATTAGAAAATGACAATGTGCGGATTTGGATACTCAATTCGTATGTTCTGCGATGTCTTAAGAAATAACAAAGATATCTCAGTTTTGTAGTACAAATCTCGGATTAGTATCAGATCAAAGGCGAATAATGTATCCAAATAACTCATTTTCTTCACTGTTATAAACAATGACGCTTGGATTTAATTTCTGGGCACTAATCGATGTAAGTATATCGTGTGTTATGGCAATTCAAACTAGGAATGTCTCAAACATACGTGCTCCGGAATGAAAGTTAGAATAGAAGGAGTTAATTGTTTCTGAGTATTAATCCTCACTTATATATATAAGAAGCCTCAAATACGATATGTGGGAGTATCTAAAAATGGAAGAATATAGAGTTTTATGCATATAAGTACGTTTCATTTACGACCGAAGCAACTAAGGCTAATACGAGAGAAGTGAGTTATGTCTGTTAATGATATACAGGGTGTTCGGGATAAATTTGACAGTTTCGTAAGGAAAAAGAAAATCTTCTTTGTATCTATTAAATTTAATGAATTGACAAAAAAACATTACAGGCAGAGTTAATTACAATACTATCAACAAGATTTACTCAAAATAACCACCATTAGCATCGATCACAGCTTCAATTCTGCTTCGGAACCTCGAACAAGCTGATGCTACAGTCTCCCTGGGAAGGGCCGCAAAAACTGTTTTAATTTTATCCATTAACTGGGCTTTTGTATTACTGGAAGTGCGATTGGTGTCTTTTTCAACTGCGCCCCATACAAAATAATCCATGGGGTTAAGGTCTGAGGAGTTTGGAGGCCAAACATTTGGACTGGTGAAGTCGTAGAAATTTTCAGACAACCATTTTTGACTTTTCCCAGAGGTGTGGCAAGGGGCCGAATCCTGCTGCCATACATACGGCCTACCATTGGCTACCCTTGTTATCCAGGGCTTGACTACAGTTAGCAACTCCACGAACAAAGCCCGAATTCCAATGCCAGGGTTCTTCAACACCTGTTCCTGCAGATTTGCGAGGAATTCTGCTGTACGAACGCAATCAGATCGTCTGCTAGGGATCTTTCTTCTTGCTACATCCTCGTAGTCACCATTGCAAGTCTCTAGTTCATGCCTGATTGTTTTTACTGTATTCAGGGAGCATTGGGCAGCAGTCGTAATATCCTTATTTTGATGGCGGGCACGAATCATCATGATACAAGTTATTCTCTTCCATGATTCAGGTTCCAGCTATCCATCCTTTCTGACATCTTGTATATGAATGAAGAAGGGTCCAAACTTTTAAATGAAGAGAAGTGTGTGTTAATACATGTAACTTACGGAAAAATATAATTAATTATAAATATGTCAAATTTATCCCGAACACCCTGTATGTGCTTGTCATCGGTATGTCTACTTTTAGATGAAAAAACCCGAGTTTCTGGGAAAGAAAACCTGCCGCCTCCTATAGAAATGATTGGGGTCCTTCCCAAATAGCAGTCACATAGATCACAGCTGATGCAATGTTTTTACTATCTATGATAATTATGTAAAAGCTTCACGTGTCATGCTATGGAAAATACAGTAGAATCACATTTAACATACCTCAGATTTATTCTTCACGCCAAGCACTTGTTGAAAGAAAAATGACTTAAGTAAACAACTAAATAAAATCTGAAATTAAAAAAAAATAAACAAACATGTAATCGTTTGATATGAGTCTGGATAAAACATACAATATAGTAATTTGATAAAACAAAAGCTTGAAGAATTTACTATTCGAAAATCAAATACTTTAGGTTATTTTTGAAACAGAAATATTCATTTTCATAGCATGCTTTTCTGTGGATTTCGATTTCAAACACTGCACTTAGTCTAAACAGATATGTTCTTCCAAAAACAGTGAAATGTTTGAAATCGAATCTCACGGAAAACATTCACAGATTTTTTATACAAAGTAATGGGCTTTAGTAAGCAGAAAGGTCAACTTTATAGGGGTGGAGTATTTTACTCAGTTTTTATTAATAACACAGTAATATATACTGCTTGGAAAGAAGTCAACAGACACCCCCATGGGGCAAGATACATCGTACCAGGAAATCGCGTGTTTGTAACCGGTATAAATTGGAAGAATGTGATGCTCCCAAGTCAGTGCAACTGTGTCTGGATGAAATGGCTGCGAGAAGGGAACTAACAATGTTTGAAAGAGGCGGTGTGATAGGATGCCATATTGCAGGCCTATCTGTTTGGCAAATTGTTGACAAACTGAGCCATCGCAGGTCAACAGTCAGTGATACCATACCGAGATGGAAGCGTAGGGAGTCAACTGCAAGTGCTACCAGCAGTGGACGATTCACCACACTCATTGAACGTGACCGTAGGATGCTACGGTAACGTTACGTGTGTAAAAACCGCCATTCGTGGGCCGACATTTTGAATGCGGAGTTCCGGGCATCGACTCGAACACGAATTTGCACAAAAACATTCAGAACGAGGCTCACAACATGGGTTTCAATGATAGCACCATAATATGCAAGCCCCACGTTTCCCGACCAACACGCGGCATCGTTTTCAGTAGTGCAAAGAACATGTATGTTGGGACGTCGAAAGTTGGAAAGCTGTGTTATGGAATGAGGAATCACGCTACACCCTGGACCGAGAAGATCGACGCGTGTAGGTGTGGCGGATGCGAAGTGAACGTCTCTTACCAGAGTGCATAACCTCAGCTATGAAATTTGGAGATGGCGGTGTGATATTGTATGGTCCTGTTTTGGCTTCGGACCTATGTTTGTGGTGCCACGAATACTGAGATCCGAGATATCTAAGCATTCTGGAGAATGCAAATACTTCCAGTTCGTGGCACTTCTGCGGACTTGACTATTTTCTCTTTCAGCAAGACACTGTATCATAAGGCAACTGCGCGGTTTGTGGACATGAACTTCAATACTTGAATGGCCTCATTGAGCTCTCATCTCAATCATTAAACATCTGTGGGGTGAACATTTACATGCCTACAGGAAGAATGGTTCAAAATTCTTCCTGTAGGCATATCTTCGTAAGATAGAGATCATTGGTTCATTAATCTCTATCTTACGTTTATGGAAAGCATGTCCTATACGATAGCTGCAGTCATCGCGGAGACAGAAGGTCCTACATCTTATTAAGGTGGGCGACATGACTGTTTGTTCCTCACACTATAGTGTTCGGCGACTCCTTTCCAGGCTATGTATATGTGTTCTTTATCCATAGTCAAGTCTTTCGCAATATCTTGTAAAAACATGAATTCATAGCAAATGTAGAGTCTGAAAACCATAGGAGTGCATACAGATGTGTAAATTCGGTCTTGATAAACAAATTATTCCGATGTCGGAAGTATTGAAACGTATAACTGGAAGCAACTAATATCAAATGTTTTTCGTTTTGAAAATAGCGATAATCAAATATTAAGAATAAATATATTAAGAATAAATATATTAAGAATAAATAAATAAATAAGAACAACTGAAAGATTTTAACATTTCTGTACTGTGGGTTGCCATTGATCTCATCATCGCTACTATTGCTATTCATCTGCAGAGTGAACTTAGAAATTGAATTTATGAGGTTCACACTAAAACATTTGGGCAGAATTCAAAATTTCATTCTAAATTTTGTTATAATTAAAATATTTTAACCCTATCTATTTTTATTTTACTAAGAATATGATTATTTAAATGACGCTACAGTGATCGTTTTGATAGAAACTTCTAAAATACCATAATCATTATTGCACAAAATAACTCTTTTGCGATATCATTTTCAACTGATGAAACCATTTAAAAATCACTGTTAGTGTGAACTATTTGTTAAGTAATTAACTTTTCAGCAGTAGCTGAAAAAACAGATTTCTATTTATTAATATTGTTCAAGTTACAACGAGATTTGGAATTACGAAAAAGCGCCTTATATATAACGAGAGTCCATATGATTGGGGAAACATTTCACAAGAAGAAACATCTACAATAAAAATCAATCCTGCGTGATTTTTTCTGGTCTTTCTTAATGTGTCGTTGAAAGAGAGACAATCGAACATTAATTCGGTAGCGCAGGATGAATGAATGCAAAGAATAAAACCGAAAGAACAGTCGAAAATAAGCATACAGCGATGTGTAAAACTGAATGTTGGCATCATTAATGGACGGTTCAAGAGCAATAGCGAAACAGAACGTAATTTCACCTTCACTTTATTTATTGATCAGTAAATACGAGCTTCGAATTGCGATAAATTCTGCGTCACATTGACACGTGTGATATTTATGGAAGGAAATCGGCAATGCTTATGTAACAAAAATAATGAACCGAGCCCTCCTTAAAACTCAAAATATCCCTATGCTTAACATTATTGCATTGATCATAGATACAAAAACAATTGTGGTGAATACATTGATAGGATTTCAATATTTCTGATGAACAACTACTTCAAAAACAAAGTCAGGATATATTCTGGTGGTTTAAAAATGAATTGAACCACTTCCAGTAGCCTTACCATAAGAAGAGGTCATTTGATGATCCGTTTAGTTGCGCAAATCATCCTCATCAGGATAGTTCTTCAGTACTAAATAGAAATACCTACAGATTCTCAGTATCGTTTGTAACACAATCTCAAAAGATTAACAATTCGATTATGGAGGTAACGGAGAATTAAAATGATTGTGTAACATGTTAAGACTGGCTAGAAGGATGACCAAACAAACGACTATCGACTTCCGATTACCGAATCAGAAGATCGTCCAAACAAAGGGAGTGAAAAAGAACAATCTACAGTATATTTGATTTTGTGGTCTGATAGACCAGAAAACAAAATAACTGTGAATTTGGAAAAGGTGTGTTTATGACTTTCCTGAAAAATTGGCCTTTCATTGGGTACCACAGCACAAAGTGGGGAGAAGTTTGAAAAATATGAAACTTAGACGGAGAGAGAGAAATACTAACAATCAGAAATATGAATGTAAAATGTCAAAACGGTGTAAAGATCAGAATCATAACTTAGAAAACAAATATGCAGCTTTGGGGATGAGTGTGATCTCCTTTCCTCAATACTTTTCACTGTAATGGTGAAAAGTGTTTTGAATGCTATGAACAACTATAAAAAGCACTACATTATCTGCTTGTATTTGCAGCTAATGTAGGGTAGTGAAGCAGCACAGAAAGCGGGTGTCCTACTATCATAGTAATATAAGTAAAAGAACTATTTTTAGAACCGTGTAGCTGCACCATCACTATGGTCATTGATGCAGTGCTCTCTGAACACACAAGTTTTAATGAGAAAGACAGAAAAGTTCCAGCATAAAAAATCAACATATAGCAACCTTTGATGCAAACAGTAGTCTATTATAACTGTTAACAAAAATCAAACGACGTTGAAGAAATGCGCTGAAGACGTCTTTATTCGAAACATGATTGCAGTTAAGCTTTTCAGATAAATAAAGCAGAAACGCACAAAAAAGTAACTCAATTGTTTGCCAATAACGAGAAGCCTAGACCGAAAGTCAAATCGCTAAGCAGATTTCGTCCACTATTCTTTGATCTGCTGCAAGCAGCAGATTACCTCTTTTGACTCCAGTTTCCGTCTTGGTGCTTACAGGCCGTACCACCTGTTTCTCGAACCATTAAGCAAAGTCTCTAACAAGAACCTGCTAGAGTAAGGCACTTCCGCGACGGTTAGCCACCTAGAAAAACCCTTACTACAGCAATTACAGCTATTTCATTTAGCCTCGGGCACAAACCGCTGCTGACCCCGTTTCGATCATTCGCTTGTTGTCAATAGCAAAATATAACAACAAAAATAAATGATGAATCGCTAAAGGCTAGTAAATTCTGAACGTCTTGCACCAATTTATATCTGTTACCCTAAATATCCAATAATGAATCACCACCTGGTGAAAAACGAGTCATATTTCTGTACAGCAAACCCACTGCTACATTCAACTTTAAGGCTATTACTGACTTTATTAATAGCTAAACAACTGTGAACTTTGCGAGTCATCACCAAACAAGCTAATCTGATCTGATAATGAGTACAGGAGGCTGGGATGAACACACGAGCAGACAGTTTTAATTTATGACGTTAAGCCAAATAATAACAGTAAAAAGAGCTTATCGCTGTCCAACAGTTCATCATTAAATTCACACGCAAGGCCACCTTGCATGTATCCTGATTAAATTTTAATCATTCAACCACCATTGTTTGTATTTGAGCAGAGAGAAATATGCGTCCCATCCAACTGAAGAATGCTTCTTAGTTTTTAACTCTTATTTGGAAATTGTGTTTTCAAAAGCAGTATACTCAATAAAGAAATATTAAACCACAAAATAACAGAGGTTTAATGTAATACCATTCATTTATTTAGTTAGTTTTCTTAGGACATTTTTCTCGCTGCTCACCTGATTTTGCAGCACCGACTGAGAGTATTTCGATTGGTCCACCTTTGCAGTATTAATTTACAGGTGAATTCTCGAGATTATAGACATAAGTCGGAACTCAATTGATAAAGCAACAACAACAAAAATTGTAGGATGATAAAAATTGTAGAAATTTTTGAAACAATTCTCGGATTTGAATTTCTCGGTGAAAAGTGATTTTCAAAGACGTATGCAGAGTTTGTCTTTTCAAAGTTGATGAGATCTAATAATTAAATTTATTAAAATAATTAATTCAAGTAATTAGAAATGAAACCGTACTACATAAAATGGGAAATGAAGGACAAAGAAAAGCATCATTTATAAATGGAATACGAAAATTTCAAAGGCGTTCTTTACTAACAGGAAGAATTGCGGGATCTCAGTTATTAGTTCTGATCAACTGCACTAATACACGATGTTTTAAAATTTGCCGACTTCCGACGCGAAAGTCGGCGAATTTAACTGCAAGGTACTGCAACTAGATAACAGCACATCTGATTGCTTGCGCGTATGCAATAATGGGAACACCGATCAATCATGGTACCGCTGAAGTCACGTTGTCTTTTGATCTGCCAACTGCGATGATTTCTAGAAACTGTGTGGAGTTAATGCAAATATACAATTAATAAGTCTGTTTTTCAGATTTTCAGCGCAAAAATTGCAACTTTTGCAAATATTCTACTACATGGTAATCCATAAAGGTTTCCAAAATGCATCAAAAACATTCACCAAAAGACATTTGGCAAAATAGAAATGCATCTGTGAGGGGGGGGGGGGACTTACCAAATAACCTAATCCTGTGGCTTCCTCTTTTTTGAGAGAGTTACAGCTGATTACTAGGGAGATAGTGACGCAGGGTGGTTTCCCTTTGCCTTCCTTGCCGTAAGTATTTATGACTGTAAGCAGTGTGTCCAAGGGACCAGTTTGCCTGCTTGCGGGATGAAAAACCCCGGATAAACTGGTGGAAAAAACCCTGCTGTCCACGCCCAAGACTGGCTAACTTGGCTATGGCAGAGCCATAAGCTCTTCAAGTCGCTGACGGGAATCGAACCTAGGACACTCCTTCCCCAGGCATATGGTTGCGAAGCGAACAGTCACTAGTCTAACCGCGTGGACTACCAAATAACAATTCTTTGAACAAAAGACTTCGCTGATCTTTTCCATTAAAACTTTTATCAAAAAGGATTCCTTAACATTACCTATGAGACAGCCAAAATCAGTAAGCAAGCCAAAAATGATTAATTAATAATTATTTTAGCTTTTATAGTATTATTCTATAATACGTGCATATTATTTCATAGCGAAGTTGGCTCAGGTAAATTTCGATGCTGGACGAGTTTTGAGTCATATCGATGTCCAGTGGAAGTGTCTGTGTAACAGTTCTGTCAAAGTAACCACGTAGTTAACCAACTAGACTGAAAATACTCAATTATTCTTACATAATACACGCTGCGTTTCTTTCTCTATTTTTTTCTTCTTTTCCATGATGTGATTTATTGTCATGAAAAATGAGTAATTAATTTATAACTGTTGAGAATTAATATTTTCTGTTTTGTGTTCTTACAAAAGGATTTGATAAAGTATTGACAAATGCTAACTATAATACTTACTATAGTTATTATTGCCCTGTTTCTATTACATATATATTTATATTACAGAGAGCAGTGAGTGGAATAATTTTCCCTTAGGAGCAGTGAGTACATCTAGTGTAAATGAATTTAAGGGAAGGTATGATAGCTGGGTTTACAGCTCCCTCGATGAGTCCCTCCCTTGACTCCCTGGAGGTCTCATATAATAATAATAATAATAATAATAATAATAATAATAATAATAATAATAATAATAATAATAGTAATTTTTAATTCTTATCCTGTATAATATGGAATTGCAATAAATGTCTTTCCTATTTTCAGTTTAGATATATATATATATATATATATATATATATATATATATATATATATATATATATATATATATATATATATATATATATATATATAAGAAAATTAGACACCCACAAAAAAATTGAACAAATGATTTGCAAAGTTTAATTATAAAAATGATAACTTGCATTTTACAAAATAAGAAAAAAATGCATTTATCACTCATATTTATGCGATTTATTTCTTAATAAATAATTAATAATTGATAACAAGATGTAATATGAAAATCTGAAATCTCTTATTAAAGAAGAGAAGAGAAAGTTCCCAATTCATTAACAAAGGAGTTGTCACCCCCCCACCCCCACCCATCCATTACGCCTTTGTATTTAGTGCATTCTCCAATTAAAATGACGGCGGAAATATGCACAAAGAATTATCTGGCATAGGGTTAGATACTCTGGGAACCTTACTCTACAGATCAGACGCAGTTTTTTTTTTTTTTTTAATCCATTTGAGTCTTGCTGAGAGAGACCTTTACTGCAGTCTCCTGAAGAGTCTGTGACATTCGCCCCAAATTTCGACGGGAATCGAACCTAGATTCCCGTCGCAAAGATTCGACGCAAAGAACTTGTCTTAAGGATTGAACAGAAAGTAAGCTAGCGTAGCCAGACCAAACTAGAACATAATCAAAGACCGAAAGTGTTCCAATCATAAGGAGGCAGAAATATATTTGCTCCAGACTTTTCATTCCGCAAAGCAGACCGACTGACCGAAGAACACTTTTATTTGTCAAAATACACCGATCACACACGGTTATTTGTTTCACCCGTAATTCGAATGGAAACCAAATCAATCAAGCTTCTGATAAAGTTTCGTAGTAAAAATTACTTGAACCTCTTCACAAAGTGTCCACACTACCTACACTATAGTAAGAAGTTTTATCTCAGGACACTTATTAAGCTTGCAAATGAATTCACATAGAATTTACTTTATTTTTCGTCGCGTAATTGAGCGATTCATTTTACTGCCGTCCTCCTTAAATATTCCTTTGATTTTTCAAGCTAATTATAACTGCATTTCGATGCCCCAATTACTATCACGAATTTTTGTCTCTCCCTTCACTTAGGTACTATTTATTTACATGGTCCTGAGTCACATGCGCCTACACGGACCTTGGAGGAGCTGTTCGTGAATAAACCAGAAAGACAAAGCGGGGTTTTCTCCTACTGTGTAGGTGGCTCGAAGTGTCAATTCTTTCTTTACTGCTGGTTGTCTGGGGGATCCTTAGGAACATCGTGTGGACCTCTTTTCTCGTGTTGCATCAGTCGCAGTGACGGAAAGATAGAGCCAACGGACTATGGACCTGTCAGGAATGAACCCTGTGAGTATTGTCGTGTATTAGTCGATATTTGTTTGCATTAAACTCTGCGTCCTAATAGATGAAGAAAAACTTTGCTGTTAAAATACAATTCTAAAATTGATCTTTCCATTTTCCTAAATTAATTTCTGAAATGCCCTTTCTTTGATTTTGTACGCGCACCTGGTTACCTAAAACTATTTTTTAACAGTCAAATATTTATTCTTGAAATGAATCATAAACAGATCTAATTATGAATTGATCAATGGAAAATTATTAACATTATTGATTTCTATTGTATATTATAAGGAATAATCAGCTTCTTATTTACATCATTTTTATTATGAATAACAAAATAAACTAGAGGAAAAAAAACACAACCAAATGTTTGAGAAACTGAAACTTTGTTACAGTTTACATAAAGTATAGCACTTTTGCTGTTGGAGATATACGCGATAAACAACATTTACAGTAAAACGTTTTTCATAATTTTGAACTGCCTACAAGATGATAATGAATAAGATTACTTTTTTTTAATAACGTGAGTGGTAATTATTTACTGCAGCTGTGTACAAAAGTGAAGCGATCAGATTAAGTTGAAAGAGAAAATTATTGAATTAAGTTTACTCTTTTTAAGCCTAGTTTCAGGTGTAATGTATCTCGAAGATTCTTGTAAACAAACATTATGCAAGGGATTAATATTATTTTCTAGACAACATAATTCAACATACACAACACCAAAATGAGTTTCCGCAATTGAATTACATCCATTCAACCCAATTCATTAATAGTGCGACTAATTATGGTAGGCGAAAGAATCGATGATGATGATGATTAGCGTTATTGTGCTTCCATAGCTCAGTCGATTTTGATGATGTCCTTTCATTGGAAAGACCAGAGTTCTACGACGTGAAGAATCTTTATCAGACGTTTATCAATTGAAAATGAGTTAGCTGGTCTCATACGGAAGTGGAATGTTTTTTTTCCTCCGAAAACTCCAGTTTTTCACCCCACAAATAGGCCAGAAAAACACACGCAATTTACAGACATAGAATATTACGGGAATAAGGAGTAACCAGCTTATTCCATCAGATATGGTTTCGAAATCCTTCTACGCAGAAGCGTTAAGGAGGAAGGATTATTATTATGATTATTATTATTATTAGTAGTAGTAGTAGTAGTACGTGACACCTCCAAGTAATCCAAAGACATCGGGGGGGGGGGGGCACTCCACTCAATGTACCGTCTACACTATTAACCACTCTGCACACAAAGCCACTATGAAAACACAATCCACTATGTACAGCGTCATCTATCGTCACTAATAGTATATTTTGTTTGTAAGTTGAGTGTGTAAATCTTTTTTGTTTGAAAGAACTGAGTTCGAATCTCATCCAGAATGCGAGGAACTTTTTGTAAAGACATTTCAACTAAATTTGAGTTAGCCGGGGTCATATGGAGGCAGAGGGTGTTTCTTTCCACTTCTTTAAGAAATAAAAAATGAAGAAGAACACATGAAACTGGATACAATGAGCCAGTGGGTTATGATTAGTTGCTCTGTGATAATATTCAATAATCAAAAAACATAATATAAGGTACTTGCACCAAATGAAATTCACCTAAGAATAGCTTGCGGGCCAATGAACATAAGTAAACTTGATTGTAATTTACACTACTTTGGAAAAAATAACGTTGATGGATCTAATGACGTAAGTACATTTCATATATCGAAGACTTTTTCAATATCTAAAGTGACACAATGGTTCTTATTCAGAGATGACAAAAGGTGATATAATTTACATATTAAACTATTAAAGCTTCTAATATTAAATGAGATAGACAGTGAGAGAAATGCGGCTGGAAATATTCAAGAGGAATGTAATCCAGAGTACGTATTAATCCTTGAGGTAGAAAAGGCCATGAATCCAAAATGCAGAATGGCAGCTGGAATAGATGACATTCGACTAGAAACGCATAAATATGGTGTTACGAAAGTCTTACATTTGTTGAACTATTTAAGTCGAAGGCAGAGTGTTAGAAAGTCGAATTCTGGATGATTGGATTACTTTTTATAGATGACATTATGAGGGAGGTAAACTGAATGTGAGAAGTGTTTCTCTTCTGAGTGTTCCAAGTGGAATTTATGCAGCAATCTTGAAAAGAGGCAAAGAAAATCGTGGAAGAGAAATTCGGGGAAGAACAAGCTTGGTTCAGGCCAAGTAGGGGTTCTCAGGATGGGATTTTCACTTTAAGACAAATATTTTAAAATTCATGGAAATGTAACAAGGATTTGTTGTTAAGTTTTGTAGATGTAGAAAAAGTATGCACCAAGGTGCGAAGAGAAAAGCTTTTCAAAACGCTACAACTCTGCGGTGTCAATGGAACATTACACAGACCAATACATACTCTGTATTTTAATGTAAGTCATCAGATAGAATCGAAGGAAATACACGAAGATGGTTAATGTAAAATTAAGGGTTGCATTATGGATTGTATTTGAACGAATACAATGTTAAAGTGGCATTAAATCTGATGTCATGACTGGAGATGTTAATCTTAGCTCTTTATAGTAATGATGTTATACTCCTAAACAAATCCAGTCCAAGGCGCTAGTTTTTTTTAAACTAAGGTGACAAACTTTTGTAATAAGTTCAGCATGAAAATCAGTACAAAAAGATCAAACTTTAAAATCTAGCGGAAACATAGGCAACTTCAGCAGCATTCTCAATGAAGAATGATTGAACAAGCAAACGTTTGCGATATTCAGACACGATGCTTAGTGAAACTGGCAAATTAGATATGGAAATAGACGACAAAATAAGCAAAACTGATATAATGGTAACTGATATAAATTTATATGGAATACGAGAGAATTCAGCCAAAACACTAAACCAGCAGTATACAATACAATATTCAAATTTGTTCAAGAGATTAGTAATAAGGTAAACTTCATCGTGTAGTGGCCATCACAGTACCCTGTATACAAACTTTAAGGGGTACATATCATGAATTTCATGACAATGAAAAGATTTACAGTCAATGTTATTCCTTCCTGAAGAGGTAGTCAAAGTCAATCTCTGAAAAATATTGTAGTCAATGCAATTAATAAAAGTACCTGATACTATATTGGATATCCAATATTGGAATAAGTGTATGCCTGTCACTTAATCCAAATGGAGACTTGACTCAATAAAGTTTAGTTTCTTTAGCTTCCAAATTAATTATTGATATGACATTAAAAATTTTAGTCGATACCAACATTTCATTGAAATGAAAAACATCCTTCAACTTCAGCTAACTAAAATACTTTTGAACGACTTTCACAGTTTGTCTGGAGACTTGGAAAACTATACACAAGCACACCTCCTCTGAAAAATCCATTCGTGGATGATGTAGTTCACCGTATTCACATGATTTCAAATCTCTTATCAAAAAAGTGGCTGAGGAGAGATGCTTCAATTAAAAAAAACAGAACTTTTGGATTTATTAGAATTTTATTCTGATAAATTGTCTACTTTATAGTTTATATACATTTTTGGAAATGAGCTTATCAGACAACTGATAGGATACTGACAAAAAACAGCCGTGCTTCCCATTTCCATGTTCAACTGTGAACCTTCGATATGCTTTCAACTCTTTGCTAAAAATAAAATAAAATTCCAAAAGCCTTACACTTCTCAGAACTCTTTCGAACCCCAAATATTTAAAATGTCACGTGCTTAATGAGCACAATAAGAAGTACAAAGCATCTACCTTGCACTTACAAGATAATGTTTAGCTTAAATTAGGTAATAGCAAATTTGCTTCAACAAATGCTTAACTTCAATTTTTTCAGTGAAAAAATTAAATTAAAATGTGAAATAAAAAATAATTTAATCTGTCAATATTTTAAAATCTTTGTCGTGTTTTCATTACGTGTTTATGAACGCAAGGGGCAAGCAGAAGAAATTAATTTAATAAAATAGTTTCGCTTGTTTGACGGACTGATTACGGAAGATGACACATTGTGATCCTTCCACATTTCATGGCAGCAGGGTGAACGTCTACAGCTTACTAACAGCATTTAGATATAATCCGAATAATTAAAAATTAATCCCAGTAAAATCTGAATTATTTTCAATTAGAAATAAAACAAAAGGACAAAGCCGAACATATTTCAGCGGATCGATGAGTACACCTCATCGATCCGCTGTAACCTATATGCTCTGTGTGCTGCTCTTTCTGTGTGTGTTCATCAGTATCGCTTATAACAGAAGCGTAAGCAGTGAACAACATAGAAATGTGCATCTCTCTCTCTCTCTCTCTCTCTCCCAGAGAAGAGTGAGTACTTCTACATATACAAAAACGAGTGGATGTGCAGATTTATCATGCTTATTAAACCTTTGTCAAAACTTAAAGTTTGTACATTCATATGCATGCACGAATCCAGATAGAGAGAGAGAGAGAGAGAGAGAGAGAGAGAGAGAGAGAGAGAGAGAGAGAGAGAGAATGTGTGTATGGATGTGTGATATGGATGATTTCAAGATACCAGCTGCCGCTGGAAAAAAAAGTGCAAACTCGGAAGGTCAGCAATGTTAAATTAATGTCGAATATCAAATACAGCAGACAAATATGTTCTGAGAAAGTATCTTAGTCAATACTCCTTAAACTGTTATAGAACATTACAGCAACTTCAAAGCGCTACGTAGTATTATCCACATGTCCACAATTTGTTTCAATTAAGAGAAAAAAGAATAGACAACGAAAGAAAACTACTCAGATGTAAAACAGATTTTGTTCAAGTTTTGATAAAAGTGAAGAAATGCTATTCTCTGTGTTTTATCAAACAGGAAAGTTTCAATGAATTTGATTATTCTACTTCCCTAACATGTTTTTGGTGCTCTTTCCAGCTGACTGAATATTTCGACTTAAACCAATTCTATTATTTTTATTTATTTATTTATTTTTCAGATTGTGGTCGCAGTGCCACACGCACGAGTCGAATCGTAGGAGGCAATGACGCCTATTTCGGACAATTTCCATGGCAGGTAAGGCAGTGTATTTTCTTGTTTTTAATTTAATTGAAAAAATATATTAGCTAATCGATTAGTTCGCAGTTAATCAATTTTTAATGGGATTTATTCTATATTTGTCGATATGATCAACATGTTAATCGAGAAACTGACTTTTGTATTATAGAAAAGTGAACATACGAGTATAGCATCAATGGCAGAATCATTTATTTATTCGTATGGTGTTCCCCACCCTTTTTTTTTTTTTTGGCGGGGAAGGGTTGAGTCATCCTAATTCCTCATTAGAGACCAGATAAAGGTTCTTCACGACACAGACCGGAATTGAACCCAGGTCTTTCAGACCGATGGGCTTCGTCTATACCGATTGAGCTACGGAGGCCCTTGCAGAATCATTAAGATGTCCGTAAACAACTTGGTATTAATTAATATTTAAGAATGTATAAGCGAGGCTGACCTAATATGGTACAGTCACTTGGAATGTGGGAAAATTAGAAATGCAAGTATTTAAAAGAAACTTGACAAAAAATAGACGAGAGGAAGACGAAAACATAAATGGATTTTTATGGATGGTAATCCCACCTGCGCAAGGCCGGAAACTTGTAGACATTTAGTACAATATGCAATCTAAGCAATCATGCTCTAGAAATCAAACGTGATATTTTTTCTCGTCACAACCGCCCTCCAATAAGCAAGATAGTAGTTTTCATACTGGGCAACGAACTTCACTAAAACCACTGTTACAATTATTTTAGAACGAAATTGCATCAAATCAAGACCTGATAAACAATAACTCAATTTGAAAGAAAGATATTAATCGCAAACCAATAAAGGAATCTTAATGCAGTATCATAATACATGGCGCACCTAATGCCAGGAAATTATAACCGCGATGATGACAATGGCTGTTAATCAAATCGCTAAAATATACTGTACAGTGTCCAATATTCAACTGGAAGTTTGTTTATTAAGCACATTTCTCAGCAATGCTTTTATTCCTGTTTTGGCAATGTATAGTTATAGCTCAAATATCAAGAAATAATTTACCAGTTACTATCGAAAGAAGAATGGTAAAATATGAATTATTTTGAAAATGACATCGTTACTTTTTTCAAGAGCAACTAGATCGAAGAAATGACCTCAGGTACAAAAACTACCAGGCAGAAAAAAATGCGTTGTAAAACAATATCCGAGAACAGGGATCTCCGTACAATCACAATTAACAACACAACCTATTGGACTGTTGGGCATACAAACAGATGTTCAGAATAATAGTATGCAACCGCCAGTCGTCGGCCGACATGTTGAATGTAGTTTCTCGCATCGACTGGAACACGAATCTGCACATTAGAATCGAGGCTCACAACATGGGTTTCCATGATAGGACCGCAATGGGTAAGCTCCACATTACCCAAATCAACAAGCAACGTCATCTTCAGTGGTGCAAAGAGCGTGTAGAGTGGGAGGTCGAAGTTGGAAAGTTGTGCTATAGAGTGACGAATCACGATACACCCTCTACCGAACAGATGGACCCGTCTGGCGGATGCCACATGAACGTTTCTTACTAGAGTGCATAACCCTAGCTGTGAAATTCGGAGGTGGCAGTGTGATGGTATGGTCCTATTTTTCCTGTTTTGACTTCGGACATCATTTTGTGATGCCATGAACATCGAACTCCGAGAAGCATGTGAAATTCTGGACAATGCAATGCTTCCTACTTTGTGGCGTTTCTACGAAACTGACCATTGTCTTTCAGCAAGACAATGCACTGTGTCATTGGGCTGTTGCTGCTGTAGCTGCGTGGTTTGTGGACATGAACGTCACTACACTTGACTGCCTCCACAGAGCCCTGATCTCAACCCTATTGATAATCTGTAGGATGAACTGAAGCGTCGAGTGAGGGCAAGGGACATCCTCCCTACAATAGTCCAAGCGCTGATTACATGCCTACAGGAAGAATGGTCCAAAATTCTCACTGATCGCTATCATACACGCATGATATGATAGCGATCAATGATATGAAAGTCCGTAGGACTGCTGAAGTCATCGCATCGAAAGGAGGTCCTACATCTTATTAAGGTGGGCGCCATGGCTGTTTGTTTCACACACTATGGTGTCCGTTGACGTCTTTCTAAGCAGTGTATGTTTACAATATTAAGTTAATATAGAGGTAATATCTTTTCGAAATTATTAAAGCTCATTTTTTCCAGTACCTCGAAGTGAGTAGCTGCTTAAAGATCCCGCGCCAGCGGAAAATTAAACACTCGATGAAACTATGACAGATTTATATGAGCAGTTAAAAATATAATCTGGAATCATTAATTCTGAAGACTAATCATTCAGCATGCAAAATGCAATGTAGAAACACAAATATATTAACCGATGAATCCAGAAATGAAAAGACAAATAAATACCATAGTGACAAATAGGAGAACGCATTCGTGCGGGCGCGCACACACACACCTTATTAAAGCTGTGTATAGACTCACATTTAATACTTCTGGCTGAAGATAGCTACGTGGTATTTTGAGCTTTATTTGAACAATTATGAAAATGATCTGAGATGATCATAAAAAGGCACGTTCTGAAATAGTATTCTTGTCTGATGTATCATTTATTATCAAAATTGAACTTAGTGTCATTTTTGGATTATGTAAGCAGTTGATTTATCGACTTTTGTCACACGTATATTGGATCATTTAAATTTCTTTTGTATAATTTTGCCATTGAATGATCTGAATGAAATCAAAACTTGGAAGACTCTACAAATTTATTTTGAACATCAAATTTCATTAAAATTTGTCCAGCTAGAATGAAGTTATTAAATCAATATAGATAGAAACGACGACTCTAATACAGGTTTACGTACCTAAAAATGGAATGAGGGAATGTGAAAACTAAGTATTCCAATGATGTGTCTCTCTCTCTCTCAACTAGAAAAACCAAACCAAAATAAAATGTCAAAAATTGTAAACTATCTGATTGGCAGATAAATGAAATGATATCAACAGACAAAGCTAGTACAATAATAATAATAATAATAATTTTATTATTATTATTATTATTAGAGAGACCTCCAGGGAGTCAAAGACTCATCAAAGAAGGCCACATACTACACACAACGGCGATCATACTTATTCTTGAATTCATTCACACTGCTCGCACTCAAAACATCCAAAGGCAATCCATTCCAATCACGCACCACCTCTGAGAGAAAAATCTAGTCCTCACACTCTTCTTGGCAGCGTTCATTCTCATCTTCCAAGGATGCCCTCATCCTTTCCCCACCCTCCAGAGACTGAAACATTCCATCAATTGAAATCCTGTATGATCCTTTCAGAAATTTGTAAGTCTCAATCATATCACCCTCTTTCTCCTGTTTGCTAGTGCCTGCATTCTACAAATTCTCAATCTGTCTTCATAATCAGTATTCCATAATCCTGATATCATTTTAACACTTTCCTCTGCACTCTCTCCAATATATCAGAATCACAACGGAAACCAGGAGACAAGACCTGCGCACAGTAGTCCAAGTGAGGTCTTATCAAGGACTTGTAAAGAAGCAAAATAACATCCTTATCTTTACATCTGAACGTTCGTTTCAGATGTAAAGATAAGGATGTTCTTCTTCTAGCCTAATCCCACCAATATAATACGACATTGGATATCTAATCATGCCTAAGTGAATGATTTTACATTTACTGACATTGAATTGACACCCATTTTCCCATGCCCACAATTCCAGCCTATTCAAATCATTCTGCAAAGACTGCATATCAGCAGCATTCCTGATTATGCTACCTATCTCTGCATCACCAGCAAATAAATGTATGTCGCTTGTCAAATCCTTCCCAATATCATTAATGTACAGATTGAATAACAGTGGACCAAGCGCTGATCCTTGTTATTTATCTTAAACCTTGCAGACTCAGATCCCCCGTATACCACTTTTTGATATCTGTCAGTCAGCCATCCTCTTATCCATGCTAATATTGTATAACCGAAACCCATTTTTTCCAATTTATGCAACAGTCTTCCATGCTGTATTCTGTCAAAAGCTTTAGCAAAATCCAAAAGTATCACGGTGTATCCATTCCCCTTGTCTAGTTCAATGGTAACATTATAGAATATGAGAGAATATAGAAAGTTGCTAAATATATGACTTTCCCTTAGTAAACCCATGTTCATTGCAAAGTAGAGATTCACTGTCAACCATTTCTGAATGAGGGCCCTGACCAATTTTTCCAAAATCTACACCACCACTCCTGAGATAATAATTGGTCGATAGTTGGATATATCGGTCTTTGCACCACCCTTGTACAATGGAATTACCATACATTCCTTCCATTCCTGCGGAATCATCCCTATTGTGAGACTCATATTAAACATCCTGGTCAAAGAATGGCCAGTTCAGCTGAACACACTTTTAGCACACGTGCTGATATTCCATCACTCCCTATTGCTGAATTCGTATTCAATTTGTGCAACAGCTATAATACTTCGGCATCACACACACCTGCGTTTCTTCATTTAGTGAAGAGGTAACAGTGAGCTCAATGTCGCGTTCACCAGGTTGATAGCTTTTAACGAAATAGGCACTCATTAACTAAACAACCTTTTCTGCATCTGTAACCCTCACTCCATCTGGATTTAGAAGAGTTATTCTTTCATATTCATTCTTTTACTTGCAGCATATCGATAGAATTCTTGTGGGTTGTTCCTTCCACATCGTCCTTTTCTTACGAATCTATTGTTTAATAAGATTATACATCCATTTGACTCCTACTCTATTTATTCTTCCAACTCTCGGGACGCATTCTGATATCGCATCATTTAAGTATAGTTTAAATGCTTCTCATGCACTGTCGATATTCTTTCCATCCAACAACCGATCCCATTCCACTGAACTCAGTATACTCCTCAGTTGGTCATAATTTCCTGCTTTGTAGTTCAGCATGTAACCTTTTCTGAATGGAACATTCATAAACTTAGTCACTTCCCGCATGATCACTGTCACCAACTGGAGACAGAATAGTTACGTCTTTAACTGAAACGCCCTCTGACACTATAATCAAATCTAACACTCTTTGACGTCGAGTTCCTTCTGTCACATGCTGCTTGAGGAAGTTGTTCCTTGGAATATGTTCCAAGACACGTTAATTGACACAAAAGTTCCAAGTCTATTACAAAAAGGACATTTTCAGCTTACGTCTTTCTTTCATGCTGCAGTATTATCTAGGTCTGCCATTTCTTCTGAACTAAGTATTCTAATAAGATGTGTCTCTCTCATAATTAGATAAGATTTAATTTGGGGATTAGAACAGCTGAAAATATTGTAATCAGCAGAAAACATCTCATTTTATGCTGTTTTCCTTTTAACGGATTAGGCTCAATGGCCTGTCAAAATCACCAAACTTGGCTTATTGAAACCTAAATTATGCTAGGATAGGATGATTATTTCAATATCTGTATTATCTGTTAATGCGTCCATTCTCTGGCTGATTCGTCTGTCTTAAAGGACGAAAAATCCGATTATTTTTCGTTCTCAAGAGTTCGTTCTCATTGGGATCGCACACCCACACACCCATCCACACCCCCACAAACGCGCGTGCGCGCAAACTGCCAGGCATAAATACACTGGCTCATAGCTTCAGATGTTTCGTCCATAATTCAAAACAACAGTATCCTTCCATTTTCTCTTATGTGATTTATATATGAAGATAACCATGTCTTCATCAGCATTGTCCACATCCTGTTATTTAATTTTTTTTATCATCATGGTTACTAGTACTACTATATGCGGTGCAATGCGAGAGTTTTATATTTCCTAGATATTCTGTCTCATCTGTCTGACTCATGGTTCAAACCTCACGTTCGCTAATTTTTTAAACCACAGATTTATTTTGTTTTTGATAACACCATCCACTAAAGGTGCAGTACCTGTAGTACTTTGGACCAGGTGATCTTGTAACCTTCCTCTAGAGACAAAAAAACAAGCATGGTTATCCATCACATCAGGACCCCAATAGACATTGCAATGAAAATCATCTAACATCCTACAAGCTGCTTATAAGAAAAACAAATTCACGATATTTCGCCATTCTGGAAAAAAAAAATTATTTGAATAATTGTTTGAATGATTTCGTCATACATTATTTGTTTGGTAAAAATATATTAGTTAAATCACTTCAAGAGAATTTTTTCAGCTTTTTTCAGCCCCAAGAACAAGTGGCACAGATTTTTTTCCTTTGCTTACTCTGCTGAAAAATGTTTACATTAACTGCAGTAGTGACAATCAGTGAGATCGGAAATTTGTTTTGATGATTATATCCAAAATAGGAGCTTCTATTCTAAAAATAAGATACGAAACGAGTCATGTATTATTTTTCTTTTAATTTTGACATATATATTTTTTACAGGCCGTGATCCAGGTTGGTGGTAGTCGTTGTGGAGGCGCTCTAGTCGGTCGGAAACACGTAGTAACAGCAGGACATTGCGTTGCCCGGTAAGTTATATTTTTAATATTGAATCTGTAACCAAATAAACCTAAAGCGACCAAACTTCTGTTTCATTTTTAACATCCATTTTTCGCCAATTTATTTCCACTAAAATTAAAGATTTCTAATTGATACCTTTCGCAAAATAAATAAGAAGGAATAGAAGCTACTGTTCCCCTCAGAAATCGAAACAAAAATTACTGAAAGTTTCCGATTAAATAACGAAAAATCACCTATACAATTCAAATTCTAATCTAAATAAAAACGATTAAACATTTTGAACTAAATATTATTAATCAAATTTGAAATATATTATAAAATTAAGTTGTTTTCAAATATAAGTTTTCTTTTCTGGGTTTTTTTTTAGACCTTATCATTTTCACTATAATCAATTCTAGACTGATATCCTTGACTAATAATTCTTTAAATGGTGGATGATTTCTTTCCTGAGATGTGTAACAAGAAAGAGAGAGGGGGAGGGAGAACGAAGAAAATGGTCCAGCTGCTAAACTAAATATGTGTGTAAAAATCCTTTAATATATGAATGAGTGTTCAATATATCGATTTTTCGTGTCAGTCCCCCACCTACGAAAGGCTGGAAATCTGTGGGAGAGTTTAAAGGTTAAATAATCCGAATTTCCTGGACGTTGGAAAACAGATAATGTTATCTATTCGGCCGGCTAGGCCACCACAACAAAACAAAATGTGTTCTGCACATAGAACACTTTTTTCTATGGAAACTTTCAAGTACGTTCTGTTTAGACTGATCAACAACAAAAAGATTACATATCCTTTTATAAAGCTAAACCACCTGTTCATTTTCCAATTATAACTGTTAAGGATAGATCAGAAAGAAAATGAAGTGCATAACAGTATATCAAAACATTCTTTTTTTTTTAATTTTTAGATATCACGAAATTAAATTGAGGCATAGCTGATACTTTTTTTTTTATGATAATTCCAAGGAAAACTGTAAATCTATCTCAGTATCACGGCCGGGAGAAGAATTAACTAATCGAGGAATTCCGATCTTGAGACAACACGGACTTTTTCACCTCCACTCCCAGCAGGGCGGTGATGGTCTTACAATCGAACAACGAAATATCCACCGTGAGATTCGAACCCACAACTTGTAAGTTGGAAAGTGAAGACACTACCAAACAGGGTGGCTATTTGTTAGAAAAATTATAAAACAATTTTGAAGAGGAATAAGAAAAACAAACATTCCCAAAATAACCCAACGTCAAAGAAACTAGTCCGGATTTTTACAAAAATTAAAATCTCTACCAAAAAAAAAAAAAAAAAAAGGTAAATTTACAGAACGTTAAAATATTGTGCAGAATAAACCGCTAAAGGAAGACCCTTGATACATGTTGGAAGAATTTCGTAGGATGATGAAAACAATTAAACTTAAATAACATTCTATACCATTTGTTCAATTCCCTTCGTTGATCTAATCCGGTTGAAACACTCTCAACTCGAAGCGAATGGTAACGGAAGCTGTTGGGAAATTTTGTGTGGTTTTCATCAGGACATGAAATTCTTTCGAGATGCATCATGGCCCTCCATTTTTCTGTTTATTCCGTTATTCCGTACAGTATTCGAATGTTCTACAAATTTACCTTTCTGTAGTGATTTTTATTTCCGAGTTGCTTTCAACTAATTTATCTTCATTATTTCTCTCAAAAATTAATTTTGTCCAATATATATTATTTCATTGTGATGAAAGAGTAAGAATAAAATCTTTGAAGTATCGAGAAAAATTATTGAAGAGAATTTAAAGTGATACTCTGTTTTGTATTTTGAAGAAAAAAAAATCTCTTAACGCGATCTTGTATTATTGAAATAAATCAGCTTGTATGAGAAGATTCGGGAACATCCAAAATTTCTTCAGATTCATAACAATGGCAGAGGAGTTCCGTCAAGACTTAAATGTCTCATCGAAGAATAAGTAAAATCACACTTCCCATTCATCTTCTTAATTTCGTTTTTTCGACGGCTGGTGCCTCATTTAATTCGGTTCACTGAACCCTAAAACGAAGACACGCTACGTTTCACTAATCCCTTCCCACTAACTTTTTTTTCCCACTTTCCCGTCCAATTCTGTATAGTTTTTATTCCTTTCAGATCTCAACATAAGCCTTCCAACATCCGTATCACTCTGGGAGATTATGTACTCCATTCCGATGTCGAAAGCCTACCGAGTGAAATCTTCGGCGTTTCTGATGTGAAGCTACATCCTAACTTCCGCTTTACTCCCCAGGCAGACAGATATGACGTTGCAGTTCTCATAATGGACAGGTTCGCCCCCTATCGAGCAAATATTCGACCTATTTGTTTGCCGAAGAAGAACGCCGACTTTTTAGGACGTACGGCATATGCTGCCGGCTGGGGCGCCCTTGAACCAGGTCAGTCATCGAGTTCTGCCTTTTATATAGTTCAGTGTTAACTTACTTGTAAAAGATATTTATGGAGATTTGTTTTTGTTTGTTTAACTATAATCGTAGGTTATTGTTTCTCATTGGCAAGTAGCTTGCTGATGATGTTCAAAATATCCGTGTGCTAGAACAAAGAGCACAAAATAATTTCGGTAACAGCAATACACTCTTTGTCATGTGGTTTATTAACCACTAAAGAACCAAAAAAAAAGTAATATAAGCGATAAAACATAAGGTGTTTTTTTTTCTTACATTATTAAGTCTTTTTCTGAAAAAAAGTCACAGTAAAACTATTTATGACTAAGAGCAAGCAATAACATTTCATTTAATCATATCCTGAGTTACAATTAACAGCAATGCGTAAGCACCCTGTCAGACTTGTTCTGTTTGTCCTTCTGAATCTTTAAGCATATAATAACTCCATTCCGGTTGAACGGATTTTGATGAAAATTGGGACTTCGCAAAAGCCATTCGTTACAATCTGATTGTTTTAAGCAGCAAAATTTGGTGCAAATAATATTCTACATTGCGAGCCTAAGCTTAACAAACTTTCAATGGGCTATGTGGTGCTACGATCTTAAAAATACTTAGCGAATAAATAAATAAAATAAAATAAAGTCTTTGCGTTTGTTGATAATAAATGAGTGAGGCAATTAAGAGGGATGATATGGGTGATTGGCAAAATAATCACAACGATCAATTTAGTGGAAACAATGCAATCGCGTGCCATAAGTTACGAAGCCAGTTTGAGTATCTGTCAGATGTGTCGCCCAAATAGGCTGTTGTCATGACTATAATATGGGTACTATAAAAGACTCTCACGATAAAAAAATGTAATTGCAAAAAAAAAAAAAAAATTGAACACACAGACACATACACACACACCTACAGATAGGATATCCTTAGAGAGAGAGAGAGAGAGAGAGAGAGAGAGAGAGAGATGCAGTAGAGGAATGGCCAGCCATTTGCAGTAAATTGCCTAAAAACCCGTATGTAGGGGACTCAATGGATTCAACCCATCTTCGACGGACGAGAATTGGATGGATATTTCTCGAGCGAACGTATTTTCTCAGGCATAAGAAAATATATAGCCACCCTGTCTATTCTATTTGGGGGGGTGGAATGTAAAGTATAATTCATTAATTATTTAGTAACGAAACTACAAAAATGTATTTATTCTTTTCAAAGTCTCTTGATTCAATTATTTTCCAAGGGTCGAAGCTACGCCCCAAAGTGCTACAATTTGTCGGAGTTCCTATTATCGAAAATTCAGTTTGTGAAATTTGGCACCGCAAACAAGGAATCAACATTCGCATCCACAATGAAATGATGTGCGCAGGGCATGAGTTTGGTGGAAGGGACGCTTGTCAGGTGAGAATTATTTCAATTTAATGTTTATAAATAAAGTGTAAAATATTTCAACATCCACGAGACTATTAATAAAATATAAATGTCGGGATGTAGATATAAATCGAGAAGTTTGTCGTTATTTAGTTTCATTTCGCACTGTGAACAGACTGCTATGCGACTTGATATACATCAAGCATAAAACTTTTGCATTTCGTTCTCCAAAAAAATCAAGATGGATATTTTTAAGTTCGGTTGGACATCAGGATGAATGTCAAGCGTTTTATGGAATGCGATTCTAATGGTGACAATGAGTAATCACGAACTAAGATTCACCTAAATGCAAGCAGATGCTGTGCGAATTATTTAGTATAAAATAAAACAGGTTTCGATGGTATTGAGAGAATTACTTAATAAATTAATTTACTGACTCCTGCAAGGCAATTGTTTTCCCGTGAGATCCCCTCATTGTAGATTATTATTCACGCACAGCTATTTCTGAATAAGTTACTGAATAAAATAGTGTAAATATTAATGACCAGCACTTTTTTCCTGCCTGCACTTTTTTCGAGATTCTCCAAGATTAACACATTTCAGCCGTGTTTAGTACATAGCGCCAAAATTTCAGATTGTGTATAACACATCAAGTGCCACTTTTGCGACTGTACTGGTTCTTAAAAACTGTTCGACTTAAAAAGTAACATATTCATTTTTTTTTTTCTGTTGTATGGTAGTTCAGGCGGAACGTGCTTGTTTGCCGAGTAGGAGGTTAACGGCTCAGGTCCCATTACGTACTGAGTAGAAAAATATTCACGTCATTTTTTCCCCCACTACAGAGTTCATCGGTCTAAGGACTTAATTAGTCAGTTTCCCTTTTGAGACTAGAAGTTTTATTTGTTCTTTTAGCAAAAACTGACTCTTCGAGTTTTACGCATGCGCTATAAAACGTAGGTGAAGACATTTTCTGTAGCAGGAAGAACAATCTACCATAAAAACTGTTTAGATGACATTCAACGAATCTCGCAGAAGGAAAAATCTATTAAAAGAAGGTTTCCTGAGTTTTTTTTTAAAAGTAAATAGTTTTCTCCTTAAACAAGACACAATAACTAAAAAGAGGTTAAATTAGATGAACGTACTTTTAGTGCTTTGGTTATTGTGCAACAGACAAAGACACAAACATCCCTGTTACCAAATATTCCTGATGACTAAGTAATACTTGCTACAGCACTCATCACCGTTCATTTTAGCCACAATCAAGAGTGAACAATGCAGTTCTGTTAATCTTCACGTTTCCTCATGTGGCAACTATGATTAATAGACTCTACTATTCTAACGTATGGCAATTGAATAACCATTTTTAAATCTAAAATACAACGAAAAAGTGTGATAACAAATATAAATTCGGTAACGAAGTCATCGAGGCTTGATGGTATAAATAATTTTCAAATGTATATTTTCTTCTGAGTTATTCCACCATGAAATAATGTTCTTCTGTCCATTAATACTGCCGAAACCTGTCCTTCTGTAGATAAATGTTCTTTTGAAAACTCAAATCAATAAAATTTGTAATGTTAATCTGAATTCGAGGTTTACAAAGCATTCTGATGACGTATAAAACAAGCTGCTCGTTATTGTGAAACAGAGCAATCTCCATTTCAATTAAAAGAGAGAGAGAGAGTTTTCTTATTTTGTCTTCCAGCACTTCAGTTTATGACCTTGCCCCAGCTTTATATAAGAACTCAAGTGAGCTCTTGAGCTTGCTATACTGACGTGTTAATATTTGTTCTTCTGGTTTCTGACATATGACAAAAAATTTACGGATGTAATTAATAGTCGAACATAGCAAGACTGAAGAAAGCATTCATTAACAATTTGGGAAACTTTCTGCGAAATATAATACTACTTAAAGTTTGGTATTTTCAATTATCAACGGCTCAAATTTTTCTACTAAGGAAAGATTCGAGTGATTAACCGCGCAACAAATATTTGGCGACGACATTTTGGAAGCTTTTGCAACGAAATCAAGAGACAGGAATACATTTGATGGATTGATGATGGAATCTGCATTAGTCTCCCTCGATCAGATATGGGACTCTATGAGGATGTCTCGTAATCCTAATCATATTAATAAATTCTATAACATTAACTATCATTTAAGCGATGATAAATGTCTTTCACATCACAAGTTTCAAAATGAAAATGTCTCCGTATTTAAAAGGTTTAAATATATATAATTCATGAACTATCTTAATAACAAACGATTATTAGTATTTGATATTACAGCACTTTAACGTATTTTGCAGGGAGATTCCGGAGGACCTCTCATGATGAAAGACAGGGGCTTATGGTATCTGGTGGGTATCGTATCAGCTGGTTATTCGTGCGCCAAACAACACCAACCAGGGATTTACCACCGAGTGAGCAGTTCGTCAGATTGGATATCGTCCAATATGTACTGAGTTTCAGGTACGACTGGATCCTATAACTACATTTCAAGCCCCCGTAATCCAAGGTGGTTGAAGAACTGCCAGGGGTTCTATGACGTGATGATCAAAAGAGGAGCACAAAGGATGAAGAAGATTTCGACAGTCGTGTTCGTTTCAGTTATCGACGACAGGTGACGTGACGTGTTTACAGTCACGTATTCAACATGTGCACCACTTTTATTTGTTCTATTGCATCAAATCAAACCATTTGAAACGGAGAGCACTGTTTAGAACCGATACATCAAAATTTGTCATTCAAACAGCGATTAGTCTAGATGTTCTGATTTGCACCATTATAACTTGATACTACGTGTGGGTATACTTCTGCCCATTTCATATTGAGTCATTGGAACACCATATAGGCCTGCACATGCTTCGATCCTAAAAACAAGTCGTGGCTCTTATTTTCATCTCGAAAATTGTAACTTTTATGAAGAATCATTACGTACCATCTGCACAAAGAAAGCGTTTATCCATGGCGAACTATCTTTTAATTCCTACCTTGGAGCCTTCACATTTCAGAAGGCATATCAAGAACACATTGTTATTTTGATTTTCAGCAGAGCGTGTAGAAACAAGGGTAGGATTACTCTAGATAGAACAAGAGAAATTGGAACAGTAGAGATAGCTTTCATGCCCATAACCACGGAATTTAAATCAGTGCTGCCAACAGAAATCTGAAAGAGATTAAATAAAAATTCTAGAAGAAAACAGATACTGAACAGGGGCGATACAAATTTGATCACCAAGTCGGAAGTGCACGTTTATGTAAAAGCAAGCCAATATTTATTTAAGCGAAATCCATACAGAACTAAATATCCAATGGAACACAAAAAGGGAAACATATTCAAAAAATTTAATAATAACTGTGAGCAATAAAACTCATTATCTGAGATTCATAAGAAATGAGCTTAGAGTTTTAGATTTCCAAAACATACATATATCCAAAGAAGATTTTATACATCTTAATTTTTCGGATGCTATAATTATATGTGCATTTGCCAATGGCAAGAACATACAAAGCCATTAAATTCCAGTATTTACAACAGTGCTATGCATTAAAATCAAGTAAAATTCTAAAAATCGTTATCAAAAAATATTTAAATATAATAAAGACAACTGCACTAAAATCATTCCTATTCTTCTCCTTCTTCCCTTTCTTTTATTAGGATTACACTTTATGCACCACCGATTGGCTCGCTGATTCAATCTTGGTGAAGTTAAATAATTATCTATATGCTCGCAGTCTGTTCAAAATGGGAATGTCCGCTGATCGACTTGACTTTTTCGCGTTAGATAAACCTAGCTGTTTCCATTTAATATTTATTATCTCTTGAAACGGCCATGAAAATTTCTCTTGCCATAGATGAGATTTTAACTCAATGCCTTGTCCAAAGAAGTGCCGAGGTAATTCGAGATTTATTGATGAAGAGCTTTGCTTCATACGAAAGCATCTTATTGTGAATTTTATAGCGGTAAACCAGCAGCAGTTGAAAACAATAACTTGGATCAAATATGGGCACACACACACACACATACTGAGAGAGAGAGAGAGAGAGAGAGAGAGAGAGAGAGAGAGAGAAAACATTGTTTGTCTGGATAGGTTTAAAATTCCTAAAGTAAGAATGGTGTTTTATTATTTATTTGAATGAAAATTAGAATTTCACTGCAGGCACAGTGGTTTCTCTCATAATGAAGAATTTCTTTTGGCATCTTAAAGCTTTTCAATTCTTTCTGTTGCCTCATTTTCGCACTGCTTTCACTTGAAGGGACGATTCGCACCATTTGACATATCGATCGAGATTCAGAATATGGAAGACCAACGACAAGGATGACTTCATTTGCATGATGTCAATGCCCTCATTACCTAACGTTTTTCATTTCCCGCCTGTTAATACTATTATCGCCTTGTGCAAATACTTTCTCTGCTCTAGAACATGTTCGTATACCTATCAAAATAAGCGCGATCGACCGTTTTGTATAAGTAACACCACAGAAATGAGGGCTGTCTCCTTGTGATAGATAAAGAATGTTTGGTACCATCGAGTAAGCGAAATAAGAAAGGATGGCTACTTGAGGATATAAACAACTGAGCGTTTGTTCCTGTACCACGGACAGTGTAGAAGAAGCTTATAATGTTCATTATTGTAAATAAAGCCGTAAAAATAAGAAAATGTGTCATTTTTATTAATATAATAGTACATCAGCGGGGAAATTAATGGGAAATCGTGTATTTCTTTCACCAAATAAAGTTAATAATAATAGTTTTAGTTCACACAGATACATCGATAATGATTCTATTTATATTTCTATTTAAGACACCGACTGTTATCCTGAATGTATGGAAAACAGAAATAGCCCGCCCCGAAAATGTGCTAAAGTTTTGCTTCACATGACAAGCGCACAAAAGTGGATAGAGTGGCAAAAGGGAATTTAGCTATTTGTGTCTAGGAAGTAGTCTGAATTCATTACTTCTATTGGGCCCAGTGGTCTTCACAGCGAGAACTCTTTCAACACTAGATGACAATCCACTTATCAAAATCAACAACGATGAGTTCGTATTAAAAAACTTCGCTTCATCTCTAACAGTTAAGCTAATTCGGTATAGATTCAATCTACGTGAATCAAGCGCGGAATTTATACTTCTGCTCCTAATTGCTTTAATTACCAGTCATCGTGATTACTATCTTCAATATAGACACTCGTTTTTCTCTATAATCGTATTATTTCATTCGCATAAGGAGAACACGAGTTCTCTTTCATTACTGATATTCAGTAATTGCATTGTCCATCACAACGTACCACATTTCTATTCAAAAAAATCTACCGTAAAAATCTAGAACAGTTATAATAAATTTGGTTTAATCCTTCATCCAAGTGTAAGAAAACAAAGTTTGCTTCCTTCAGGCGCAAACTTTAGTTGCTTATTACACTTGGATAAAGGATTAAACCAAATTTATTATAGTCTAACCAAGTGGGAAAAAACTTCCAACATCTTTCTCTGAATCCAGAGTAATTTAATAATAAGGTGAGACACCTTTTGGCAACTCGTAGAGGTAAGTATGACTTCTCCATTGCTTCCACCTTAGTATCACCACCTGTGGGTGTGGCTCCCACTGACGAGACCTCAATAAAGGTCGAAACCGGCCTGGGTAGTCCGGTGGCCCTTCCCTTAATGCATAGCATTATACATGTCCGCAAGGAGATGTGCTTTGCATTATGGGAGATACTAAGGCAAGTGACCAGAACTTGCTCCACCTTTACCACGAGTTGCCTCAGTCCTGAAAATACTTCAGGCACAAACTATGTTTGCTTACACTTGGATAAAAGATTAAACCAAATTTATTATAGTCTAACCAAGTGGGAAAAAACTTCCAGCATCTAGAACAGTTATCTGAGGACACGGATCAACAGGAAATCGATAGACAGTTAGATGTTCTCATAATAAACATTTTTCTCCAAACATGCAAGCGAGAATAGACCTCCTCCTGATATACATGACAGTTCAAGACTATAAAATGATGCTTCATGGAATGCGATAGTGAGTCAAACAGTAGTAACTAAAACTCGATAAGCCATGCTCCACCCCAATCGCATTTTTCGTTTACTCTAATTTTACTTTGGCGGCTATACTGTAAGACGTTTTCTTCGACAAACTTTGCGACTACAGAATTGAATTTTGAGATTAGATTGGAAGATTTTTAAGGTCATTAATTGAAAATCAAAAAATGCTTTATTATTAATAAAAAAGGTAATTATTTATGTTAGTGGCTCAATAATCACTGCATAGCTAACTTTTAGATACATCTAAACTTTATTTCTTAAATATTTGGGAATTTTTGCGAGTAATTCAGAGATGGATCAACGTATGTTCCTTCCGAAGGAAAAGAATTCTATATCGAAAAACAGATTTAGATACTTTCGATAATGTGATTATCTATAACATTAACGCCCAACATTTTCCAGTTTGGGAGGGGGAGGGAGGTCAGTTATATTGTATCAGTGACGATAGTGAAATATTTCGAGGCAATTTATGTGTACTAGAGTCTCATATTTATGTTATTTTATCTTGGTGGCCGAGTAAAAGCAGTTAGTGGGCCAAATTTTTGCTTAGGGTGGGGTGTCTGGTGAATACGGTAAGCCATGCACTATTTTCTGAAAAACCGAGAAAGATGAAAAATTTTTAATTGCATAAAAAACTGTTTGGATCAATTTTGATTGCTATTTAACGAATTTTATAAACTTCTTGTAAGGCTTTTAGTTTAATGTATTTCATTCCAGAACAAGAAAACAACAACAACAAAAAAAAATACCCTTCGTGCGATGTTTACTGTCAATTGTATTAGACCAATAAAGAAGATAGAGTTTGACCTTGCAAAGCAGCATGATATTGCAAAAAAAAAAAAAAAAAAAAACAGGTGCACGACTGAAAAGGAACCTATAAATATTACCACGCAGTCGGAAACACTTCTTACAGTTATTAATAGAGAATTTTGAACATCAAAATCAGTTTCTTTTGAAACAAACAAACCAATTAAAATTAAGGGGATAAAAATCCCTTGTTGTTTTACAGCCAGTAAGCGAAACTCTAAGATCGAGAACTACGATCTATGAATTTCATGCCGAAGAACTATCGACGAATCCAAGCGTAAGTGACCACTTGGTAGTACAACACCAAGGCAACTCGAAGCAAAGGTGAAGCAAGCTCCCTCACTATCCTTGATATTTTCTCATAATGTAAAACACAGCTCCTAGGAGATGTAGTACTGCCTTACATTATGAGGAGAGGTCACTACCCAGACTGGTTTCAACCTTTTTTGAGGTCTCATCAGTGAGTAGGTAGACCTGGATGATATCAAAGTTTAAGTGAAAAGAACTTACATACCTTCACTATACGAATGCCATAAAGATGTGCCCATATATTATATTATAACTAAGATGAAAAGCCAAACGGCTATTTTTCTGGCGACCTTAATTAAAATTAAGGGGATAAAAATCCCTTGTTTTTTTCTCGTAAGATCGTAGTTTTCGGTCTTAGAGTTTCGCTTACTGGCTGTACAACAACAACAAGGGATTTTTATCCCCTTAATTTTAATTAAGGTCGCCAGGAAAAAAATAGCCGTTTGGCTTTTCATCTTAGTTATAATATATAGGCACACATTTATTGCATTCGTATAGTGAAGATATGTAAGTTCTTTTCACTTAAACTTGGATATCATCCAGATCTACCTACTCACTGATGAGACCTCAAAAAAGGTTGAAACCGGTCTGGGTAGTGACCTCTCCTCATAATGTAAGGCAGTATTACATCTCCTAGGAGCTGTGTTTTACATTATGAGAAAATATCAAGGATAGTGAGGGATCTTGCTCCACCTTTGCTTCGAGTTGCCTTGGTGTTGTACTACAAGTGGTCACTTACGCTTGGATTCGCCGATAGTTCTTCGGCATGAAACTCATAGATCGTAGTTCTCGATCTTAGAGTTGCGCTTACTGGCTGTAAAACAACAAGTGATTTTTATCCCCTTAATTTTAATTAAGGTCGCCAGAAAAATAGCCGTCTGGCTTTTCAAACAAACCAATTCTTTTGTAAGAGGAAAATTAAGTCGTATAACTCAAAGTGAAAAATGTATATTTTTAAGGCCCAGACAACTTCTTCACTTTTCAAAGAAGTTACTTACGTGTATTATGTTTTCTCCAAGAAAAAAACATTATAAGCTAGAATTTTATATTCTTTATATGAAATACGAATGTGAATATAATCGATTAACAATTAATTTATAAGAGAAAACACAACATTACAATCAGAAAGATTTTGCAAGAAAAAGTATTTTAGATCCCATTAAAAATTTCTCGGTAGCCTATTTCTGATTTTAAGACATTATTACGTGACCCTTCCAGCGAGTCCAAAGACTCATCAGTGGGCACCCACTCCATAACTCTCCGTTTCCACCGCATCATCTACACCACCACCATCTTCTGCCCCCACCATCACTAGTGTTTTCACAGACAATTACAAACATCCATACCTATGGCGGGATTCGAACCCGCAGCCTTTCGGCTGGAGAACAGCCACTTGGCCAACCATGCTAATATAATAAAAGATATGAAAAGAAAATATCACTTTTAATAATGAATTTCGTCTAATACCAATTGCACAATGTGAAAATGATTAAATGTCCACTGTATGGCATTCCTCACCTTAAGTTGAGGGTTGCCATTCGCAATAAAAGAGAGTGATGCTACTTTACTGGATATTCGACTTTACATGTTCAGAAAAAATGAAGCTAATGATTATTTTGTGTGTATGAGGGAGGGGGAGGGTTGAGTCTAATGTTAGCATTCATGTTAGTTTGGATGCAAACCGCTTTTTATTTATTTTTTAATATTAGTATATACACGTATTAGTATTTAAATACTACGAATACGTGTAGAGATGAATATCATAAAACAAGCAGTATGAATGAGAAGTTAAAATCAATATTTTTTTTAGTTAACATATTTCGGAAGTATTGTTAATAAAAATATATGACTGGGAAGGTTGACAGGGCAGAAATGTGATACATTTAATCAATGCGCAATGTGATGTGTTTCTGGCATTAACGCATGAAACACATACCGGCCACCGAATTAGAAATTTCTACCGGATGTGCGTAAACGTCACTTACGCAGAACATTTATGCAAAACACGTGCTCACCACGTGTTCTAGACAACTATTTAAGATTGCAGCTGGTCAGTAATCGTCAATGGTGCTGACAGTGGCGGCTCGTGGCTTCAAATCGTGTGGGTGCTGCAACTTTCGAAATATACAAACTGTAAGTACAATGTATACGTGTTTGGATGAAATATCAAAATTATGGTAAAAATTAAAAAAAAAATTAAATATGAAAAAATATTGTTTATTATCGATAAAATCATACAGTTTGGTATAATTCAAAATTACTTAAAAGTCAATGAATTTACAATAATCATGCATGTCGGATCTACTGAAGAATACTCGATGTTCAGTTTCAAGTTTTTCTTTGTTGATCATGGGATACGCTTCAGTGGTCAATTTTATTTCTTCTGTAGGCAATTTATTCTTAAAATTAGCTAATTTATCCTTGTCAAATAATTTAGCAGCTACTAAATGTTTAGTGAAAGAATACCTTGCATTTCTGAGGTCATAATTGTCAATAACCCCAATAATATTCTAAAATAAAAACGATAACAAATGTTATGTCTTTAATTGTAATGTCCAAATATTTAAAGAGACGGAGTAAACACGATAAGCACTACGAACACTTTACTACTGGCGCAAACTGCATATAAACGACAGTGGAACTGCGCGACGGACAGTGCCGCATTACGCTAATAGCTCGCATCTCACTATGACGTGCATATGCTTGCACGCGTAGCAATATGACACTGTGGTAAACGCAGTTCTGCTAGCGTCCTTCGCCCTCCTAAGTGCTACAAGATGGATTTTTATTATTTTTTATAGAAAACAAGAGAATTGTATAGGATTGTTGATGATAAAATTAAATATTACAAACAAATATAAATATATTAATAAATATATTTATATATCGAGAAAAATTGGGGGTGCTGCAGTTCCGAAGCCTATGCATGAGCCGTCCCTGGGTGTTGATTACAATGAGAAAACCAAATGATTTTTTGGAGCTCGACAAAGAGCTAATTGTGGGTGCCCGTCTGGCTGGAGCCACGATTTTGAAAACAGCAGAGCTGACTCGTTTCTCAAAAGGTGAGATATCCCGGGTGTTTAATCAGTAGGCAAATAACCCGCATTGCTTGTCGAAGAGGCGTAACTGTGGTCTTAAGACAGTCTGTCAAGAACGAGATCGCCGTCGTCTGAGAAGGCTTGTAAGGACAAACAAAACTTCCTGTGTGCAGCCGTTGATCGAAGTATTTAACGAAGGTGGTTCCCGACCCATATATCATCGAATTATGCTCAGGGAATTGATATATGATAACTGGTATGATAACTTTGTGATCAGTTTCGCTGTAATTATTAGCAGTATATTGGTAGGCTGTCAGATGGAAGCATGAGCGCGTATGAAAAAGGTAAATAAATTCTATCTGCGTAAGGGAGTTGGAAGGCGACTACGAGTTAAAGATCGAATATTACGTTACTTGAAAAATGTTATGCTGAATAACAGAGTTATGAATGCACTTGACGAGTGGTTTTTTAAAAAAGCTGTTTCATGTAAAAACTCTTTTTAAAAACTGCTTCATGAAGAAAATGCTTTTTTTTTTTTTTTTTTGGTGAGATCGCGGATAAAAGTAAAGTGGATTGAACATTGTAATATCTTCTCAGCTCAAGAGAAAATGATAATAAGAATTTGTATTGTCTACAATGAACTGTTTCGAGATTTTGCGGTTAGCGAATACACAGATGTGCTTAATTAACGAAGAAGTTTGCAGTAAAATTGGATCTTTAAAATATTAAACTGCCATTTTAAACCATTGAAGGATAATGTTTTGTTACAGCAATAAGCAATCGGTTTCTTGATACGTTACTGAATATCTTCATAGCCTACGCCTCCATATACAGGCGTTAGGATGGAGAGATCTATGTTCAAATCCTCTCCAAGATACAAGGAATCTTTGAATTTAACTTCCCGAAATGAGGGCTTATAATTCCTCAAAAAAAACCAGACCAAAGAACACAAAATTAACAGAAACCACAATATTTTCACCGATCCAAAATATACCAAGGTAGCCATAGCCACTTGCTTCGATCGGCAAGATTTACTAGTTTGGTAGGTGAAGTGGATAGCACTTCCACTCTACAAACAGTAGTTGATTCGAATCCAAACGCGAGCATGGAGGCTTGTGAATATCTTTTAAGTGATGGATGAATTTCATTGATATGAGATCACTGGCATGCTTACCGAAGAGATGAAGTGGCTTGAAAAAGTTTTATGTGTGGTCTTTGGAGCTGAATTTATAGATAATGTAATCCTTGGTTCACATACATATGGATTTGTAACACCTTTCTTGGGTGGGATTAGCATGAAAAAAGTTCTCCCATATTGCATTTCTTTACAACAGGTAAGTGGAGTTTCAACTCCACTTGAATCATTAAACACTATACTACACTGAGACCCTCGTTATGGGAAATGTTAAATAAGCCAATAACCCTGACATGAAGTTTAATATGGTTAATCAGTTTAAAACAGTGAACCAATGGTGAATGAATCAGAGTTAGGAATACATAAATGGAAAAAGAAAATGAAAAAAAAACAGGAAGGGACAGCATGACAAGGCCACTCTAAATACCACTTTAGAGTGGTATATTAGACGTTGTTTGATGCATAATTTTGTATTGTCTATATCTGCTGAGGAGTAAAAGTTCTGAGCGCCGAAGCCTGTTCTTGCATTCCGATCAATTTTATTTGTTATGCATTGATGGAATCCTTTGCACTAACCAGTTAACTACTTCCAATCGCGCGCACGCGCGCACACACACACACACACTTTGTTTTCATTTTGCCCTATACGCAGAATGGATTGAGGACAGTAACGTAGAAAAGCTGATTTCATCTTTCCAATGAAACTGATCCAATTGACAAATCTGTTTTAGAGCAGAAAAATTAAAGCGACCTCGAGAAGCTCGTGCTGTGAGAATGATCTATTTATGGTGTGCTGTGGGAGGAATAGCCCGCGGTTATGGAATCCACAATACAAAGTTGTATAAAAAAAAGTGTCTAATGATCCCAAAATTGATGAGACCATTAAAGTTAAATTCAGTATAAAATGTTGTTATTTGCTGCTTTTTTTTTTCAGTGTTTCAGTGCATGTTAAAATTTATGGGGAAAGAAGGAACAACTTCTATTTAAATTGTTGGATGCTTTTATGGTTGTTGAATCCTTGAAGGTTGCTCGCAATACCTCATAGCATTCCAAATGATTTCTTTATTAAAGCGACCTGGTAAGAAAATTATGGATTGTTCATATTTACTGAGCAAGCGTATAAAGCGAAACACTTATTGAAAATAATAAATTGTTACCTTTAAAAAAATAATTCATTTTAAACGATTTAACAATTATTGCCTCATGGTAACACGCTTATATAAACATACACATATTAAAAACCGGAACCTTTTAATTTCACCCTGCAGCTGCTGCCATCTATCGAATTATACGAAAGACATAATTGATAAAGTAGTGGATGTAGGACAGGGGCATCAGGTAATATCTCATCTCCAATTTTCGATATATCCTCAAAAATACTATGATAGTTGTGTATAAAACTTTACATTTTTTACTAGCTTTGTAACAACAAATTTCTTCCGCATTAATCTGATAATTTTCAGAAGTCCCATACGGTCATATTTAACATTTCGATATGGAACTACACTAGTAACACCGCAAATTCCGCTTCTTAATTTTTCTGCTGATGCTATTTTTATAATTTTTTTATTACATAATCCATAAACTCTCTAGAGACCAAGCATGGAACCTTTTAACGCCACTCTAAACTAAACAATCTAAACCAAATGCAAGCACAAAACTATGGCTTTAACTTCATTAGTCTATAATACTAATAATAGGAAGACCTCTTAACGGTAAATTTAGGAAAGCAAACACTGCCTTGAACGGGGTAAGAGGAAATATTTTTATTTGATGGCCAGGGTAGCAAAATGGCAGAAACAAACACACACACACACACACACACACACACACACACACACACACACAGTTCTTCACACTTTCATGAGTTCTCTTGAGCAACCTACCAACACTTCACTCTAGGCGGATACACGAAGATTGCCAAAGAAATGTTGTTATGGATTGACCCACATCTTCCTTCTAGCAAATTGTAGGAGGTCGGAAAAAGATAATAGACGGTGTCTAACAACGCCACAGACACTGAGAGTCCGAGCAATTACTTGAAGGAAAGAAGAAAAAGATTGCTGGACGACAACATGCAGTTCGTAAGCTACCAATGACCTTAAGCATTAAAAGGTTGTTGACTGATGACCGGGAAAGAAGTGTTTTCTTGACAGAAGGGAGGAGCAAAATCTGGTGAGATATATGGGCAGGAGAAAGTAGAGATAACAAACTATAGCTTGTCCGTGCTATACATAGACTTCCAGTTCCTTCCACCGGACTCTTTCTTGACTTCCTTAAAATGTGTTCCGCAGCGGGGGATTGTTCTGAGAGAAGTTGAAGGGAGTCCATCCGCTTCTGTATTAATTTATATTTAATAATAATAATAGTAAAGCATATAGGAGACACGAGAAACCCGATTTCAACAGTATCACTTACATCGGTTTATTGAGATTTGCTTCTTAATAGATATGCTGTGCAAATATCTACACCGGTATGCAAATTAATGTGAATATATATCATTTTTTATATCCTTCGATGCTGACATCAAATGGTTTCCTAACAACTGTTTAAGATAATTTAGAAAAAAAAATTCAAAAGAATGGATTGCGCAAAGTAAATCTGACTGGTGCAGTAACATAAATATAATCCCACTGTGTAGAATTATGCTTCTCAGTGTGGTGAGATTGACGCAGTGACATGTCAAACACTTGTAGATCGAGTGCAGCGACATGCTATTATCAAGGGTTATTTTCCGAACTAGTTGGCCGAGTGGTCAGTGCATCTGGTCTCCAAACAACATGCTTTAGTTTCGAATTCCTAGGTAGGGGGTAGATGTTTTGTAGATGTTTTAGGTGGGAGATGAATTTCATTGCTCCAATCTTGCTTATCGGAGGCCTGAAGAAGTGGCTTGAAAAAAGTTTAGTGTTCGGTCTTTACAGCAAGGTTTCTGGATTGTCTAACACGCATTCTAACCAAGATAACACATCTTATATTTATCTAACCTTTAGCGGAATAACGGTATTAAATGTACGCTAGCTCTAAAAACACTATGCATGGGGAATTCATATAAAAAGGGATAAAAGGATGTCATAATAAACCACTGAACAATGAAATGTAATATACATATATTGCATTTCCTCCTCGAGAAAACGTTTTTAATATTAAGATTTTAATGGGATAACTCTTGTAAAAGGCACTAATAAAGATATGCAGCTAAGGATCTATCTCAGTTAAATCTTCTCGAATTAGATACTGTTCAAAATCGTTGTTAAGCCTTAGCTCTGAGAGTGACCAAGCTTATATTTTTTTTTAATCAAACACTAAACTACAAAAACACAATCAACGGCCACTGTCATCTTTAATCTTCCGTTATATGAGTCAATATGAGTCATATTCCGAATGAGGATGAAAGTATAAAAGAAGAATGGCTCAACTTACACCATTAGAATATATTCTGTTCAGTAGTAGATTTCAAGTTCTTTGATTGCGGAAGCTCTGTTCCGTTTTAGATGGCTATCTCAAGTCTTACTAAGCACTGAGAAATACACTTCATTAGAAATTCCTTGTAGACTTTCTGAATAATGTTAGAAGAATTGCTTGATTAGCTCTGTTGATTAAACTTATTGCACACCACTTGCTCTTCTTGCTCAGTGTCCATTAGAAATCCTTCACCTTAGCGTACCTCCAAACTTATTCAACAGCCTTCCTCTTGGTGATTTGTACAACATGAAGCCGTGTAGCTTCAAGTAATGCTATTCCAATGTGGTGAAGTCGTGCATGGAATTATCGTTTCAACTTTTGATGTAATTTGTTCAAATGACTTCGTGCATTGAATATTGACCAGTCATCAAACGTGACGTACTAGAAAAGTCTCCGCCAAGACTTACTTTTTTTTAATGAATAAGCATTCAGAGTAACTCACCACATGAAACAACATGCGACTACATATTGCACAAATTGTCTAAGAAAAGATTAATGACGGAGATTGGAAACAGACCCCCTTCTACTGTCTAAACCTCCTCTCCTTGGGGTTTCTACATTAGAAGTCCAAATGACGTCAATTCCAATCGGATGCTGAAGTGTAACGACTAGCTTAACCACAACGTCCGATTGGAAATGACTGATTAAAAGAAAGTGTTAAGCTTAATAAATGATTGTGATGATCACTAAAATAAAATAAATGAATTAAACCTATAACCCATTTTATTCGCAATAGAGGAACAGGCGGATTACTTTTAGTCCTAACCAACTTTTGGAAATCTCTGGGGCAACTGGTCAGACAAAGTGATGTCACCTCGTACTCCTAAATCCTAACATTCATATTTTTATCTGAAATTGTGTGGGTTTTGCAGTCGATGTTTGAGCCCGTGCTACCAGAAGAAAATCCCTACTTAAAATCCCTACGTGACGGTAGGAATCTTTATATCGACTATTTCAATTGAAGGTGAGTTAGCCGATCTCATACGGAGGTAGCAGGGTTTTTTCTCCTGGAAACTCGGGTTTTTCATCCCGCATACAGACAAATCGGCCCTTCAGAACACACGCAATTTACAGACAAAAAATACGTTGTGGTGGTGGTGGTGGTGGGAGGTAGATGGCGTTGATGTAGATGATCGGTAGTAGAGATTCTATGTAGTGGTGGAGACGGAGAGTTGAACGGCAGGTGTCCTCCCGCAATGAGTCTTTTACTCTTTGGAGGTGTCAGGAATAATAATAATAATAATCAATGCCAGACATCGACTAACTCCCTGCATGTTTCAATGCTAATATGACTTCTATGTCACCCTCAGGTGAAGGACCTCTCTCTAACCGCCTTTATAGAATAAAACAAGAATTATTATAAAAACAAATACCATAATCATATTAGTGGACTAAGTGAAATTGGTAGTAGTAGTATTGAATTATTAGGCACAAGACTAAAAGTATCGGATAATTTCTTTGAATAGTCTCTGTCAAATCAAATCTGACTCATCAAAGACTGTTGACTCGGTGCTAATCCTAGTCAACCCACTCTGATCTCCATCTATAAATGGATAACCTAGCCATTATGACATACATTAAAAATATGCCAACAATACATGGACTTGGAAAAACTGAAGAACTAAGAAGGAAACACAAAGAAATTAAAAAAAAGTTCTTCTGAAGCTATATTTTAGAAGGTAAAACAATAACAGAAATCAGGTGAACTACTAATTTCAGGAAATGGAAGCAAAATCAACAACAGCACTTCCAAAAATGAATAAGATTCCCTTTGGACTATATATCATTAGGGATATTAGCACGGCAAATATCCCTAATGATGAAAATAAGGACGATACGTATATCCATGAAATATTATGATAAGCGCTGCAAACAGCAAAATTTATTCAATTCGTAAGCTTATTAGCAGGGCTTCATTTCTTACTATGATGACAGTGTTTCCTTCCCAGAAATCTTTACCATTCACCAAGAAACTCGGGTTTTTTATTCCAAAAAAAAGGCCAAAAAACACACGCCATTAACAAACAAGATATATCGGCCTATTTGACTCAGCCATAATTCTTAACCGATAAATTTTTCAAAAGCTTTTACTTTGCTTTATTATTTATTTGTTATTTGCATAAAGGTGGAGGTCTATTAAAATTCGTTTACCATGAAAGGCGGTCATCAGTAGACAGAACAATGATACAACAGCAGGCGAAGTGACCGTACAAGTGGCAACATAACTAAGCAGAGAGGAAGTTAAACAGGTCTCCTTAAGTAACTTGACACTGATACTGCTGAAACTAACACTCACAGAGCGAAAATTAAAACGCGATATCCCAATCTATTTAAATAATCAATTCCAGTGAAAACAGATATTTACATATCAGTACGGGGGAGGTGAGAGTGACATCGCTCGGTAGCACAAGCTAACATGAAGGAGATCGCGATCTTTGAAAAATTCGTTGCACATAACCAAAAGGGAACCATAAAAAGTTCAGGACAAGTAGTCTTAACAAATTAGTGTAATGAAATATTTCGAATTTCAAGACAATGAAATACGATGGATTTTATTATTGTTGTTGTACAAGTACCTCCATGGAGGCCGAAGACTCAGAGGAAGACACCCAAACTATCCCTACAATATCTATTATACCTCTCTTTGAACCCATTAGCAGACAAAACGCTTACAGCTGTCTCTGGAAAATCATCTCACTCATTCACCACTCCTCAAGCGAAAAATCTATTCCCGACGCTCTAACTAACCACACTGTTACTCAACTCTCAGGACTGTTCTGCTCCCTCCAGCCAAGTGCTGAAACATTTCCCCAGAACCAATCCTATAAAATCCTTTAAATAAAATAAATTTTTCTGTCATATCCTCTCTTGTTTCGCCTATGAACTTTTCGACCTACAAACCTTCAATCTATCCCCATATAGAACATTCCACAGACCACTCACCATCTTGGTCCCTCGTCTCTCTCTGGATCCTCTCCATTACTTCATCATTCCAAAGAAACCCAGGTAGGCAAATCAATGGCAAAAATGACAAAAAAATGCTTTCCGCAGAGAGGTGAAGGCCACAGAGGAAGCATATGAAGCCTTATAGAATAATAACTATTTTATACTAGTTGGAATTACCGGTTACACGGGGCTAACAATTCATTAATTAATACTCACAGAATTAATTTTTGCTTCTACTGCAGGAATCGAAACGTGTACAAGAAGTAAATGAAAATTTGGAAGAAAAGATGAATGGTTTAAGGGTAACATTTCTAATCGTTTGTTGATCTTTATCGAAATCTTTCTAGTAACAGAATAAATCTTTAAGTAAAAGTTCTATATTAGAGTTTGTTAATTTCAATATCAAACACATATAACACATCAGAGCCATGTGTGGGCCAGAGCCTAAGGAGAACGTAGAAATATGCTCGAGTGTTTCTAGAACAGCTGAAATGGAAGACCGAAGCTTTTCAAAAGAACAGAGGTGGATAGGATGAAAGGGAGGAGAAGAATGAGAAGTTAGTTCGGTAGGTTAGAAAGCTAGACAGTAAATGCTGTTAACCAGTAAATGCTGTTAACCAGCAGCTGTTCGTATTCTTAAGTCTTGGAAGAAAGGGGAGGAATAATGGTTGCTAATCCACAGAATATTTTCCATGAATATACCTATAAAGACGAATAAGTTAGGAAAGAGAACGTGTATGGAAGAATGATCGGAGTAATCAATCAGAGAGAGAGAGAGAGAGAGAGAGAGAGAGAGAGAGAGAGAGAGAGAGAGGGTATCACCCAATGGAGTCGTCCGCTTTTGGATAGCATCAAGTATTCTTATGTATTTATTTATTTTTGATGCACCATCCCAAATGTGTGTGATATCGTGACATTCTCCGTGCTGTAGAGTGCCAGCAATTCTATTTTATACGATAAAAGTGTAAGTCACTCCAACAAGAGTAGAGAAAGCTGGTCACTACTCCTCACTTTTGATAATATCTGATCTCTAAATGTGATCAGATTTCTCTTCTTGTTTTAGTAGCTGAAGTTCAAAAGCTTATCGCCTCGCTCCACTGAAAAATGTCATGGAGATGAGTGTTTACAACATTGAGGCTTGGATTATTTAAACATCACAAGATTTTTCAATGGAGAGGTGGATAGCGGATGTTGTCATCAACAAAATTATGGACAGGATTTGAGGTTAATGAGATAAGGAGGAAGAAAATGCATGAAAGTACGGAGCCCTTCAGTAAGGAATCGAAATAGTTTCAGGAGGTAAATTCTTCCTAAAACACCATATTCAGTTTTGGATGAAGAGCACACATGCATCACATAATAATTATTTTGGATCTATTATTCATCATTTGTTATCAATTATATTCATGGAGTGTTTTAGTTTTTTTTTTAGACTATGGCCTTTTGGAGTGAATTCGGTGATGTGATTTGATTGATATATAGAGGTAAGACTTTGATTTAGTCGCAATTTAGAAATTGTCCTGATTTTTTAAAAGAAAATACGTTATTGAACTTTAACGGTAGCTATCGCAGAAAAGCTAACTTGTGGAAAACTTTTCTAGTTGCATTCGATACAAAGGAGTGCATTTTGATTGAGATTCACGCAGCGATAAGTGAGGTTTCGCTACTAAATTTTCAGTTTTAGTAATCGACCAACCCCGAATCAAAACCTACAAGTCATAAGTATGACTGACATAGATACCGACGCCCTGATAGAAACACTAGACAAGGGTCTGGCTCTAAGCCTACTCAAAAAATTACTAAAAAAATTTGAAGTGGAATGGCCAGGCTATTTGAACCTGTACTCCACAACGAGAGAAGATGAGGAAAATGAGGATTCTGCAAAAACAGAGGAAAAATTGAATTTGGTGGTCTCCAATCCCCCCCCCCTGGATCAAGGAGAGTCCCACCCGTGGAAAAAACGCAAAACTCAGTCGACAGAACCACATACAGATGAAGGTATGGAGGAAGATGGACACAACTCTGACTCTCCTACCTCCACTAAAGAGAAATTGCCTCCAATTATCTTAAGAGGAAAGAATAGGTGGACAGAACTACGGGCCACTATGACTAGTCAACAGATAGCATACTCTACTGCAAAGAATTTAGACGATGGTATTAAAATCCAACCTGCCACTATAATGGACTTCCGTAGACTCACAAAGGAGCTAGACAATAAAGGTGTACAATATCATACCTTCACCCTCGACTCCGAGAGGAACCTGAAGGTGGTTCTCCGTGGAGTATCAGAGCACATACAAACAGAAGACATAGCCGCCGATCTCTGCTACCAAGACCTACCCCCCCCATCAAGGTCAGTAGAATGACCAGAGCAGACAAAAGTCCGATGCCTCTCGTCTTAGTAGAGATTCACCAGGCATATAAAAACATATATGACCTAACTTCAATTTGTGGGCTAAAAATCAGCCCAGAACCGCTAAGGAAAAGAACCTCATCAGGACAGTGCCACAGGCGCCAAAAATATGGTCATGCTCAGAGATTGTGTAAAGCGGAATACAAATGTTTAAAATGCGGAGAGAGCCACCCCACATATACCTGCACTAAGCCAAAATCCACCCCGGCTAAATGTGCAAACTGTGGGGGCCCGCATCCAGCAAACTATAAAGGATGTATACAACACCCAAAAAACAGACGGTCTGCTTCCTCTACTTATCTACAAAAACCAGCAGCAGTAGCTCCAACTCCTCCACCCTCCACAGGTCGGCAAAACACGATGCAAAACCAAATGCCGGAACCAGAAGTCCGGATCGAAGCAAACCTCAATCGGCAGACAAAGTCCTATGCAGAAGTAGTCCGCTCAACAAAGACCACTCAGGAGCAATACAACCCAAATTTAGCAGCAGTCATCACAAACTCCCTTGCAAATATGCTGCAAGATTTCAGCAAATCTAACCCCACACCGGACTCCAGAAAAAGATTTCTGCAAGAAACCCAATCCATCCTAGTAGCTCTCATAAATGCATAAAAATAAAAGCACTCCAGCTTCCCTACAGATCATTGCTTGGAATGCTAATGGACTTAAAAACAAGATTCTGAAACTCCAAGAGTTTGCACAAAGATACAACCCAGACATCATCTTAATAAACGAATCCCACTTAAGACCAGCAGACAACCCCAAAGTTAGAGGATACCTTCTCCACAGAAATGACAGAATAAACTACAGAGGAGGAGGCACCGCCATTTTCATAAAAAACCACATCGATCACCACTCTGTAACTAGCCCCTTAACCAAAAATCTTGAGCTCACAGGAATAGTAGTACCCACTACCTCAACTGGGAAACTAACACTTTATGCAGCTTACAACCCTCCATCAAAGAATCTATTATATTCAGATCTAGATGCCGTCCTAGGCAATAATGATCAAGTCATCATTGCCGGTGATCTAAACGCGAAACACCCGTCATGGAACAGTAAAACCACAAACAGAAATGGCTACACACTCTTTAGCTACTCCAGTTCAAATTATGCAGTGGTGGCAGGCCCTGCAGAACCAACCCATCACAGTACATATGGCACAGCTGACATACTTGATATTGCTATATTACAAAATATTAAGTTACAGTATAGCCTAGTCTCTTTAAACGAGCTGACATCTGACCATAATCCAATCCTACTCCAGCTGGGTAAGCAAGAACAACTGCTGCCTCCTCCCCACTCCTTTATCTTATGGAAAAAACTTCCAGAAGTACTATCATAACACATTGGACCTGTCCCTCACATCAGCTCCATAAAAGAAATTGAAAATGCTGTCAAACGTCTGACTCAGCAAATCACCTCAGCCATAAAGGTTGTCACCTCTACCAAAACCACTTTTAAGCCAAACCGACTTCCAGAAGACATCATGGATCTAATTAGGAACAAAAGCAAAGCAAGGAAAAGGTATCACAACACCTGTGGACCTCAGGATAAGGGGATTCTCAACAAATTGAACAATGAAGTTAGAGAAGCACTTAAAGCTTATAGGAACAAAACTTGGGAAGCCAAACTAGCCTCTGTATCACCCGGCGATCACTCCATCTGGAACATATTAAGAAGTCTCAGAAACAAAAGCAAATCTCTTCCCCCACTCAAGTCAGACACGGGACTAGTACACACGGACGCAGAAAAAGCTGAAGAGATAGCAAAGCACCTAGAAAAACAATGTAGCCCTACATATGACAACTTGGACTTCAAACATGTCTATAAAATCCACCTCTATGTCAGACATGCACTGAACGTCACCGATACCTGCAACAACATACCTCCAAACACCTCACCAGCAGAAATCTATGAAATTCTAAAGAAGCTAAAGAATAAAAAAGCCCCCGGCCCAGATGGCATAACAAATAGAGTAATAAAACTGCTGCCCCGAAGAGCTGTTGTACATCTCACCACCATAATCAACGCCATGTTCTAATTTAACTATTTCCCCAGCTATTGGAAAGTCGCAGATGTAGTCCCAGTGCATAAACCATAAAGATCCACACCTGCCTGAAAGCTATCGACCCATCAGCCTAATCTCAAACTTAGGCAAAATTGCTGAAAAAATCATTCTCTCTAAACTCCACGCCTCAGTAAATGAGTTAAATATCATTCCTAAGGAACAATTTGGATTCAGACAACATCACAGTACTACTCAACAAATTTATAGGATAATTGAGTATATCACCACCGGATACAATTGGCACCAGCACACCGGAGCAGTCTTCCTTGACATAGCGAAAGCTTTTGACAAAATATGGCACTTGGTATTACTACACAAACTCATTTCAGCAGGTATACCATCAAGTATCGTCCACCTAATTAAATCTTACCTCCAGGACAGACACATACAAGTCAAAATAAATGGTACAGTTTCAAGTCAGCGACGGATCTCTGCGGGAGTTCCTCAAGGTTCCCTATTGGCTCCGATCTTATTCTCAATATATATGGCAGACATCCCACACAACCCAATGTCATCCATCTTAGCACTTTATGCGGACCACACAGCAGTTCTTGCCAGATCTCTACGACCTCATCTTGTCACTAAAAAGTTGCAAGAAAACCTGCTACAACTAGAACATTGGTTCTCCAAATGGAGATTACAAGTGAACCCCCAGAAGAGTGTAGCAATACTTTTCACCAGAAGAATGGCAACTCCCATGGGGGACCTTTATCTTTTCAACACCAAAATCTCCTGGCAAACAGAAACAAAATATATTGGAGTAATTCTGGACAAAATATTAACGTTCAACTCACACACCAAAGCCTTATGTACGAAAGCATCTAAAACTATTGCACAACTTTACCCTCTAATAAATAGAAAAAGTAGACTGAATACCAGAATCAAAGTGCTCCTCTACCTGTTGACATATGCCTCTCCAGCCTGGAGCCACACATCCAACTCCAACATCCTCAGACTGCAGAGAGTGCAAAATAGGTGTTTACGCATGATATTGGATGCACCGTGGTTTGTAAGGAACGTGCAACTGCATAGAGATACAAACATCCCTTATATCTACTCCTTCCTATTAACTACAGCAGAAAAATTTTTCTCAAAGATCTCTACACACCCCAACGATCTAGTTAAACAAGCAGCAAACTATGAAGAGACTGACCTCTTCAAATAGAAGAGGCCAAAAGCCATCCTAAATACTTGCAACAATGACTAATCTCCGTGCCCCCCAGGGCGAGCTCTCAGCTCATAAATCTTTCCTTCAATTCATCCTCCTTATCAGACAACGGGGAATAAAAGCATCTTGCTTGACCCTTCTGGCCAATGATGTTATGTTATGTTATGTCATTATTTTGGTTTACTACAATCCTTACATAATTGTCAATATTTTTGAAACGAAGAATTTGTTTTAAATTTTTATTTTATTTTTTTTTTCTATGTTGTACTGTAAGGAATTTTGCATTTTGTAAAATGCGTGACCAATTCTTGGCGATGAGGAAGAGGTGAAGAGGATCCAGAGGCCAGTGACCAAGATGGTAGCAGGTTTATGGAATGAACCTTACAAGAACAGGTTGAAGATTTGTGGGTTACAGAAACTGGTTGATAGGTAGGCGGAAAAAGGATGATACCATTTATGGTTACACAAACTATTAATAGGCAGAAAAAGGGTGATATCGTTTGACGCATACGAATTACTGAGGGTTTTTTACAAGATTAATTCAGAGGAAATTTTTCAGAACAGGTGTGGTGGTAGTAGTGGGAGAACTAGAGGTCATCCGTGGAAACTGAGTAAGAGTGTAGTTAGTAAGAGTGTTAGAACTAGGTATTTTGCTTGTAGAGTAGTGAATGTGTGAAATAGGTTGCCAGAATCTGTTGTGGGTTTCATGAGTTCAAAGCAAAGCATGCGCAAATGTTGGATAGAGTTTGGCATGATGTTTAGGGCCGCCCTTGAACAGTATACGGAATCCATGGAGTAGCCCCTAATAATAATAATAATAATAATATTAAATTCTAGTATATTACAGCAATGATAAATATGAACACGCACAGCTTTTTATGATATAAAAAGAATATGATATCTGAAGAAATGAGTGAAACCCAAGCGGTACAGAAACATATGGAGAAGGCAGATTATCTGGAATGGAGGATGTTCATCTCTAACAGAATTAAATTTAGATCCTATTTTGTTTTAATTTTATCGTTTAGAACCAAAGGAGGTTTCTTGCTTGACTATTTCTTTCTATAAGAAAGAAGATAAAAATCTAGTATGATTCGATATCTTCTAAATATATATTGTAGTCCTGTATATGCTTCTCTTGTTTACTGCAAGAGGAAGCAGTAATATATTTTTTTTAAATTTTACTTCTTGTTCTGTCATAGACAGAACTAATATTTGTTATTAGAGTGTGTATATGCTTATCTGAAAAACTATTGATGTCGAAAATAAATCCAGAACAGAAACTGTTATACAAAATTTCCAAGCTTTTTTATCACTTGTACAATAGTACGATTATATCAACAAGTGGTATTATATGATTATGTTTCTCTATAGGCAATCGAATTCAAGATATGAAGAATACGCAACGATATGTAATATGGTCTTCCATATTCCCCCCCCCCCGGGTTTCAGATTATGAAAAGAATTCTGATATCATGATGACCAAAACAAGTCGACGTGATTTCTCAGCCAGGATTACAAATAACATGATATACTGTATATACCAAGGCTTTGTCTTTTTTTTAACCCCTCGCTGACGGCGTGTTCGTGAGCCAGGGGAGAACACCCTTGCAAGCTGGCTGATTATTTCTTAGTCACTTGTAATAGCCAATCATGTGCTCTTGTAAAGCGTCACGGCACACTCCGACATGTTTACTGTCAGGTAAAAACTGGAGATGCGTGCTGTGGTCACGTGCTTTTAGAAAAGCCCCGTTTCAGCCCCTGAAGGTACATGTCTGCCCTCCTTTTAGTAAACAGGGATGTTTCCTTTGACCTAGCGAAATTCTGCGTTTATTCGGCCCAGTAAGTTGGAACAGTGATAAAGTGAGTCCTATGAAAAAATTAATTTACAATCTCGGCTAAGTCCGAGGGTAACTTATGGATATTACAAAAAAAAAAAAAAATCCTAGTAGGTAGCTAACACCAGATTAAAGCATACATGTTTAGTGGCGCCACCAAGCGAACTGTTTTCATTGAGCTTACCGTTTGTCTGCGTGTCGTAATTTGCTACAGAATGGTTTTCTTTTATCCGATGGAGGGGGGGAAAACTACAAAGAGGTGAGTCGTGCAAACAGCATTGTTCGTGGGACGTATATCAACAACGATGAGTATTGTACTTCAGGAAAGGTAAATAGCTGGTTATTATTGTAATAATATAATAAAAGGAAACCGTTTAGGGAAAACTTCGAAAACTCAGATACTAAGTTTTCAATTTAGCATACGAATTGGCTGCTTGATAACATAAAACTATAATTTTAGACAAATTTTGTTTAAAGTCATTACTTTAGATTATTCTGAAGATAAAAAAAAACTTATGGAGAAATCACTGATATTACTCAATCCTTCAAGAATAAATGACAATACTTCTAAGTCGGTTATATAATTTTCAATATCACCCATGGGGTAAAAAATTCATTGTACTGGTGTTACAAAAACATGAATTCTCTGAGTTGGGGTCACCATTAAAATGGTGCACTACACTGCACACACACACGATTGTCAAATAATGTGATGCAGCTCGTTATAGTGATAATTCATTTGCAGCTCTGAAGTGGGCTATATAATATTCCAATGTCTCTTCAGTGAATTGCATAATATACATAACTTTAATATAAAGAATATCAGGAAAGTTGAGCAATGTCATACTTTACATTTTACCACGATAACGTGTGATAAAATATCGAATGAACTCCAAACTTTTAGGTATATGTGATGATCGTATTGACATTAACCTTGCAGCAGGAGAATTTATTTGTTCAAACTAACAGACTTCTGATATACTGTGTCATAACGTGAATCGAGCCAGATCTTCATATTTACTCTATTTTTTTTCCTCTGTAACGATACCTTATTTCTTGTTAAAGGAACCACTCCAATGACTGTGTTCATTTACGCAAATGAAGGCTCTCCTTGGAGAAACTAATGGATTAACTCAAACTGCAAGCCTAGTCGAGGGAGTGGATAGCATTTCCGTTCTCTAACCGACAAATTACGGATTCGAATCCCACTGTGGCATTGATATTTTGTAAACGTTTTCAGGTGGTAGATGATTCTGATCGGCCGGTGTAAGACTACCACTGTGCTAGGAGAACTTGCTTAGCTTGAAATAATTTAAATGCAATGGAATTAAACGAAATAAATTTAACTCCGGTGCATTTATGTGATTAATTTTTATGGTTCTTGGTGTGGGAGATTGGAACCAACTAATGGTAAGTGAATGGAGTTGCACTAACAGGAATCGAACTTCAAATCAGAGATTTAAATCATTACCCTCCTGTTTATGGTCAGACACATTTCTTAAATCACGTGAACTGTTGTAAAGAAACAATTTGTATTAACAAGTTTTGTTACAACAATTTGTTCGTTTGTTTCCTTACATATAATAATGCCTAATAGTTCGTGTCCTGGTGTTTCTTAGTTTAATGCTGCTGCTCTGTCTTCTGGTAATTTCTTCAGTACTTGATGTTATGATTTACGACTGAACAGCAGGATATAATATATATATTTATTTTTTATTTTTGAGAAATTTAAAAAGTTTTTTTTTCTCATAAAATTATTCCCAACATGGAATGAAAATGCAAATTGTTACTGAAAGTAATGAAAACAAATTACCGAAATAAATTTGTATTAAAAACGGGATGATTTAGTGTATTTTTTTTCTAGCCTTAGGGAAGTATGCTTCGTTTCAGAAGTCGCATATTAAACTCGAAGAAACTGTTGTTTGTAATGTCTTTTTGACGTCTTATTTGGAATGAGCTGCAAATTCACAGAAAAAAAAATACTTCGTAGATGGTAGATGAATTAAGGGAGAATGTTACTTATGTAGAGTGGAGCTGTCCCTTTCCCGCGATGAGTTCTTGGAGGTATCAGATAGTAATAAAAACAAAACACAAAAAACTACTCCATTCCATCCCCCCCTCCCTTAGATGTTCAGGGGGGAGAGCATAGCTTAAGAGAAAAGATAAGCTGCATTGTAGAACGGGATCTGTAAACACGCCGTAGATAATAATTCAAGAAATTACAATTCACAATCAACAGCAATTATAGCAAACTATTTCACATTCACAGAACAACCCATCAAACTTAATTATAATCGACAAACTTGTCACAATTCCTAGAAATCCTCCCCCCCCCCCACGGCATGAATTACAAATAGTTATGCCCTGTGTAAGTCATTATGAATATTCTTCGCGAAGAATTTGTCAAAGACAAAAATAGAACCTTATTGACGATTTTAATTTGGATAAATTGCCTTATTTTTTGCTTCAGGTACCATAAAGCTGAATACTTCCTTGAGTCGATGACTTAAATAGCACAAAAGAACAGCAGCACTTGTTAAACAATAGGAAATGCACTGAAAGTTTAAGAGCTGAAAAAATTGCAGCAAGGAAAAGTCTGAAATCTCAGAATATGCGACAGCGATCGGCTTCATTGAAGATAATTCATCAAGCAGCTGTGACCCGATCACATTTCGAATCTCTTAAAATCTTATAAGCAGAACAAGCAATAAAAAGGTGGATTTCTTAATAGCATTCTTGTATAATGAATCAATAATTCCTTATCACTATTGAATTTAGATCAGTTTTGTAATTCCCTATTGGAAATTTGCGAAAATTTGGTCCATTCAAATTCTCTTCAAGCTTAATTGTTTTTCAGAACATTGCATCAGATCGTTCGTTAAACTAGGCGAAAATATACAAAGCGATAATTTCACACTGGGATGGAATTTAATAATTTGTAGGGGGAGGGATTTGCAGTACCGAATTTTGGGGTTTCACAAGGCGATGAAATTCATCTGCCACTGGATTTATTAAATTCCAGTCCCTGCAGTAAGATACGGTGGAATTCCACTGCAGATATGGGTGGACGAGTTCGAATACGTGAGTGCGTGTTACTGAATGAGACCACTACCGTGTTTACTGGAGACCTGAAGTAACTTGGAAAAAAAATCCATGTGGGTGGGATCCGCAAAAATTCCAACAAGTATACCTTATGTCATTTCTATCATCCTGGGCATACTTTAAGAATTTTCATAATGATTTCCTATCCAGACTTAGAAGCATTCCTCAGGTACTTTGGACCAGCGAATCAAGTGCTGAAAGATGAAGTACTAATCCTACTGTATATCAGACCAAGTTTGGGAGCAATTTTTAATGCCTACTTTACATAAATTAGTAAAAACAGATGTAACAAGCTGTTGAATCGAATTATTGGCACGCCAAAAGTCGTGGACGAGTTGTGTTCCTCAAATCCGTTTGAGTGAAATTAACTTTAAAGGACACGCAGCAATAATAAATGCTTTAGTCGATATATTTGTAGTAGTGGTATTGTGTTGCGGGAATTTCAGAGGGGGAAAAGTAATAATTCAAAATACCATACTTTTAAAAATTCTCAAAGAGCCTTCTAAACTGCTGCCAACCTATTAAATGCCAAATGATTTTTGGATATATCGATTTTATACATAGTGGTATATCCCGAAATCATCCTGTAATTTTTGAATGACAGGAAAGTTGGTCTTCACGAGTGACACCTACATTTAAATCCCATTTACGAGGTGCTACTGAAAAGTTCGCGGAATGTGAAAATGCTCACTCCCTATTGCAGCAATAGGGAGTGAGCAGAACCCTTTGTGAATCAGTATGCCAACAACCGAAAAGCTGAGAGGCTGCATTCTTGGGTTCCGTGCGTTTTAGTGGTTCGGCGAGTTTTAAGGAGCAAATAATTTGCATCAAATTTCGCTTCGACCTCAAAGAAACTGCAGAAACTCACCGAATGCTTAGAGGCGTTTGGTAATAATGCTATAAGCGAAAGTAGAATTTATTTTTATTTTATTTTTATTTTTTTTTAGTACAAATGCTTTAAGGATGGACGGACGGACGATCGAACATCTTGACGACGATTATTGTTCTGGTCGACAGCACAATGCCGGAAAACACCGCAAATGTGCATTAAGCTATCCTTGCAAATCGTAGGCGAGCTATCCATGATGTCTGTGAGCTCTTAGGACTGTCGTACGTCCTCCGCTCAATAAATTTTGCTCACACACATCGCTCGGTGTTCAACAGTGCCTGGCTGACAAAAACACGATATCCTCATACGCCTGACCTCGCCCCCTCCCCCGAGCCTTTTTCCTGTTCCCCAAGATGAAATTCTTGCTGAAAGGGCGTCATTATGACTAGATTGAGGAGATTCGGTTTCTATTTCCTGCCTTGCATCCCCCGGTACTATTTCTTTAATCGCACTCAGACGTTCAGTTTGTGCACTCTGAAAAAAAAAATCTCTAAAATGAATTTGCGTAAAGTCGATGTGACTTAAGATGTCAGAGGAGAGGGGAATCCCTCATTCCTTTTTATTTGATTGTGCTTAAATCTTGAGTGTGGGGAAGCGGGATTAAGCAACTTAAGGCTATTATAATTTAATCAAAGGATACCATCTGAAGAGGCATCTGTAAAGGAGGGAAAAATGTCATTTTTGAGACGTGATTTTTTTATATTTTCATTTTTTTATATCAACCCCATTCGCAAAAGGTTGTAACCTATAGCACATTTAGTATCCTTTATAGGCCAAGAACTAAGTAATAAACTTATAACCTGCCACACATGGTGCTAAATGTGGTAAGGTTAAACAATCCTGGAATTCTCTTCTAGAGATCAAACATTTTGAAGCCTCCAATTAGTAGGGTGGTCTCACATTGACGATGAAATTATTTGCTATTTAAAAACATTCCCAAATATCCTGGCCAACGGTGGAATTCGAAACCACAACCTATTGGTTGGAATGGGGGGGGGACTAGCTAACTAAATCACCCCGTGCTCGCCTATATTCTCTGTATCCCAGGAGCTGCCAAACTTCAGAGGTCGAGTCCTTGACTGATTTTATACAATGCATATAAGAATTTTGGATTCGCAGTGCACATTTGAAATGATCAAGATTAGTAGAACATGCCTTATGATGACCAGCGGAAAATGTATAAGAAGGCAGATATTTCGAAAAATTAAATAATTCAAGCAATAATATCTGAAATAAGGCAATATCGTCTTAAAGAACCCTGCATGTATATGCGCATATATTCTATTTCACTGCAGTATTTACACAATATATATATATATATATATATATATATATATATATATATATATATATATATATATATATATATAAAATTTCAGAAAGAACTGAAAAAGGAAACAAAGTTGGGACTTAAACGAGATTTCTGGTAATTGGGATTTACTATAATCAGTGAGCACCGTATTGCAGTCTGTGGATTAGTGATTTATCCGGAAAGACCCAAATCCTATTTAGGACGCGAAAACCTTTTATAAGATGTACACAACTTTCACGGAATACTTAATGAAATTTCTTATTTTAAGTGGGATAGTGATTTGACTGGTGGTTCATATAAAATTATCACTGAACTTATTTCCATCTAAGCAAAGAAACTGATACTGGGAAGAAAGAAAAAGGATAAAGGGAAAAAAAAACTTTGTTAAATATATGAAAATATAATTGGTATGTTTTAGAATAAACAGCTCATGAGTTCATTAATTTGACACTTGTAGTAGTTTCTGGGTAATTATAAAGGTTGTATAGTGTGTTATTGGTAATCAGATCTCATCTATTTAAAATATTCTTTTAAATGAATATTAAAAGGTATTTAAATATATATTTAAAACATTCAATTTTATTTAAAATAATAAAAAGCCAGTCTCACTGACATAAGCGTGTGTGTACTGCAATACACATATGCAGTGAAGTAAATGATTTGAAACGCGAGGATTTTTTTTTTAAATTAAAAATTTCCTATTTAAGGCTGTAGTTAGTACTCGTAGATCTTAGCGAAAGCATAAAGAACAGTTTCCTCTTCTAACAGTGATATTTGTGTTTGTGAGAGAGAGGGGAAAATGACATGGTTGGAGTGATGCGAATCTCAGAACAGATTATCCTTAAAGCAGAACAATCTTAAAATACCAGAAGCAATCAAAGGTGTAAGTTATTTCGTGATTATAAGCGTGATGTTTGGGTGAAATTGACGATTGTGTGTGCGTGGAAGTGTTACACCTTCAAACTTGGAATCAGTAGACTAGCCTGAACAAACTTTGTTCAAATGACTGTTTGAATTTAGAACTTCTTACATGAGGGTGAACCATTTTGTGCATTTCTGAAAGGTCTGAATAGGGAATGCTCCCTATGAGAATAGGTCGAAGGTCTGCGGGTTCCAAAAACTAGCCGATAGGCGTAATAGAGTAGTAAGATAAAAGCATTTAAGTTATTAAAAGGATTTTATAGGATTGACACTGACTGCTTTCAGTACATGGCAGAAAGGGAAAGAAATGGATTGCCCCTGGAAATTGCGTAAGAGTGTGGTTAACAAGATAAACGAGGGTGTTTAGAACTACATTTTTTGCTTGCAGGGTGGTGAACAGTGGAATTGCCAGAGGTGGTTGTGAGTGCTTCATCAGTGAAAGAGTTCAAGAAGAATTGATAGGTATTGTGTGAATAATAAATCTCCCGTGATGAGTCGTCTGACTTCATGGAGATACCTGTATAATAAATAATAACAGTAACAACAAATTTGCGTGTAATTGAAGTAAAAGTATGTCTCAGTAGCACCTGGGTTTAAGTTCTCAAGCAAAATTATATATTTCCATTTCTTAAGGAATTAAATGATCGGTAACACATATCTGAAGCTGATATGTAATATAATTCGTCGATCCATTCGTTGGGTAAACTGTTCAAAACGATTGTCTTAATCAGCGGTGTTGGTTAGCCGACCTCATCAAAAGATGACAGTTTCCTCCTTAAAAAGCATAGAAAAAATTATACTTATGAGGATATTTTTTTTCTCCCAATGAGCTTAACCGTCTCGAACATTTTTTTTTAAGTAAGTTTCAATTTCGAAACTATACGGTCAAATTCAATTAAGTGATCGCCTAGACATATTCGTGACAAATCCGTTATAAGTGGAGTCGATTAAAAATCGACTCCACTTATAACGGATAAAAAATCGCTTAAGTGCCTTTTTTTTTCGTCCATGAGATTAAAAAATGCTGTTGTTTAAGGGTTTTCTATGAAAAACAGTGTAATTTTTCATGTGGCTTGTAAGCATCGTGGTAACCAAGTTATAATCTCAATCTTTCAGTTTCGTGTGTAGCAATAACAGACCATCGCATGTTTTTCTTGCAGTAGCTTATCTCACTTTCACCATCGATTACAAGTAAGACTGCATTAACAAGGAAAGTGACATCGCGATCGGAAAGAATGCCTCTGTAAATGCGGCGTTACTTACCAGCTGAAAGAAATATAGCACTGAAGTGCATTAAAATATTTTTCGTCAGAATTAGTGGCAGGGGAATTTCCAAAAAGGCTGGAAATCAAAGCGCATTTAGTGCCGTATCAAGGTAATAAAATCCGGGAACTCAACTAGGAAAACCAAATTTCGCCTTTTTTCTTCCCACGCCACTTCAAGTCTTCAGAGTATTCGTCACCGAACACTGACAAATACTTGCACCTAAAGCATGACTGATTCCTATTATGGCATGGGTGCTGGAAGGAGGTTATCCATCATTATTATTATTATTAATACCTCCAGGTAGTCCAAACACTCATCGAGGGATGGCACCTACTTCACAAATTTCAATCTCCACCACTCCACTAACCGCAACCTTCGTCGTCCACACCAGCGCCATCTACCACCACCACTATTTTCACAGACAATCGCAAACATCCATGCCCACGGCCGGATTCGAACCCTCAGCCGGCTGGAGAGCGGATACGCTAACCACTCGGCCAACCAGGCTAGCAAAAATCCAATCCTCAGACAGGAGAGGCCCGAGGAGATTCTATCGACTAGAGGCTGTTCACCCTGAGACCTGCTGCGGATATGGGTACGGTCCAGCACGAAAATCGCACTCTCTCCCTCGGATTTTCAAGAGTCGACAGGAGACTCCGGACACCGTAGGAAGCGCGGTGCTTTACGGGGATAGCATCCCTATCTCAGGGGAAACCAATTCCAGGGAGCCAAACCCTTAGCTATTTTATATAAAACAATATTGAGATGGGTCAGAAATCAGTTTATGACCAAAGGAAAAAAAACCGGAAGTTGTCTCGATTTTACTTCTTAAAATAGAACAAAATTCATAAGTAAAGAATCTGATAATATAAATGTTCACAGTATCAAGGAGACTTACGTGTAGGATGGATTGAAATTAAATAACAGTCCTTCCAAAATACTCGAAATCTAAATCATCACCTCGCCGTATACAAGTAACGTGTAATCTCCCTGCTTGCATATTCCTGCAACTGTGAAAAAGTATAGCATGAAGAGGGAAGGAAATGTTACCTTCCGCAACCGTTTGGATTACGAATTTCCCCATTCCAGCTGAAATAATCTCTTACTGCCAATCATAGTAAAATTGAATATTGAAATTTTACTACGTGCCACTGCATCTGTGTAACTAAGTCACAATATATTTGCTTCATCCACAACCATTAGCTTCCAATCATTAATACTTGCGTGACGGCGGTACCTTGACCTAATTTAATAAACTTCTTTCTCCAATTGGATCAAAAAAGAAGGCCATATCGATGAAGGGTTAAATAACCGATGGTTAAATAACAAGTGCAGAGCAAGGCAACCCATTCACGAACTTTTACTAGCGTGTAACATCATTCATGAAGCGTGACAAATATTACATTACATCTTCTGTCCCAGTAACACAGCTTTGGCAACAGAAGAAAAAAAAAAAAGGAAGAACTATATTTGAGCTTTTCGCTACGGTAACTTTGTTACGAGGGTGACCATTATCAGAAGTACACTTAATTTAAATATTACATAAATTTAATTTAAAAAAATTAGGTCCAACGGTCGTAATCGCTAATGCATTACATTTTGTTTTGATTCGCATTTATATAACAGATTAAAATGAATGAGAAATGGCTTGTGTTTACAAATCTCAGCTAGTTATAGAACAGAACTTGAATATATAATAGAGGAAGATTATGCACACTTACCGTTTGTCTGTCTACTTCTCTCTGGTCAATTTATCATATGAAACTCGGAATTTACAATGTTTTCAAGTTGTTTGCGCTAGTTTGACATTTGATTCGCATCTAAAATAAAATATTTCCTGTTTTTATTTAACTTTCCCGATGTTTATTTTCATTTTCCACTGGTGATTGTTCATAAGATTAAATTTCAGGAGATTATATAGCAATCCAAACAGCAGATGATAAATCAACTGGTACGTGAAATCACGTCACAGCGCGAGACACGCTCAACTCAATATTTGGTTAACTTCCGTATTGTGCATATGCCTGCTATTGTTTTTAAATGCAAGTCTTTCGGTAATTGAAACTGGGAGAAATTATCGTAGTAGCAATAATAACAAATCACCGTGCAATTGTGGACGTTAATATCGGAAAAGTAGGTGAAATGTGTGACATTACCTCGATGTGCAACGTATGCAAGAGTGGAGTCACAATAGCAACAGTTTTGCGTTCGCACGCTCCGCGCTTCAAACGTGTTGTTCTGTTGACCTAAATCCCGCCTTTGGATATTCACTAAATTTTTATTCTATTTCCTACGAAAGCTATTTAGTTGAGTCTAGCATTTTTAACTGTCGTGGAAAGATGGAATTTTAGTGACGTGGAAGAGCGCGCGCTTATGTGATAATAAAATTCCCTTTTTGACAGACATTATACGGATACCATGCTTGAAGCCTCATCGATGTAACTTCTTTACAACAATCCTCAAAACGGATGTAGATGTCGCCATTAATTCTCAAGGTAAGTTCCTTGTAAAACAGGTATAAACCGTATATGGTGCAATGACTTATTGTGATTATGCTGATACTGGTGTGTGTGTTATGTCAGTAAAATTTAAATATATGGACTTCTATAGAAATATTGTAACGTATTTTATTTAAATTAAGGGGATATTAAATCCCACATTGTTTTAAAACCGAATAAGAAACTCAAAGATTGGAATCAGAGTTTCGAATATAGTATAATAAACTTATAAAAGTATCGGCGATTACTAGCGTGAGCTAATGCAAGTAGTCCTAGTACGTAGTACAATCTCGGGCAACTCGCAGCAAAGGTGGTAAAGTTCTGATCGCTATTCTTGGTATTTCCCATAATGTAAAAACACATTTCCTAGGAAATGTATGCTGTTATTACATCATGGTGGGAGGTCACTACCCAGACCGGTTTCAGCCTTTTTTGAGGCTTCATCAGTGAGTAGCTAGACCAAATTAATACCAAAGGGTATAGCGAAAAGAACTTTGCTATACGAGTTGTCAAAAAGGTGCAACCATTAAATTACTTAAATATAAAGAGCCAATAGGCTTCTGTTTTTTACGGCTTTTTAATATCTACAAATAAAGATAAAATGAGTATTTGATTAAAATGCATACTTGAATATATTTCTTTCTTCAGAATAGCGTTTATACGTCTTATTCGTTTTATTTTTTATTTTATTTACTTCTTTTTTTTTTTTCTCTCATAACCGATGATTGGATGTCATCAAAAAGTGGAGACTAATAAGTAGCAATTCGGATTATGAAATCACTTTAAGAGGATGTTATGTGCGCGCGCACAGAACGAACAGTAAAAATAAGCATTAGTAAAAAAAAATAAAAAAATGGAAAGCAAGTATATGAAATAACGTGACATAAGTCACAGAAGGTATAATAGGAAGAATTAAACATAAAAGACAGCCTTTGTGAAAACTCATAACAAGAAATACTGAAAATTTGAAACTGAACTTAGTCTGATCATTGTTCGATTCTAGTTCATGATTAGAGGAATTTTAGGCCTCTTTTGCAGCAGATTTCAGAACATTAGTCGATCTTTGTTCGCGCACGCGTTTAGAACTTTTGAATGAAATCGAATTCGGTAACCCAGCAATTGACAGTACAACATACTGTGATAGACTATTAGGTCGTAAAACATCATAAAGATATTAATCAAATCTTGCTCGGCAAACGTTTAAATTATCGTAAATATAGTTCAAGCCACTAAGTTCACTCTGTGACCCAGAGTTAAGATATAAAAGCACTTAGTGGATTTTGAAATTTTGAATCCTATCCGTTTTCTCCATAAAGAATGCCTTCCGAAGTGTTCTGACTGAAGTGAGCGTACATTTTCCCATTCTTGTCCCGCGAGGTCAATGTACATTGTAGAAGAGGGGGGGGGGGGTATTATTAATTCTTCCATCCGGTGAGGACATAACCATACAAATCAATATAAAAAATCCTTGAAAAAAGAAAAGCGTAATGAAATGAGTAAGGCATAACTAAAAAAAAAAAGGTGTAATATTTGGGAGAAAAGTGGAAGGAAACTCCAGAAGAGACAGTGGAGAGTACTTTGTGGAATTAATTGCAGATATAAAGGGAAAACGAGAGAATTAGCGATATATACGATTAACTATAAGACATGTAAACTAAATTTCTGACTGATTATAGTCAGTTCTTATAAATGTAATTTCTTTATAGGTAAACGTCGACGTTTTTCTATGATAATTTTGAATGTATGCACATGAATTCGCAACAGAAATCTGGTTCTAACTACAAATTACATTTATCGTACGGTGTCACAACACTCGCAATTATTTCCACGTTTGTTTTCTGTGTATGTTTCGTTATTATGTAACTAACGGTTCTATCGTTGCTTTAGGATAAAATACGAACCGATTCTGGTGTGCATACGCGTTGCACAATGAATGCCGATTGATTCACATGCCATTCAGCCCTAACACGGTATTTCAATAAACAGAAACATTGTGTTTTTCTCTGCTACTAGTAGGCAATCAGTGAACTAAATATTCCGTGTTTCTCTTTTCTTTCATCTACCGCTTCGGTAACCTCTTTCTGTTTGTTTTAATATCCAAACTGAAAAGAAGGTCGGCAGGATCGAATGTAGTTCTGTATTTAGGTTATTGGGATAAGCGATGCGGAAGAGGCAGATGATTCAAGACAGATAAGCAGTGGAGCTTGGGAAGTGTTATGGTGGAAAATGAAGGTTAAATTTCTGACGGAAATAACAATCCTCAATCGATGCAGGTAATGAGCAGCCAGTGAGAATTTAATACAATAATTCCACGGATGCCTTTGAAGAGTTAACTGCCGCTATTATACTGCCCGTCATGGTGACGGCTGACGTGAGGACACGTCGAAAAGTGGATATCCAATGATCTGAAACGTTATTACTGAGATTTAAGAAAGTCCTACCCCACTCTATCTTTATTTGGATCTCATCATAAAACACACAGGAGTGCAGTTTTTTTGTGCACTGTCCTCATAACTATCTCAAAGAATTTTAGTAAAGGTGGTAATACAACCATTTTATTTTTTACGCTAAAAAAAGAGCACAATCTTCTTTTGATGTACACAAAACAAAATCTTATCAATTTTCTGATTAAACTTTAATCTTAGGCCATTATGACTAGCAGCCAGGAGGCTCTCATGTGATCAGTTACTTCATTTCTTTTTATGTGACTCTCATCCAAGAAAAGTGTTTTTGTAAAACTGCAATACGAGTACATTAGTACTGCTGGCGGAATGAATTTTTTTTAATTATTAATTTCATATATTTTGTATTTTTAATTTATTTTTTTACATAGTCCGGATGCCCTGCTCTAGAGATCAAACATGGAATTTCTTCAAGCCTCCAGGCCTGGGTGATGAAATTCATCTCCCGCCTAAAGACAATCACAAACATCCATGCCCACAGAGGGATTCGAACTTGCATCCTCCGCTACTTATAATTAAATTCGAACATTCTTATAGAAAGTTCACTACTTCATTTATGCGAATTATCTTTTCACGTACAAGATATCTAAAAGAGATCGAAACATTTCTAGAGGGTTTCTTAAATCGTTTTCATTACGAAGAAACATCCCACATCCTTGTTTCTTATTGTGTCAACGATGTGAAAAACTGTTTTCCAGTAGAATTTATTTCTATTATTCACCAGATGTAAGTCATGTTCAAAAGGTATTACGTGTTCAGGTGATTTGTCGCCTTTTTACACTCCTGTTTTCCACTAGTATTCATCCGGCTTGGAAATTATCTTCTATTCCTAAGAAGGGAGACAAATCTTTACAACATTTTAGTGCTATCGCTTCACTATTTCTAGAATGAAGAGTCCGTTTTTGCACTACGTGAAGTCTGTGAGCTGATAAAAGAACAGCTGCAGGATATCTTACGAGTATGCCATCCGATAAATATTTGATAAATGACTTGAGTTCTCCAAATGCATTGGGAAGTATGAATTCATTCGTTATCAACTTAAAGGCCTTTGTCAAAATTGATGATGAGAAAAACAAAAGTTATTTTTAATGACTCTAAGGTATTTACTTATGTTTACCACAGAACTCGCCTAAATAAGATCATCCCGTCTTATGGTTTGTCTTTTGTCGGCAATAGGCACCGGTAATAAGCAATTTCCCTTTGATTGCCTATTACCGGTGAATGTGGAAGGATCTTTATTCTGAAATTCCATAAGAATCCTGTTAGGACATCCAGTAATAACGGTAGGTAAGCAGATTAGTGTGCACATAACACGCGTCATGCATATTACTAGACTTAACATAAATATTAAAGCGATTCCTTCCTCTTATTCTTTACGCAGTTGTAGAATTTACCATATATTTCTATAATTATAATTGATTTTTTAATTATTCTTACGTTTATAAGGTTACAGTACCCTATCGTTTTCAGTCCCTTTATAACGTTCGAGCGCCTCCGTAATGCAGTCACGAGGGGCCTTAAATAAGGGCCTTTCATCTGAAGAAGAGTCATCCGGTTATTCCAAGTAATCCAACCCAGAAATTTGATAAGCACGGAAAGTTGTGTTTTTAATAGACGACGTTTTCTTACTATTTGTTTTTCATGTAAAACGACTGCACTGAATTATAGATTTACTTTAACTTCTGCTTCAATTAAATCAAAGAATGTACGAATAATAACATCCGTGATCAACTTCAATTCATAGATTTTTGTTTGGTAAAATAATTAGTGTTTACTAATACTGCAATATTAATAACAGTACTTTCTTAAAGTAAATCCAACAGGACTCTGAAAAAAAACGCGGGAAGAATGCACTTTTCTAGAGATGGTAAATTATTTGGGAACTGCTAACAATCAGTTTTCACTTTTCATATGGATGGGTGGCGAGTGTTTCGCACTTAAAAGGAATTTCATAATATACTAGAAAGGACTAAATATCATAAAACATGTAAATGACGAAATATTACGCTTCGTATTCTCAGTAATTGTTAAATATAATTCGCTGTAAGGGATGGAGAACCATTGGCTGCCGCCAGGTGAAGGGAGAGATGCCATTAACAAGCTTATAATGCAGCGGCTTCTTAATCTCGCGGTTACTCACCTGGCACCATTTCGCGTGCTTTTTTTAAAAAATAAAATTGTCACCAGATGTCGCTACTATCAGTTCTCTGCTACAGTGATGTGGCTGTTGATGAACATAGCCGTTTAAACGCTTCTAGATTATAAGGCATCTTAAGAATCGCCCTCTGTAGTAGATCCACATGCATGCATGCACTGTACTTTTTCATAAGTGTCGAAATGAAAGAAAGTTACTTTGTTATTAGGACTCTGCCAGATAGGATCCAGACCTGAGGAAATTTGTTGTGCACTTAACGATGATCGTTGCTCTCTGGTGGTTAATGGCTTCATACCTTTTATCTGCCGTGGGGAATCCTGAAATTTCAATCTACTACAGTCCTTCGAGAGGTGAGTACTGCGATGGCAAACTGTTCACATAGACTCAGTTAAACTTTCGCCAATATACAACCCCCCCCCCCTCTCAAAATATGCTAATATACTTTTCTTCCTTTCCCCTTTTTTAGAAGCAATTCATCGATCTCGGTCCGAAAGAAACTCCAACAGTTGCACCTACAGAGGTTCTCGACACCAATGCACTTTCTTTCTGTATTGTCTTTTGCGAGGAGGAACATCGGTGGGCTCTTGCGACAGTGGATTTCTAAGTACTTGCTGTGCGGTACAGAAGCCCGTAATTAGACGGTGGCGCCCTCTGACACCAGCACCTCAGAAATACTCGATTAGAGAGAGTGGTGAGTACTGATTTGCTAATTATATATAAAAAAATGAACATATTAGATCTCAATATAAAACTAAGCGCTTTTGAGGCATTCGGTGCAGTGAACTCGATATGCCAACCTCTTTTGCTCGCTGGTTTGCCAACCATTACTTCGGCATTGTTTTCTTGTCAAAAAGTAAGTAGTGCGAACGAATTTTTTTGCATCTGCCTTCCTTTCACATCATTGCGTGTGGCTTTTGTTTCAGGCTATGTTAAAATGGAAGCTTGATTGGTGTAAAAAAACAGGTATAAATTCCAAAATAGAATTAAATCTCATGGAATCGTCGTTTCCTAAACCTCGGAGCAAACCCGTTGACCTAATTGAAAGACAAATTTCGATGCACATTTCCGTTGGTCTCACTCGTGGTTTCGGTCCAATGGAAGACTTGGTTACTAACGAAAGGAAGTAGGGTGGAACCAAATAACTTCCATAACTGAATATCGTAGAGAAGACCGAAAAATTGGTTCGCGGTATCTGTTACAACACGCAAGTTTCGAAATGAAATGCTCCATTGCAGTTTAGGTTAGGAAAATCATATTCAGAAAGCGTGAAGAAAACACAATGACATTAACCTTATTGGAATTAGCATTGTGCCGGTATGGCGATGCTTTTCTTGCGATAAAAAAAAAAAAAAAATGTAGACTTCTAAGAGAATTCTTTTTTCCCTTTTCTAGCCTGCGGTCGTTCGGCTTCGAAACCACAGAGCAGAATCGTGGGAGGACAGGATGCATATTACGGCGAGTTCCCCTGGCAGGTAATGGAACAAATCATCAAGTTCTTATTATTTAGTGAATGTGAGTTCTTTATACAGACTTATTTAATCTTCAGTGGCATAAAAGCGCTATTTTGAAACGAAATAGAAGGAAAGGACAAACGTAATCCTTTTGAAGGTCTTGTCTCTTATTCCAAAGAATAAATATTTAAGTTGGAATACAAGATAAGAACCAGACGAGTGTCCGGCAGAGAACGTCGAACAATCGTTAAGTCTGTCGTTAGATATTTTTCAGTGTTCTTCGGGATTGTAGACGAGAACTGATTATGCCAATTTTGTACAGGAATGCGCGGGACTTTTACTTCCTACTAGAAAACAATGGAGGCTTGACGATTGTCCGACTTTCGCTTACCATAGTTCGTTGTAATAAGGAAAAAAGTCATCAGACTAGCTTATTTTGTGACTCAATTTCAATCATTTCATTCGTTAATAACTTCGACAGCCACTTTGTGGTATTCGCTTTATATATAGCTTACGGGTTTAGTTCTTTAAGTACTCAATGGCATAATAAAGATCTCGTACATTGCTTTTCCTAATTTCATATGACGTACGTAATAATCAATGCACTCGATTTTCTTTTACAATGTAGGCACACATCAAGCTGTCTCGACAACAGTGCGGAGGGGTGCTTTTGAATAGCCGCTACGTCCTGACGGCAGCGCATTGTATCTTTGCGTAAGTAGGCATTTCACATTGATTAAGAAATGCAATTGATTTTGTATTTTCTAGTCGGATGTTGTTTCTAATGTCTTGTACGTTGACTGATTTAGGCTCTTGAATGCGACGTGTGAAAACATTTGATTGGACATTGTTGCTGTATGCTACACTAAGGATATTAATAAGTTTGTTCGGTTCAGTACTGCGATCTTCGCAAACCTAATACAGCATTTGGTTACAAAATTTGGCGCTCATTGGGTAACCACTGTTTAGGCCTTCAAAACAATATACACTAATTCTGATATTGCTCGCAAGCACGGCGCATAAAATCACAGCAATTTCATTTGAAATAGTTGTCAGCAGCGCAGTACTTAAAACACGCCAAATAATGTTTTCTGCATTTTCTTTATTTTTGCAAAACAAGAGTAGTATTTTCAAATCAAACAATTCGCTTTCCCAAGCAACTGAATGCATCAACCGCAAGAGTTACTTTTTCCAGAAAACCGTTGTCGACGGTAAATTATCCCCCACACTTATTTTAACTCCGCCAAAAATCAGGGTGTGTTTCTTATTCGTAACTTTCACCATTTGAGCGCTGTCGTAACAATTTCTTTCCGCATACCTGAGCTGTGTTATACGTGAACGTTACTTTGAGGTTTTTCGTACGTGATCTGCTCATCAAATCTGTTTTAGTGAATGTGTTGATGGTCCTTCGCCGTAGCGAAAATCTGAAGAAGCAGAAGAGATTTCGAAATCGCACTCCCCTGGGAGTAAGTAAAATGTTACTGCGAGCTGTTATACCAGACTGGAGGAAGAATAAAGAACCCGTTGTTGTAAAACAGGAGTTTCCAAAGAGATCTTGATATATGTGAATAAGAAGCCATAAACATAGAAAATTTCCGTCTCCTGTATGTATGCCATTTACAACACCATCTCTCCACACACATGCATAGGTATTGAATTGGTACGATTCTCTCTAAACGCCGTGCCATACCTGGCTTTGTATGACTAGGTACTTCCCGTTAGCATTTTTATAGAGCTTCTCTCCACAAGTTTCATTGGGTCTCCTTACGTCTTTCCTCATTTTGCAATTTGACAAAAAACAAAACAAAACACGATAATACTATTGCCGCTTCAACTTCATTAGTTGGCTAAACACTTTTTTTTAATGCAGAACAGCGAAAGTCAGCTTTATGCACTTAACGGTGATTGTTATTTCATTCAAATGGCTGCGGGCCAGATAGCGGGTTACAAGATTTCAAAATAAATTGAGCTGTTGTGATTGAGTATACGGAATTAACAGTTTTGGTACTTCTGTACAATATCTTCCACACCATAGGAATACTTTCTTGTACATAATATTCTTCCTATATAACAACAAAATTCGATCACCAGAGAACAACTTGAAAACAGGAAAAGCAGTAGTAAAACAATTATACAAATAGGGTAGCTGTCATTCACCACATATACGTCCGCGCGGTTAGCCTAGTGGCTTTGCGCTTCGCAACCATATGCCTAGGGAAGGAGTGTCCTGGGTTCGATTCCCATCGCCGACTGAGGAGCTTAAGGAACCTCCTCAGCCATAGCCAAGTTAGTCGGCCTTGGGCGTAGGCAGCAGGGTTCCCCCGCAAGCAAGCAAACCGACCCCGTGAACACACGGATCTACAGCCATAAAATACCTAGCCCCCCCATAAGGGGGCTCAACTCGCCCCAATAGGGAAGGGGGAGGAAACTCCATATGAATAAATAAATAAAACCGCATATACGACAGAGAATTCAAAAACCATTTCCATCGTCACCACAGTAGACAGACGATTAACAGACGATTTTTTCAAAGCTTTTTACTTTGAAAAAATTAAACTTATGCGTACGGGAAATAGGTAACACCGTTCTCTGAGAACGTTTTCTCAGAGAACGGTTCTTATTGTCTCACCGTTCTCTCTGAGACAATAAGTATAGGAACAATGACTACATACATTCTTGCACCAGAACACCTTGGCAAAATTGTCTATTCAGTTAGTTTTTTAACCTTTTCTCTATCAGCAGGAAAAGTACTAAAGCCTTACCAAGTCTCATGGTTCTGGATCCTCTTCTCAAAAAGAGGAGAGGGTGAAATCCTTTAAATGAATGGTACAACAAATGATTGTACCAAACAAAAGAGGCCAAATCCACTCCATCCACCAGGGTGCCAATGTATTGTAGGCTTACAACCTTTCATGGGCGAGAGTCGCATAAAAAAATTAAGCCACTCTTACTAGGTGATGGCATATTGGTAGCTGCTAACAAGTTAGACCTTCCCAACTTCTTAAGAAAATCCTGAGTTCGACACCGATTGCAAATAAAAATTGAATATGGTAGTCGATGCTATAAAGTCAAATTTCTATTCCCTGATTCCTTGTCAGATTTCTATCTCGTGAGTAAAATTTGCGTCATTTTTACACAAAGGAAATGAATCCTCACCTCTTTCATAAAACTGATATGAAATATGCTGCTTAAGCACATCCGCAACGGCCATGACTAATTGATCAAGATGACATTCTCACATCGATAAACCAGACGTCCTGAATTTACATATTTCATTGTAACTACTGTACAAAGCGTATTTGTTTCTACAATAATTATCTTACAAATTATATTTCATTTCAGTGAAATCCTTAATTTTTATGTACTCACTAATATTTTCTCCATTTATTGCAGTGTTACACTGTTAGAAATTTCAGTCATCCTAGGGGTGTATGATGTACACGATCAGAACAGACAGCTTTTTCCTCCAGAGACATTTTCTGTCGTGGAAAAGAAAATTCATCCCCGATTTCTCTATCAGGTGAACAATCCCGACCGTTATGACGTTGGGTTACTGAAACTGAACAAAGAAGTTCAATATCGAGACCACATCGTTCCTATCTGCTTGCCTCAGAAAGGATGGGAATTTGAGGGGTGGCGAGCAGTCATCACAGGATGGGGTAAGACAGATGCTGGAATAGGTAAGCAAATTTAAATTTTTTTTCTCCCCTAAACATTAAAATAATCTAGGAATATGTTGGATGATTCTAATTAAACCAGCCGATAAATGCGTTTTTGTATACTATATTGAATTTCTTATATTATAGTAACTCTGCTACTTATGTAACTAGTCTCGTGATATTTGTTAAATATAGTTGCTTTACTTTATAAGGACCCAGCGTGCTTTCTGTTAACGACAAAATGAGTTTTTTCTTTGTCTCATGTAATGTAGACAGTTTTGTTTTTTCATTCACCGAAACCAGTCTAGTTGGAAAAAATTTGGTGATGTATGGACGGGTTGAATTATTATAACACAAAAAAAATTGTAAAATATCATTATTAATCTATTTGGTTTTGTTACTGTTGAACTTGAATGGCGATGTAGCAGTCAGACTGCTATTTTTAATACCATATTAAAGACTGTGATCGCAAAGAATTATATGTAAGCAATTAGTTAAATACTTCGAATCATTAAACTTGAATATTTCGTAGTTAATGACCTATTTACACAGCAGTTAATATCTTAATGAGGAAGGGAGAGAGAGTGCTGGTATCTTTAAATGCTCATAGCCGAATACTTAAACAAAATGTCAGCCTATGTTATATCCCTTGGTGGCCTGTGAGAAAGGCATTACATAGACGCAACATACGGGTAAAACAATTTTTGAAATTAGCGTGAGAAACCTGTTATGTGATTCATTAGGACACTTCCTTTTCCACGCCCCCTCAGAGGATTAAAAGAAAACTGCAATGTTGACATATCAGGAAGATGTTGAACAATATTCAGCATAATTGGATGGTATACCAGCTCGAGTCTTACGTGAAGCAGCAAAGGAATTGTCAGTTCCCTTGACCATATTGTTTAAGTCTCGGCTCTGGGTTAGTCCCAAGGGGGTAGAAAGAGGGGAAGATAGTTCCATTGCATAAAGGAGATAATACCAAGACTGCTATTGTAAATTACCGACCGATCAGCACATCAGGAATCATTGTCAAGGGTTTGGAGATATTAGTCGAGAGCAAAATACAGGAATTGATAGATGAAAATGGGATACTGTTGTCCTCCATACATGGTTTTGTGAAGGGTAAATCATGCCTCAATAACTTACTTACGTTATATAACAGAGTGACGGCTGAACTGGATAAAAGTAATGGATTTACATTGATACCGATGGACTTTGCTAAGGCCTTTGACAGGATACCACATGGAATTCTAATCAGTAAACCGCAGCACATGGGGATAGATATATGGTTGGTGAGATGAATAACAGGGTGGTTGATGGAGAGATATCAGAGTAGTTTATTCAGGAGTGAAGTCCAAAAGAAGGCCTGTTATTGGTGGGATAACGCGGAGTTCTGTTCTTGGACCACTGCTATTTAATTTACTCATTAATGATATAGGAAAGATCTGAGAGGAACTGTTCATTTATTTGCCGATGATGCAAAGTTGGGTAGTACAATATTGAATGCACATGTCAGAATTTTGCAGGATGACTTGGATAGATTGGCAGTCTGGGCTAATGAGAATGGATGTCAGTTTCATGTAGCAAAGTGTAAGGTTATGCATTTTGGGGTGAAAAAATTAGCAGCGGTATATCACATTGATGGAACTGTACTCCAGGAGGTTGACGAAGCCAGAGATTTGGGTGTGTTGGTGGATAGGGAGATGAAGTTTAGGGGGCACATAGCCACTTTTGCTAAATCAGATCACTTGGTTACTGAGGGATACTTTGACGAGCAGAGATCAGCAAATTATTGTTCCTGTTTATCGAGCCTTGATAAGACCCCATCTTGACTACTGTGCCCAGATCTTGGCTCCCTTGTTTCTTCTTGATGGGGAGGAGGTAGAGAGTATCCAGAAGCGAGTGACCAAGATGATAGCTGGTCTATGGAATGAACCTTACGAGAACAGGTTGAAGATCTGTGGGTTACAGAAATTGGCTGATAGACGGAAAGGGGGGGGGTGATATGATTGAGACATTCAAAGTACTGAAGGGGTTTTACAAGATTAATTCAGAGGAAAGTTTTCAGAATAGGTCTGGTGACGGAAGAACTAGGGCCATCCATGGAAACTGAGCAAGAGTGTAGTTAGCAAGGTTGTTAGAACTATTTTTTTTACTTGGAGAGTAGTGAATGAATGGAATAAGCTGCCAGAGTTTGTTTTGGGTGCCATGACTGTAAATGAGTTCAAAGCAAAGTATGATAGATACTGTGCGAATGCTAAAATAGTTGATCTTGATATGATGTTTAGGATCTCCCTCGATGAGTCTAAGGACTCCTTGGAATTGCCCGAAATAATAATAGTAATAACTGTAAATAAATTATATTTAATTGAAAAAAGAATTGTTGATTTCTAATGTATAATCTACGTATAATCAAAATATTCAATTTAGTGTAATTAAAACTGACAAAAGAAATCACTGATATTGAAACATTCTAACTGATTTACATAATATGGAGACAAATACAGTAAATTAATTATCATTTGAACTATTTCAACATTCGGAAAAGAGCACTAAGTTAGTCTAAACAATATGAAGGTAGTCGTGATTGCTATTATTTTTGAAATATATGACATAAGTGATTAGTAAATGTTCATTTGCTGTGTACGAGTTTCTATAATGTAGGGACCACAGTTGTCCTTAAAAGTCCGATACTTATAAAAAGAACTGTATTCTTTACTTACGTAATTTGCTGACTTTATTTGGTGGAATTATTAACTACTTGTAATTCATGAAACAACTACGTAACCAACATTTCGTTTGGCCTACAATATATTACAAACTATTTCTTTTTAAATGCCAATGTCCCCTAACGGCATAACAATGAAATTTTTGCATTTTAATATCTGTTGCTTATTTAATGCTACAAACAAGCTTAATATTTTTCATTACGAGTCTGGCGTTATTGAAATATTTATTTTGTTCATATCGCGGTGAAATATAAAATTAATTTCATCGAGTCATTCAATCGAGACGTTCAATTAGTAAAATAGCAATTAGAATATTTCTTCATCTGTAAACTGAGTAAACCAGATGAATTAAGGCGGACTGATCTGTATGCGATACAGTGCTGATTCAGAGCTTCGAAAATTATTGCCAGCATCTACTAACAGCATATTATAAGTACCGTTTTATCTGAAGTCAACTGAAAGGTGAATATTCGAATTTTAGATCCTTTTTTTTAACTTTCAGTTCCTAGAATTAAGTCAGGGCTTTAAAACTTATCAAACGGTGCGTATAAGATTTATAAGGTCCTTCAAGAAAATGTAAAATCTGTTTCAAGCGAGATGAAATGCTAACAGCATATGAAATGCGAATTGCATTTTTTTAAATACATTTCAAATACAAATCGAATATGAAATGTATTTAAAAATGCTCAAAACATACTGACGAAACCTTTTTTTTTTTTTATTATTTTCAGGTACTAAATATGGCACGAGACTTCTTCAGAAGGTCGACGTTCCAATAATATCTAACGAAGAGTGTGAACAGTGGCATCAAACACGTGGGATTGACATCAGGATACACGAGGAAATGATGTGTGCAGGTTATGAGGATGGCCAGAAAGACGCATGCGTTGTGAGTTATTAAATTCATTAATTTTTAAGCACTAATACTTTTAGTTAAGATGATTATGAATTGGTGTTCACGGTGGAATAGTCATAAATGGGCGCTACGCTTATTAAATGGAGAAACACATTTCCATTCAGTTCAATGAAAACTGATCAAATCTAAAGTCTGATCGGAGTTTAGTCTGAAAGCATTATAAACTAAGAGTGGACGAGATTGGAATTCACCTGTATCATTAGCTCCGAGACGTACATCCTTAAAATTATTGATCCTTAAAATCATCCAAAATTATTGAATAAAAATGAATTTTATTAACTGCATTGAAAAATGTTGATTATTTTCACGAATCTGTTAACTGGCATTACTTAGGTGAATCGTTAACCTCATTCATGTCAGCTATGACTTGATAAAAGTATTCGGGAGTGATGAGCGAAAGGAAAACCAGCTAATATTATCTGATTTGGGTTGGCAGCCCATCTGTATTCAGTGTCGTTCACTTGTACAACTACAGTGAAAACCCCTTGAGCTTTCATTAATCTGGGTTGTCGCATTAGAGCTTTGCGATATACCAATGCCATCACTGTTGAAATGATAATCAGATTTTAAGGACTTAGTGAAAGGAATTCTAATGTAACAGCTGTTTGTAGTAGGTCTAACTGAAAGCGGGTTTAATTTTGAAATTGAAACTAGTTAGAAATAGCAAGGAGAAAATATTAGAATAGCTACAGCACATTATTACTTTAAATAGTAAGAAAATGATAGTGAGTAATATGCGCTATTAATGGACAATCGAGGAACAAGAAACCTAGTTTTCAATGACATATTTAACAGCGTTTCACTGGAAAGTCTAAATAAAAATCCAGCATACTACCACCAGTCTAAACTGATTCTTTCTCTAATATATATGGTATTTTTATTAGCATTGGTGGTGCTGGTAATACTAAACTTCAGTTAAGATTAATCTAAGTATTACTTATTAAATGAGTATTTAAAATGAAGTTAAAACATTCTCGATTTTACTGAAGTTTCCAGACATATTTATTCACGTTATTATATCCATGTGGTTAATTTTTATGTTATAAAATGGTATGACAACTTACTGTGGTGGTTTATGTGAACCTCCCTTACGAAAGGTTGAAACCTATACATTGGTGCTTTGGATGGGTTTTTGATATGCCTACGGTGGGTTTCGAAACGCCAGCTTATTGGCTAGACGGTAAATACGTCAACCAAGCTGGACTGGTTACGCTAGTAGCCTTACAGGTCGAGATCAAAGTCCTCTCTCTTGAAATATCAACGGTGTAGAGTTGAGAAATATAAGGGGCGTAAGAAAGATATTAAATAGTGGCGTGAGTATAACTGCCCAGGTGGGACATCAGAGCGCTTGATGAGCCTCCTTAATGTTTTCATTGGGTTCACTCAGGTATCTGCTACTGTTGCTTCACTGCATAATTGAAATGTCAGCTATTTGAACAATGCATTGGCAGCGAACGTGCTGTTCGTGTTGTAAAACATTTTTCTGTCCCAGTAGGTATTATTCTTCTAACAAACATCTGCATTGGAACGTTATTCCAACCTTGAGTTCTGTACTTCTATGTTCATTCCTCCTTTTGGTGTCATTTTTATCATCAGTTATTTCGTCTTTCAGTATCAATGTTTCTTTCTCTTGTTTTCATCATCTTATAATTTTTCAACTCTCTTCCTAATTTCTGTGCCTCCATAGTATATTAGGAAGAAAAACAAATGTGGGCTCTTTCTTTAGAAAAATGAGCATCTTCAGCGTTACATAAATCAACCAGTTTCATATGAAAGGAACAAGGATGAATGTGGTGGGAAGTGCAATTTGATCGGCTAGGTCTCAAGTGGCCTAAGTGCGTGAAACTAATTGTATGGTGTGAGAAAGCTAGTACTCGAATGTAGGATGATCAGAAATGGGAAATTTGGATTAGGAACTTTCGATGTGCTTTATTTTTCAGGACTGCACATAACTTCTTGTCTCAACCATGGAGTTTTGATTTTTTAGACTTGAAGACAACTTCGCCACATGCCTACGTAGCTGAATGAATATTTTCTTCAGAATTTGCCGCTCTAAAGATTGGAGTCTCAGTGGCAATCATCTTTACTCTTCTGGGAACGAGTGCAAAGATATCAGCACCATCAACTATGATACAGCAAATAACCTTTTCTTTTATCTTGTCTTCTCTCCATGTGAATTTGTGTTGAAACATGGTATTATTGACTAGTGACGTCCTGAACAAAAAGAAAATCCAACAGGTACTTACCATTATTATTATTAGCTTTGCTCTTTCTTTCAAATTTTCCCAAAACTATCTTAGCTGCCTTCTCTAATGACTAGAAAAATTACTCCACTATCTGTAGAACGATAGGCACAAATAAGCTTCGTTGTCCTATTCCTCATTTTGAAATTGCCTGCAATCAAGAGGATTTTATATTTGTGTTTGATATTGAATGTTATCGCTGCTTGTTTCTTTTTCATGATCAGTATTGCCCTAACCATCCTGTACTTGTTATTTAACAGGATCTCAATTGTTATAGTTTTCTTCGTGTCAATAACATTAAGTCCAGGTAATCTAGTTCTTTTAGTTAGTTGTTCCAGTTAAATTTTTCCGTTGAAACTCAACTCAGACTTCTATCTTGAAGTCTGAGTTGAGTTTGTTCCAGTAACTGACTTTTCAATGTTCACCTTTTGGTTTCCTGACGAAAACAGTGGGGATCTTGTTTAACCAGGAGAATGTTTATTTCTGGATTAAGTCAATAGAGAGTACAATTTGATCGGCTAAGTCCCAAATTGCTAGCCCGTTATCATTCGTTCAGTATCCAGCGGATACTTAGTAAGGGGACGCCCCATGAAGGTAAGGAATGGACATTGAGTCCGAAGCCGTAGTTGGTTTTCAACATTCCTTAAAAGGCTATGTGCAATTCTCCTGCCAGTTATCTAGTTTTGACCCTTCAGCGATCCTTGCATTTATTCTTCAATATATTCGGGCAGTTTCATTTCTTCTATCACTCAACGTCTTTTCGATATCCACGTCTTCTTGTTACGATTCTATGCTCATTGGAAATATTGATCGACACAGATGTTGATCAATAATAACGTGTGCTATTACCACAAGTAAAAAAAGTAGTGTAAAATTTTTATGGTAATCGCATTACAAATTTATCTAAACTGAACTGGACGTTTTTTAATGTTTGATTTCAGTTTATCATCCGATCCACAGCTAAAGTATTCCGCACCTGTTTAATCTTCACCAAAAATTTTTATAGGGTATCCATCTTATAAAAATATTCTACAACATTTCTGATATGCATCATGGAGATTGAGCGAAAGTGATTGACCCACTCCGTGCTAAATCCAAGTAATGAAGCGAGTTTTGATGTGTATACTCCTCGTCAGTTACTTAGCTTTGTTTACTGGTAACATATCAACTGCTCTGCTATGAGTGCTGGCACGATCTATTTAACCATGATCCATTTAACCATGTGCGTATAGTTAATTGCCGCTGGTGTTAAGGACAATCACTCGTGCCAGGAGTGAAATCACCATCGCCTACATTGACTAAATTCAATTTTAAAATACCTTGAATGCTATCTGCTTAAATAAAATAAACTGAAAATAAGCAAAATAAATCGACACATTTATATATGAAATGTCTTAGACGAATGTCTATTCTTTCCGGAGTCAATTTGTGCAAGCAAAAACGAGCTTGTCCTATCTTACCCTGCGCATGAAAACATCTCTCTCTCTTTCCTTATCCTTTTTAATAACATCCAAATCCCCAGAATAGATCAGATTTCTCTTCTTTGCCTTAAATTTAACGTGTTGTAAATTATAAGGTCAGTTAACATATTAGGTTGTCTTTCTGATAGCCTGTTATTACAAGTAGTAACGAAACTAAAACATTTAGTGTCTAATTTTTTTTTTTTCAAATGTCTAAAAATACAAATCAGAAACGTAATTCTCCACAGAAATTACTTTTATTTTATAGGGTGATTCAGGAGGACCTTTGATAGTGTCGATAAATGGTAGATGGACACTTGTTGGTCTAGTGAGTGCTGGATTTGGATGTGCACAAAGTCGCCAACCAGGAATCTATCACAGGGTGTCCGAAACGGTCAACTGGATCAGAGCTAACATCAGATGACAGATGTGCAGTTAAAGTTCGAGTAACAGTACACGTTGCACTGATTGCGTAAAACAGTGTTGTATTCTTGTGAGAGAATCGAAGACGAAGTGTTTGGTTGATGTGCGTCCATGTTTTTCTCCACGACAACCTGCACAGTTCAAAGTCGGTTTTACGACAGCATTCCATGGCAGCTGTTTTAAGATTATCTTGCTCACCTATTTACAATCTGGATAATACTGTATATACATATGTTTTTGTTATCCAATTAATTTTTCTAATTGGTTTTATAATTTTTCTGTATATATATGTCGCGTTTTACTTTGACTGCACGTTTCTTTGTTTCCGTGGTTAAGCACGTACAGATGTGATATTTTGTGGAAACTGTTGATTTGTTTTATTCACACTAGTGGAAATGATTAACCGAAAAAGAAATGCTTTTTATTTACTTCAGTAATTAATGTTTAAAAACTTGCTCTTTTACTGTTGTTTGTCTCTCGTGTGAAGTGCCATATTCCTTGTCCCTTGATCTTGACTCGTTACATGACTGGTTCTGTTAATAAAAGCGTAATTTTAAAGTGAAAAGGATAAAAAATCGTATGCATTATTTTCATGCCTCTTAAACTTAGAGGAAATGGTAATAATTAGGGTTTTATGTATTTTTGACCAGCGAAAGATAAAATCCTTTTAACAAGAACTGAATTGTTTGTAGTAATGGCGAAATCATAACATCCACAGTGGGAAAAACGTGAGATGACGACTGAGGTGGAGACTACAAATATTTTTAAACAGTCATACAAAATTTAGAATGAAATTTTTTTTTCCAGCACCAGGAAACTCGAAAAACTGTTTTGGTAGTCTTCAGTAAGAGTTGGGTAATTCGGAGGAGTTATGTAATTTCTACTGTAGATGGATTTGTATATGCTGGCGACAGGTTGAAATAATAACTAGAGAATCCACCGCGCCATCCTTTAATTTGCTTATTTCTGCAGAATCAATAATAATAAACAAATAAAATAAAATTCAAGTTGTGTATCCAGCCTATAACTTCTGAAGGAAAGCTTTGCTTATTTTCATTATTTTCAAGGCATATTACATATTTTCAAAACCAGCGAAAGACAATATTATAGCATAGTATTATCTTATTCTGCACAAAATGAATAAAGAAACAAACAAAACACTGAAATCGGCTAAAATCTTTTCGGATATTCATGAAAAGCGTTGCAAAAAATGTTTCAAGTGAAGAAATGAAAAACTTATAAAGTTAAAAGAAATTCTCAGTTGACCCTGTTTCACGTATAAATTAGCAGCCCACTACAATATTTTAAGGACATTTAATGTCAATATTATCATATTTGTTGTATTTTCATTGAATGACGTCATTATTGTCATCTATTTCGTAACTTTCATTTTTATTATAGATAAAATCATCGCCATCAGTTGCTTAGCTATAATTTTCCCCACAGCGATAATATTAAAAACGAAAGGGGGAAGAACACTTAATAAATATATTTGCTTAAATTAATTTTTTTATTAAGTTTTGTTCTTTTCTAATTTTTTATATATATTTGTATTTTAGTTAATTGTTACATCATCCGGAAAGACGTCAAGCATGGAACTTTTTCAGGCCTCTAATTGGTTGCTTTAGCATGTTATTTACTCTGAATGTTGAATTAAATATCTTCTAAATAATTTATTCTTTAGTAAAATTAGAGAGGAATTAAAATTTGCATTCGCAAATACCATGGCGAAATACAAAATTAAGACTAGATGCAGTTTACTTATACGTTTGTAGTATATACTCTTTTGTATTGCATCACGTTGTTCTGTCTACCAGATTTTGAAAAAAAAAAATGTCGGCCAATTTAATTCAAAAACTGAGATCGCATTTTGCTAAATTTCATTTTGTTCATTTCGTATCATTTGACTATTAACGCCAGTCCGATTGAAACATTCAGATTAGCTAAATTTTCGTCATCCCAAATATAAAGTGTTAGGAAAAATTAGTCCATCCAGAGCTTGGAATTTTTGCATGCATAAGCAATACAAATAATGCCGCACAACCCTTTACATGGGATTTGTATTAAAAATATTCTTCCCTTTTCAATTTAATAAAATCGGGACAGTATTGGAGAATATTCCTTCGTATAGTTCTGCCATCTAGCGGTTAGGTGAGACACCATCAAAGTTCGTTAATCAAAAAAGTTTTGTACTTTTTTGCGATTTGTTAACTTGAATTAAGCAGGTTTTTTAAAAAATATATTTTTACTAAATGGGTCTAAATGCAATAAAAATTCATTGCTATGTAAGAAATATAATTCTCGAAGAATATAATTTCGGAGTTAGAAATTATCATACTCTTCAATGTAATGTTCAAGCTAATACATTAGTTGCAGAAATTTAAATGTAAGCGTAATATGACAAATAAATCAAATTTAGGTATAAGTACGCTACAGGTACACGAGAAAAAAAGTTTGTGCTTACCTGATATGATGGGGGTGGGGAGGGAAACTAGGGTCTTTATGGATTTGAAATCCAGCAATTTCCAGTTCTGGTTAAAATATGCATAATGCCATTGATATACTAATAAATAAAAAAAAAAAAAAAAAACGCATCTCAAAACTAAGCAATCAAGAAAACTTAACTAAAATATCATTACCAAATTGATATTATTCAATTATAACAAGCATACAGCGAGTTTTTTTAAAAAAATCGCAAAGCTTTCATAGGTGAACTATGGGTTCAAATATATAAATATTCAAAGACAAAAAAATACTAATACAAGAGACATTACACAAAATACAAGAGAAACAATTAATATAGCATAAGAATTTATGGTATAGGACCCAAATTTAATAAGAAAATAAATTTTCTTATTTAATAAGAAAATGAAATCAGTGCTGATATAAAACCAATAAAATTAGGACTTAAAGAAGCAATAAAGGTATAAAAAATATAAACTTTATATATATATATATATATAATAGATAGCACAAATACAGAGGTTTGGAAATATGGCTGACAATATATGTCACAGATTCTTAAAATTAATAACTGTTGAAGGAAATGCGAGGTTATATTTAAGAAAAGAGATGATTGTGGGAATTTCAGAGGAATAAATTTGTTAAATACATGTTACAAAATTTACAGTAAAATCCTCAATAAAATAAAATATTGCAAACAATCTACTCTCAGAAAAACAAAATGGTTTCGGACATGGCAGATAATGCATAGACACTATTTATGTGCTAAAAACAAATTATTGAAAAAAAGATGAATTTAATTTAGACACTCATGTGGCCTTCATAGATAACGAGAAAGCTTTTGATAAAATATACAGAGAAAAACTATGGAATCTAATGAAAAAAGAAGGATATCCATTACATTTGGTACAAACTATGCAAAGTTTATATTTATATAAAGATACAAAAATACAGTTAGGTAATAAATTAATAGAAGAGATTGAAATAAATCAGTGTCAGACAAGGATGTAGGTTATCTCCAACTCTATTCAATATATATATATATATATATATATATATATATATATATTGATCAGGTTATTAAAATATGGAAAAGAATAAAAAAAGATCGAGGAGAACTGTTAACAATACAGTGATGCATGCAGATGATCAAATTATATCAAAAATCAGTTTATGAAATAAAATAAGCCAACAATACAAAAGAAAAAAGTCATGGCATTTAAAGGTTGGGATCATGTTAGATCAAAAATAGTTATATATATATATATCAAATAAAATAATAGAACCAATGACAGTTTAATTATTTAGGCTGCATAATATATCTTAAAGATATAGATGAAAAAATAAAGAAATTTCAAAAAATATATTGAACAATTACAAAGTAATGGCCATTCCCACTTTTATATGGTTCAGAAACATGGGTTGTTTAAGAGAAAGATGAAAGTAAGGATCTGTTTAGGATGGAAAGATATCGGCTACTAAAAGAGGGGGATATATATATAGACCAAAGGGAAAGAAAGAGGAAGACCAGCGACAAGATGGAAAGGGCAATGAAGCCGGAACAGGCAAATGCCTAATCCTTGAAGAAAAATGAAAGTTTGAAAACAAACATTAAACCTTGTAGACTCAAGGCAGAATCCGAAAAGAAAAACATTGATTCAGCCAGGGAAGCAGGTAGTGAATTTTTTTTTTTTTTTTGCAAAGATATAACAAAATCAGAACTTCATGGTGGATTAACAAGTTAGTCAGTCCTGGAAAAGAAGAGATTAAACGTTCCTAACAAGTAAGTCAAAATACAAAGCAAAATATAAAAATAGTCATCGAAGATTGGTAAGAACATAAAAGATGGTGAAAAATGTTCTGGTCTGCGAAAGGCTTATTAATATTTAGAAAAAGAAACAGATAAGCGACATCAAAATTGAAAATAAAGATATTTTAGATGTCCAGAGTAATTACTTTGAAAGATTGACAAATGAAAGAAGAAAGAGAGAGAGAGATTGGTAAAAAAGAGGAATGCAGTCAGGGGTACATATTCATCCTTCAGGTATTCATCAAAATCTGAAATGTGGAAGACAGCTGGAGTAGATGATATTCGACCAGAAATGTTCTCATGGAGAGGTAAAAAATTTTAAAGTTGCTGCCTGCATAATTAAGAAAGCATGGTCGAATTCATGATTAGAGTAGAGCTATTATGGTATCCAAAAAAAAAAAAAAAAAGGAAACAAAACATTGTGAAAATTCCAGGGAATTTTTACCGAGTCTTCCAGATTTATGGTTCCATGAAAATACATCGAAAAAAACAGTTAATCGAACGACAATTCACCGAAAAAACAATTTAACTAAAATTTCATTAAATTGATCCAGCCAAAGCGGAATTACTAATATTATTTCGAAACGTATTTTCGAAAATGTTATGTGATAAAAGTGATCCAATTAGAACAAAAACTGAACCGTGCAGACAGCTTCTTGTACCGACAGTTTCTACTAATTCCGCTAAGTGAGAGAGTTATTCTAATACATAATTTGGACACGTGATTTCTTTGTCGTCCCGAATATAGCTGAACTGAAAACTGGAACGGTTCGAAATTTTCTTGTAAAAGTTTCAGCAGCGAATCTGGAAGCAACAAAGGCAATGGTGCCAGCGTATTTTATCCGTAAATTGCATGTATTCTCCTGGTAATTTGTCTGATTTGTAGAGTAAGATGAGTAAAATTCATCCCATAATAATGGCTGTATTGAAGTCGCACATTACTACTAGTAACAACAATAATAATGGAGTCTGCGCAGGCTTTTTCTCCCGGAAACAGGCAAATCATTCCCATGAACAGACATGAAACAGTTATCGGACAAGAAAGACAATAAGAAACTATACTGTTCTATCATTTTTCCCTATTAAAGTAGCATTGCTATCTCACTCTGCACCGTTCAGTTTTTGTTCTAAATGGGTCATAACATTTTATCATAAAATTTTCGGTGAATTGTTTTTTCTATGAATTGCATTTTCGATTAATTGTCTTTTCGATGAATTCTCCGGATACCCAGATTTATGCATGCGTGTACTTCAGACCTTCAAAGATCAGAAAAAAAAAATGCTTTTCACTTTAATACAAATTGTTGAGCAACTACAGGAAGATAAAAGGGATTTGGATTTGAGTTTCCCAGATTTGGAACAGGCATATAAGGTGAAAAAAAAAAGTACTATCTTCAGAAAGGCTACAATTATATCACGTGAACCGGAGTGTTTAAAGAGGAATATATAGTCTATATTGAAGTTGCAAGTCGGTAGTCAGAATTGAAGGAATACACAAAGATAGTTGATGTAAAATCAGGTGTAAGAAAAGGATGCACGTTATTTCCATTTTTATTCATTACTTTTAATGAATCTCATTATGAGGGAAACTGACATCGCCCCTAATATCAAAGCTAAGCTATTCAACTCGGCTCTTTACTTTATGCATATATTATACTCTTAAATAGAGGGCACGTCTATAGGCTTTCTTAACTAAAATGAATAATTGCCGTGATAAATTTGACATGAAAATCAGCAACAAAGAAGATTATAAAAAGTAGGCAAGAACATTGAAATATGAACTGCATTCTGAATGTACAGGGAACAGTAAAATATCTTGGCTATTCGGACACAAATTTTAGTGAAGATGGCAACTTAAATATGGAAACTGACAAAGTAATAAGCTAAGCTGGTATGGTAGGGAGTCAACTGAATAAATTTATATAGAACCAAAGCAATTTGTCAAAACGCTAAACTAGCTGAATTAAAGACTGTTTTCAATCCAGCTTTAATTATAGATCGGAAAGTTGGGTTAGAAATAACACGATCTAAAAAATTAGAGACCACATGTATGAGGCGGTTATGCGGAAAATTTTGGGCAGGGGTGAATAGATGGCATCAATGAAATGACTTATTAAATTAAAGTATTAGAATAGTACTTAAAATTGTTAGCATTCAGAAATGTATGTGTGTGAGGAGAGCTAATCTCAGGTGGTTTGGTCATTGAAACAGATTGGGAGAGGAAAGATTAGCAAATCTCTTTAATGGGTGGAAAAAGGCCCACAGGAACACCAAGAATCTAAATGGATTGATGCATTCAGAAATGCCTTAAATGCACAATATCTGATAATATTGTATTACTGATAAGACTCGTTTGATGAGTAATTGTTGGTAAGAGTTACTACTACATGCTTAAGTTTGCATTGTTACTATCACGGTATCCTAATACATCTTGAAGCCATATATATATATATATATATATATCAAGAATTTGATATTAGCAATACCAATATAAAGGACAATATATATAATTAATAATATGAAAAAATGAAGTAATATTCATATAATAGAAATTAAGCTTCAGTAATATGTTATATGTATATCTTTATAGTTGACTACACTAATATTTAATGACCAAGTAGCTGTAAAACATCTTTACCTGCTGCTTAATTGAAGTAAAGATTTTATCGACAGGCCGTAGATTCGAATTTCACTGTGGGCATGGATGTTTTTTTGAATTTCTTGTGAAAGCTGGTAGATGAAGTTTATCGCCACCTTCCTGAAGTAACTTGAAAATATCTGTTTGGTCCCCAGAACAGGATTTTCGGATTATCCGTCCCTTAGCTAAGGTATCAGTGGAAGTAGGAGAGATTAGAGATCACTGCAAGGGACGGATAATCCGAAAAGTCTGCAAAATGACATTATTAAAGTGATAGACAACTGCAAATTAACTCGAGCACTGATGGTGGATCGCGGTCAACTTTAGGAGAGACGTCTTTGTTTGAAACTGATTCGATTCCTTTCAGTGTTGAAACCAAGTTTTGTGTTCAGATGATATGAGTTGCAAAAGATATTTCATTAGACAGTTGCCTAACGTAATTGTATATATAACAAAATGCAATATCATATTATACAGAATTATATATAGCGAGCAACGATTGATGCAGTGATTTTGCCTTTTGAAAACTACAAAACTAGATAGCGTAACAGATAATAAGTAGGAATTTTGATCGGCAGTAAAATCAACGTTGCTCATTGCTCACGAAGTAAACAACCCCCTCGTCTACCTAAAATATTCAGAATTTATTCATAGGAAGCTGAAAAAATTCCAAATGCTTCCGGAATATTTTTTATAGTTTCAAGATACTTTAAATTCTTTGCTCGGGTGTTGTCAACATCAACTTCTTTAGAGGTTAATGCTCCTGCTAAATATGACACCATTTACGAAATGGACAGTATAAAATGGAAACCCAATTAGAATGATTATTCAAAGCACTAAACGATCCTATTGAATGTGTCATTTACGGAATTTCTGCTAAAATGCTATAGAATTTTTGCTTAAAACACTTCTCTCCTCTTCAATCCTGCGTACTTTCACGATTTTTCAACAGCATAATCATGTTTATTAAAACAGTTGCTTAAAAAAGCAATAAACTAACTCATCACTAATAAAAAAGCCAATATTTTTTATTTATTTGGGAATACAAATTAATCCACGTCAATGGTTGATCATTTTCGACATTTTTGCATTCATTTTTCAAATGCGGGTGGAGGACAATTCAAAGACGCTTTCTTTGCTTCTCCAATGGTATCTATTGCATTGCCCTTACAAAAATTGACTCATGAAGGCGTGACTTCATTTTGGGAAGTAGAAATCGCACGAGCTATTAAAGCAATACTAAGGACGTACCGGCCAACTGCAGTCGCATGAGACAGTGTCTTCTAGGACAGAATTTTAAAACTTCAATTTTGAGATGATTTAAAACGATCAAGGAATTTGATGAGGTGGTTAAGTCATTTGAAAATGTGGGATTTTCCCCGATAATCCATTTTAATAATTTTTAATTTTTAATATTCTCTATATTTCCTAAATTTAATATATACTTTTTACATTCATCAATTCTGTATGATTTAAATAATTTTACGAGACGCTTCCTCTAGACAGGCGTGACAAAACGCAAATTAGTATCCCAGTTTTATGAACCAAATATGCGGCTAACCAATAAGAATAAAAATACTTTGTCTGAAAGCATATCAGTTTGCTAACTTCATCTTCGTATACAAAGCAGCCAAAGGTGGACAATAGTAGTATATACAAAGGTATATTAATTTACAACGTAAGATGCTTATTATAAAAAGTTTCTAAAAGGATAAAATTGTGTGTATTTTATTAAATAAAGATGAATTTGTCGCGTACAGAAGCGGAAAGTTTCCCTGCAGAAATCGAATTTTTCAGCCGCAAAACAGGCAAACCTGCCAGTGAACACACGCAATTAACAGACATAATAAACTGGCTTCACAGTCTTCGTTTAGCCACAATTATAAGCCAAAATCATTAACTGAGCCGAACAAAGTTTAGAGGAAACCCATTACGAAGGTTCCCCATAGGCGCTTACTACACAGCAAATTAAAGAGAAACAAACGTGGCTAATACATCAACTATGTTTTATGTCAATGTAGAGGAAGTCGATTCGCAACGAGACTGTTTCAAATAGTATATAGGAAAATAGCAATTGAGCTTAAACTATAACTTTCAAGAACCAAACTTCAGTTTCCTTTAGTTTGGAAATTGTCAAAAAATTTCTAAACTTAAGTTATGACGAAACATTATACAAGTCGGAGTACTATAAAAATAACAAACAATAAAAAAAATAAGTTATTTCGCCATTATCATAATCATAATATAATAATGCTCAATGTTTAGATGTTGTCCTTCAACCCGGAAGAGCGAACCGTTGTCCTAGATTTTCAGGCAATCAACATCCTACTCAGTTTTGTAATTTTTTAAAGTTTCCTATTATCTTAAAAGAAATAATGCCATTTAAAAGCAGTGTTTTTCCAAAATTACTTTTTCGAAAATGGAAACGACTAGTGCTTTTATTTTTCTATGTATATTCTATTTCCTTTCTATGTATGTATATGTATTCTATGTATATTCTATTTCAACGATGATCGTGAAATTCTGTATCTCATTCTATATATATGATCTTGACTCACATTGTCAAGATCAGCCAAAAAATTCCCCATTTTACACGAAATCTCGTTGTCACCAAAAAGATTGATTTTTCAAATTATAGAAATGGGAAAACGTTACTAAAAATCCCATTGTGTTCACTAAATCAAGTGAACAAGATGAGTGTGAAACCGGTTTGAATCCTACATTGGTTACTTATTCTTACAGTAATCGCGGTGTGGGGGCTGAACAGTCATTCCAGTGTAAAGGCATCAACTTTCCTTCAGTGGAAGGTCGCGAATGTGAAAAGTGATGTAATAATGTGGTTCACTTATTGTGACTTTGTTACATTAATGTTATTTGCTTGTTCATCGCATTCGTTATTTTAATCAAAGATGAATAAAATAACAAATATTTAACTATAGCTACACAGCGAAACAGGGTGTGAAGTGAACGCGAAGTCTTTGACTTTTTTAAGGCCCGACCTCAGTATGATGATGTGAACTCCTTTAGATTTCACATCATTAGTCACTTGTTTATTTCGGCACGATAACCTTGGCTCTGATAGAAGACAAGATCATTATAAATAAACATTCTATGCAATTTAGAGAAATAAAGCTTTAATTTTAATTGTTTATTAACTTTTAATTTTTTGAAAATCAAAATATATTGTTCCAGATATCTCCCCATCTCTTTAGTTAATTCAACTCTGCAAATAATCCGCTGCCAAAAGTATTGAAACACATAGGCAGAGCGACAATCTACAAAAAACATGCAGGTGATGTAGATGACAGTCGAAGATACGTATTTACAGTTTTGCTTTCCATCGGTCCGCATCATGCCAAGACCGCGAGGAACTTTTACACAGACTTAAAATATAGATCAATTTAGCTATTTTCAGAAGTGGTGGCTTTTTACTTCTGGAAAATAAGATTTTTGATACTGAAAAATAAGGCAAACTGGCCGGAGAGCGCACACCTACCCACGACATATAATGCCGGATTAAACCCTGTGGAGGCCCCTAGGCAGTCGAAATCTCCTCAGGAATTATCTCCTAATACGTTTTTAATTTTACCAACCAACAATTTTAATAAATCAATTTTATTACACAAAACAAACATTAACAATCATTTTTAAACAAATAAACATATTATGTTGTTAACTGATGTCTATGGTTTATGTGCTTTAAGTTGTTAATGGGTACATTACATTAATACACTATTTTCTCCGTAGAGTCTTTAATGTAAAGTTTTCGAGTTGATTCGTTTTTTTTTCTATCTTTAGGAAACAATTTAAGAAAGCTAGGTTGTAATTTTCTTTCAAGATCAAATCAATATTATTTTGATCCGTTGTATAGGGCCCCCCTAAACGGCGTGGGGACCCATAGGCCGGTGCCTACTTTGCCTATTTGGTAATCCGGCACTAACGACATAACAAAACATTCGTCTCCTTCCTCTTAACTTGGTAGACTGAATAGCTTGTCACGACGAGGTAGCTGGGGTTCACATAAACCTAATTAATGTTCTGATAGGAATGGTAACGCTATTTAATCCTATCAACATAGCTGCAATCCATGTTAATTGCATGTGTGTTCTTCTGGCCGATTTGTCTATTTTGCGCGATGAAAAATCCGAATTTTAGAGTAGAAAATTCTGACGCTCCCCATATAAAAACGCAGGTAATTCACTTTCATTTGAAATGGTATTTAAAGGTCTTCGCTTTGTAGACGGGATTTGAACCAAGTTTTTTTTTTTCAATCAAAGGACGTCGTTTACTATTGAGCTACGCAGGAGCTTTGTCTTATCAAATCTTTCTTCTTACATTCATTAATAAAGCAAATTTCGCCATTCTCTGCGATCTACGAAATGAATAAAATAATCCCAAATAAATTATCTTATGTATACATTATATTACAAAAATTATAGAATGACTGAGTTTTTTAAAAACTTCAATAAAGCATTGGCAATCTTGTCCGAAATTATTGATGCCACTTTCAGGAGACAATTTCCTTAGAATTTCAGGATAGAAATGCTCTGGATTCACTATGAAAACAGGTATTTTGTCTCATTATTCTCCCAAAATGGTAATCAGTCCGTTTTCGTTTATGTAGTGAAGTGGAATCTCTTAGTTTCAGGCTGTACTGGAGATCAGGACATTGGAATGGTCGGTCTGGCCTGTGAATTCCCATTTCCTCAAGTCATATCAGCACATTCCTTACAGTATAACCTGATGATGCACTTCGATTCGCAATTGGATTATTTCCATGGAACTTCAGAGACCGCAGATAACACAGAGTCTAGAAGAAATTCAATATAATGTGTGGTTTTTATTTTTGGAATACTATGACTAGGGGTCTAGTACTAACTAGGAAAAGTATTCCACGCCATAACACTATCAAATCCATACTTAAAGAGAAAAATGTTGCAATATTTCTAGTAGATAAAATTTTCCTTGTAGCTGCTATATGCAGACATGTCCATTTGAGTGGAAGAGTTTGTCGCACGACTCGTCAATCCCACAGTTTTCTAACGGTCTGCTGTCCAAATTCATGGCGAGAGTTGATCAACGGAATGGCGTGTGCACAGCAGAAAGCGAAGTTACTGATTTTAGTACGTAATATTTTCGCACAAACTTCTGTTATGGATACCCTGGAACTCATGGATGAGATACTTCACTGAACTTCTTTCCAACTCTTTTTATGACATCACTCAACGTCAGTTGATGATGGATGCTGTAATTGTGCTACAACAGTATAAGTGGGTTGATTCATATAATAAAAACCAAGGATAGCACCTTTCTTGAAGTTAGTTAGCTCTAAGTTGTATTATTGAAACGTTCTACAGACAGAGTATATAAAATATTTAAAACAAAACCCAATGAGGACATAATGCCTGAGTAGTACTAGATGCTGTTTCCCAAGTTGGCATACTGTAGAGAGAAAAGATGTGTGACAACAGTGATCCATCGAAATTCTCTTTCCACTTCTCCAGCTCATAAATCAACTGAGAGATTTATCATAATTCACGTTACATATAATTAAATATTTTAATAATAAAAGAAATCAGTGGATTTGTAAACTCTCTCAGATCCAACTAAAACGCCATTTTTACTGACAGCTTGAAGAAAGTCCAGTTAACATTTGAAACGCAAATTCAAAGCACTGGATACTGAAGATATCATTGGACGTCAGTTTCTGTAGGAATTCAACTGGAAAATATACATCAGGCTAAACCTTAAGACTGAGTTTAGATTGCAGTCTATATTTCAAGAAAGTTTACTACTCTATACTCAAAATTTCAGATATTCTGAATAAAGAGTCGCTTATTAATTTCTGCGCTATACTAATTATAAAGAAAAAACATGCATGTAAACATCCATAAGCAAAGAAAAAAAATAGCTACCATGAATAATAAATATTTATGTCCGCCTTGTTGGCATTCACACGAGGGTCATATATCTCGCGGCTAAACATGCATCGATCTATTCGAAAACAAAACATTAACTTATTTTATCATTTAGCAAGAATTCTACTTACTGTATGCATGCTGCAGTGGAATCAGAACTCACAACCTCTAGAGAGAGAGAGAGAGAGAGGAGATGCTGTCCATTCGGTCAACCATGTTTGCTCCTTCGACATATTCATTTCACAATACAAACAATACGACAGTGGAAAAATATGCCTGCAATTTAAATCAGGTCTATCACAAGTGAGTCATCCGGCCACTTTTCCCTAGGTATTGTAGGATTACCTAATCCTATTTACCTTATAGATTTGCGACACCATAAATACAGTATGGTGTGCGGTTCTGATACAGTTAATGGCACCTATAATATTTTTACCAGATATTTCTTTAGGTGCTTCTCCGTTTTCCCTGCCCAGACCGTTACGCCCTGTTCTCATTGTAAAAAAAAGTAAATATCCTTACTAGCCAGCGTAACTACTGATTTCTGATCTGTTTCGTAGAGCCACTGACGTTTTTCCTTACATAAGGAAAGCCGTGGACGTTCCACGGCTAGATATATTTATGAACACGCTAAACGTTTCGTCGATGTTCTAGATGCTCAGGTCTATTGTGTTCAAAACATTATTATTATTATCATTAGTAGTAGTAGTTGGAACCAGTGAAGGAAGGCCAAGGGCTATATAATCGAAGTGAGTTACCGATATCTCCAATTATCTGCTCGCCGAATCAGCTACGATCTGGCCTCGGGAGGGACACTGGTATCTGCTTCCACTGTGCTCAGAAAGCTTCGCGTTACTCTGCGTGTTCCTATCCCCACGCCACAAGAGAAAACGCTTGAAATGGGACAGGCTCCAAGTCAACTGGACACAAGACTAATAAGGGTCGATACTGTTTACAGACGAGTCTCGATATGCTGTACAAAGGCGTGCTCTGATCTGATCCAAGGACACATCATCCTTCTAATATCCGTAAAAGGAACGCTTATGGTGGAGCAAGCGTGATGGCTTTGGGAGGAATCTCGTTAGGTGGACGCACCAACCTGCATACGAGTATGCTTGCTAGCAGAACCATGAATGCTGCCACTTACAGAGACGAGATCCTGGACCTCTATGTTCGTCAGATAGGAGAGGCATTTATCATACAACATGATAACGCTCGTCCTCATCAAGCGAAGCTCGTAGACCGATATCTTTAAGATGAAACTATCATATGAATAGAACTGACCAGCCAAGTTCCCTGACCTGGATCCTATTGAGCAAGTATGGGATGCTCTGGATAGAAGTGTTGAGGGACTTCAGAAAGATTTGCAGGAGCAATGCTTGTTATTACCAACTGAGTTCCTGGACACCATTATTACATCGTTGTGAATGTTGTGTTTCAGTGAGATGTGACCACAATTCTTATTGAAGTACTTTGCCACAGTCTTATTTTGATCTCTTGTTGTTGACCATTGTCTTCGTGTATCAATGGATGTTAGAAAGGATCAGTAGAAGTTTAAGGCTCTTAAGGATATTGGCAGAAGAAAGTTAAAATATTTTGGACACATTGAAATGATGGAAGGACGACTACTCAGAACAGTAATAGAAAATTCCTGGAAAAAGAGGAAGGGATAAACCATCAATGAGATGGGTGGATGAATGGTGTGTGTGTGTGTGTGTGTGTGTGTGTGTGGAGTGACTTATCTTCTGAGAATTGAAGCCTCCAGAAAAGCATACAACAGAACTACATAAAGGATTGGTGTGGCACATCACCGATCATCGGAGTGACCATACGGCATCTGTGAATGTCCAATGAACAATTGATGATACCTCAAGTATTGGTACCTCTACTGTTGACTGCATAACTCTTTCCTCCGTTTCTAAGAATTTTTTCAATAGCCTACAGGGGTTTTTGCTTTTTTTGTCACCTTCCTGATATTTATCTTTCGTATTCTTTCCCAAATCCTCCAATGAATTTTGTTTAGCTTGTTTTACACATAGCTTAGTTCTATTACATTTCTATTATTCTGTCAATGCACCTACTAACTTGCTAGGATTTTAACTCGTTTTCTTCTTTTCCAGGGTGACCTGTTTAATTTTCAAGTCCACCATGAAGATTTTTATATCTTCCACACAACTCTTTTGGTGAATTAATCAATCAACATTCTCTTCATCATCTACTGCTGAGTCTCCAAGTTTTAATTCTTGTTTACCCAACTGTTATTTTTCGTCCAATAATATTTGTACATTTGAGTCTGCATTTCACTTCTAAAATCTGCTTAACTTTGATTATTCTTAAACCGTTCTTACGCATTTTTCTTTTCAGTGTGCCATTCATTTGTATCCTACTTAAAACAAAATTATGTATATACAATTCTTGGAAAGAAGTCAAGCCTCCGTAACTCACTCGGTATAGACGGAGCCCTTTGGTTGGAAAGATCTGGGTTCGATTCCCGTCGGTGATGAGGAACCTTTATCTGGTCTCTTTCGACGAAAGTTGAGTTACCCGGTATCATACGGAGGAAACTCGGATTTTTCGTCCCACAAAAGAGGCAAACTGGCCCCGTGAACTCACACATCTACAGACTTAGGACACACCGAGAGGCATAGGGCTAACCACCTTATCCTAGAATACGGTTGCGGTTACAAGAATACATACTGCGACACAGTAATAGATAGAAGAGGGGAGGATTTGAAAGAAGAAAGAAGTCAACGCATACCATAGTGTGAGAAACAAACAGCCATGACACCTACCTGAATGAGATGTAGAATCTCCTTTCGCTGTGATGATTGCAGTGAAATGAATGATGAGGTTCTGTTATGGGTCGAGCATCGCACGATGCATTGGTCTTCTTGAAACAGACAATGGTCAGTTCCGTAGAAACGCAACAAAGAAGAAAGCACAGTGCGTCCAGAATGTTCAGATACCTCTCGGAGTTCAATGTTTGTGGCATCACAAACAGATGTCCGAGGCCAAACCAGGAAAAACATGACCATACTGTCTCACCGGTAAGATACCTTCATTGGATATCCGCTACGGTGGAGGAGTAGCAATTTGTCATTCCATAACGCAGCTTTCCAATCTTTAATGTCCCATTGTACACGCTCTTTGCATCACTGAAGACAACACTGCATGTTAGTTCGGGTAATGTGGGGCTTACATATTGAGGTCCTACCATGGAAACTCATGTTGCGAGTGAGCCTCGGTTCTGAATGCTTTTGTGCAAATTCGTGTTCCAGTCAACGTGTCGGCCGACGAATCGTAGCAACCTATAGTCACGCTCAGTGAGTGTGGTGGGTCGTCCACTATGGGTAGCACTTGTGGTTGACTCCTTGCGCTTTCATCCCAGTATTGTATCACTGATTGTTGACCTGGGATGGCCCAATTTATCAACAGTCTGCAAAACAGATAGGCATGCAGCATGGCATCTTATCACACACCTCTTTCAAACTCCGTGAGTTCCCTTCTCGCAGCCATTTCATCCGGACACAGTTGCACTGACTTGGGAGCATCCACATCCCACCAATTTATACCAGCTACAAACACCTAACTCGTTAAATGGCACGATGCACCGTGCCCATGGGAGGAAGGGGGGGGGGGGTGTTCGTTGACTCTTTTCCATGCAATGTATACTCTTGTGTCCTGCCTTTTTATACTTCCGGAAATGACATATGGAAGTGACACGTGTACTCTGACTAAAAATTGACCAACAAGTTAAGAATTACCCCAGATTAAAATAGAAAGATCATAACTCAGTATTACCATTCTAGATAGAAAGCACAATACTTGGATCAGAACTCAGACTAGAGTGAGAGACATTATAACGGACATTAAAAGATTCAAATGGCAATAGTCAGTTCATGTTGCAAAAAGTAACACTCAAAATGGACAAAGTTGATATCTGAATGGTATTCCAGAGATGGAAAGAGAGCTACCGGAAGATTAAAGAGAGGGTGGGAAGTCAAGGTTAAAGAAATAGCTGAAATTCAGTGGCATAGATATGCTCAAGATAGAATTGAATGGAGAACTTTGAAGGAAGCCTTTGTTCAGCAGTGGACAGAAATTGGCTGAGATGATGATCCTGAACTAGTATGAAGATGTGACATTTTCTTATGTTAAAACTAGATGGCGGTTTCTTCCTATTTCAAATCTCCTGTACGTCAACCAGCAAGAAAATATCATTTTCGAGAGTAACATGGTCAATAATACTTCATTTCTTGTGTCTTCTCACCAGTATACATCTTCATATTGGTGCATAGTATTAGTAATAGCAAGTCCTGAGCAGAAATGGAGCAAGCACTCGCCATTATTATTAACTTTGCTGTTCTCTCCAATTATTTTCCCAACATTTTATGTCTAGTATTCATTTACTACTCTGCTCTTTAGATCTCCGGTAATGACTTACTTTTCTCTACTCTTTATCTTAGATGCCTTCTCTAATGATTGAAAGATTTCTTTATTTTATGGAGTAATTGGAGAAGGCGTCTAAAATTTCTTTCCATTCAGAAAGTTTATGTGAAGAACTGGAATTGAGATTTTACACACATTAAATCTCTGTGTCTCAGAATCAGCAATATCCGTGTTGTTGTTGTTTTTTAAAAAAAAAAAAAAACAGAAAAAATCGAAAAAATCTATCCTTGGATTACTATTTATTTCTCTTTCTTCCATCGACATTCATGTATTCATATATCGAAAAAAATATAAGATTTATTTCTAAAAATAAGATAAATTACAGCAATAAAGTTTTAAAATAACAAGATTTAATATTATAAGAAGCCAAAAGGCTATTTTACTGGCGACATAAGTTAAGTTTAAGGGAGATGGTAAATCTCGTATTATTTTACAGCCGGGTGCGATTTCTTATAGTAGTAATAACAATATATAAGTACACCAGTTTAGCAATTCGTTAGTAGAGGTATATGTAAGTTAGGTTCACTTAAAACCTTGATATTCCAGGTCTACCTACTCACTGATGAGACCTCAAAAAGGGTTGAAACCTCTCTGGGTAGTGACCTCTTCTCATAATGTAAAACAGTAATACATCTCCTAGGAGCTGCGTTTTGCATTATGAGAGAATATTAAAGACAGTGACGGAGCTTGCTCCACCTTTGCTCCGAGTTGCCCTGGTGTTGTACTGCCCAAGTGATTACTTACACTTGGGCTCGCCGATAGTTTTTTCGGCATGAAACTCTAGGATTTCGATGGATTTCGATCCGAGTTTCGTACCCGGCTGTAGAATAATACGGTATTTACCATCTCCCTTAAACTTCAGATTTAATATTACAATTTTTTTTCTTATTTTTCAAAATTAACAACAACAGCAACTCATATTTATTTTTATTGGATGAATAAATAAATGTGAACGTTAGAAACAGCCAACAGTCTAAGAATGTTCTGCTTACTGCCACAAATGGTTACGAAACTAACTACTCCCTCACCAGACTGCATAATTCATGAATGAGCCCTAACAGACACCGTGCAGCGCTGATCACGGATCTCCTCAATTACTGCTGCGACTGTGAATGTTTCTGTTCCAGATTTCAAGGATTTTCCGTGTCAGAGATGTTATTTGTGTTGCTATTATTGATCGGACACGGTAGAATAACAACTTTTGTTTCGCATGGATTACAAAGTATTATGCTTTCGGCAATGTGACAGTATGTCGGGAGCTATTGTATCCGCTGTTGGTTAGTGAGAGTGCGATATAAAAAAATAAAAAATAAAAACACTCTGGTTTTAATTGCCTATATTACTGAACGATTTCATTGGCCACACTAATAAATCAATATTTTAATTATTCTTGATGTGAAAACATTTTTGGGAAAACCACCTTGTACTTCGGAGATCACCAAATTCTTTTTACAAGCAATGCTCACTTTTTACAGTACCGATCTGTTCGGTAACCTGTTTGAACTGATCTCTTAGAGCATTCTCAGTAATAGTAATTAAATCATTCTAATATCACACTCCACCTAAGTAATATTACTAGTTTTCATAAAACCGTCCAATTCCAAACATACACTACGCTACTTGGAAGAGTGTACATGTTCAGTATAAGCTAATATGTTTGCACATATTCACTAAATAGGTTAATAAAATCAGTAATAATTTCTGAAATAAACTGTCGGACTGTAGATGTTCTGTGATGCCAAATTAATTAATTGAAGTAAAATACTTATCGTAATTAATTATCTAACACGAACAATTAAAATTAAAGCTTCTTATTTATTACTTTAAACAGTTCTTACACCCAGAGATGGATTCTTGCACTAGAATAAATTTAAATTACCTTCTCCCATCTAATTTTTAAACTATTGGGAAGAAATATGACATTGATCTTTAGTAATTTTCGAAGGTGTAAAAGGAAAAGTTCTTCATTAAAACGAAAGGAGAGTACTAAAAATGCTATTACGCTGCTCGATAATACAACCAAAAATTAAAAGTATCAAGAGATGTACGAGTTGTAGAAAATCATTATTGTTGAACTACCTATCTTTCGGTTTCCACGAAAGAGCTCCTGGTGCTGCTCACTCCAGAGTTTTGGCACGACTTGCATGGTGTAAGTCTCGTGATTGAACAGCAGACAATGGAAGTTACAGTATGGAGTGGGGAAATCATGATTTACACCTTGCAAATTACACAAGCACGTTTAGATATGGTAGCTTCCAGGAGAATGTTATTTACTGAAATGTATCATCCTGCTTGCTTAGCTAGATAGTAAAAATGTACAGGATGTTTCTATTGCTTTAGCTTAGTATTTTCTGTCATAGAGCTTAGAAAAATCATCTCTGAACGTTACAGCGACATTCTAGACAACTCTCTGTTGCCCAAGCAATACTAATTTTATGGAATCTATTCAAATGAGTGCCACCATTATAACTCACCTTCTCATGTAGGAAGTTTGCGATAATATAATTCAAGGAAATAGGAATGTGAAAACTAGAAAAACTACAGAGATCGATGCTGCAATCCTTAGAGTACCTTTTGCAAAGGGCATCGACAGCCAACTTAGATCTCGTGTTAGTTACAAATGATTCGATGATATCTCATGACAGAACTTAATATTTTTTGTAAATAAAAAAACTGTAGAGATTTGTACTAATCAACAAAAATGAAAACCTGTGGCTGATTCCCTGGTATTTAGAAGAATCCAAACCTCCAACATTTATCTTCTCATCCTTCTCGAGCTGAGTATTTTGGTTTAAGAATGGACTCCAATCTGTTTATTAACATTTAATAGAAAATCGGTAGAATGAGATCTTAAGCACGACACTGTCAAAGATTAGTCAATGGTATGCCAAAATCTGTGAAACATTTTCAAGTGTTTGTAATGATTTCTGCAAAATGATGTGGGCGCGGAGATTATTTATTGACACGTTTCTTTCTTAATGATTCAAATTTGAAGTATCTATGTTAATCAAATCAGCTCCATAGCACAGTTCAAGGTATCAAACCGCTTTTCATTTCCAAATATTCTGCAGCATGTAACGTTGTAGTTTAAACGTGCCTCCCTTGACATTAACGTTACAATATTTTATTAAAAGAACGTCGTGGTGAACAAAGAATATCTTTACCAGAAAACACGACTAATACGGTTTTTCTTCTTCTTCTTCTTATACTTGGAAGGGTGAAATTTCCAAAGTCACGGCATAATAATCCCCTACCATTCAAGATCCTATTCAGATTATTTTAGAAGGATTAGATGGATGCCAAGACACGTTAATTATAGTAGTATTCCGCGTTATCTGACTACATCGAAAAACATCCCTTGCTTACATGTCTCACATTCCGCCAGTGATTTTATCCATACTTCAAACTAGCAGCACGGCAATGTTAATCACGGCCTGCATTCATCAGCTAACAGTAGGTTTACTATGGAAGACTTGATCACAGTCATTTAGGTGATGTCCTATTATAATTATGAAAAAAGGCATCTTGGGGTGCTTCTTGAATTATTTAGTAGAATTGACAGAGTTAGAGGAAAGGAGCTGCGTAAGAATTCTGCTTCTTTGCTTTGAACAACTTGCAAAATTAGACGTAACCAAAAAATCAAAGAATTTTTGTGGTTGCCGATGTTTGAGTTCAATTTTGTTTTAGTAGAAATTTGTTTTCTAAAATGCTAACTCAGAAGTCATGTTTGATCTTAAAATGTAAACTGAGTGATCGTTGAGTTAGTCTATACAAAGGTGTGGTTAACTACATTTTCTTCAAGTCACAACAGTCTTACAGATAATCCCAAGTGTAAGTGACACCTTAACTACGAACATATGGTACAAGTTTGCTTGCCATTCAAAAGCTAAGTTTTCTCGTGTTGCTTAACTGGGATTCTCCAACTGCTGTTATAGAAAAGGAGGGCATTGAAGGTCGTATACGGTTGAGGGTGTGGGGTTCCTTCGGAAGTTAGGTGACCTCGATTCAAGGAGGCCAGGAAGCAGCGCTTTCAATGTGGGACGACTCATCTCACCATTACACGGTTCGTCTTACATTCATCGAACAAACATTCTTTCCCCACTCATCCCCCCCTTCTCATCACTGGGCTGCACTTGACCAACTTTGTGATGGTAACCTAGTTCTGGGTAGTGCTAACAGGTAGCTATACTGTTCCGTCACTTGCGTAAGTGCTGGAAGACACGAAAACACGCGGCAAGTTCCATGGCTGCCACGAGACAAGGAGCGACACTATAAATCGGTGACAGGAGCATGTAAGAAACTGTTTAATGAACTATTAATTAATGAGTGGTTATTTTCCTAATTATTTCGTGAGAAGTAAATTATATAAGTGAAAAAAATTGTATTAATTTTGAATATAATGTGCTCTTCAACATAATGATGTTTTTTTTTTTTTGCATGTCGTTATCAAACTTTCGTAGACTGTTTCATTCAAAGTTAAAGGTTTTTATATTTATTTAGTATTAAGAATATGCACATTTTTAAAGAAAAGCCTTATAACCTCAAGGAACTATACAAACTCGTCTAGAGCAGGCTTTTTAGAAACATTCCTATTTCACAAGGAATTCGAACTCACAGTCTCTGCGGTATTCAAACAGGGGCTTGTAACTGCTGAGTCTTGAGTCAGCATTGCGAATTTTGTAATACCATTAGTGCAATCTAGGAGTATCTAATTTGTAAAGAAAGCATTCACACCCAGTAAATTAGGAATATCCCTCTCTATCCCAAAGAAATCAGATCTTTCTGTTGTGTGCGCCAAGAACTAAATCTTAACCAGCCACTCTTATACTAGGTTGTTGCTTGTATGTTTTTTATTCATTCCCTCTACCTTTATTCGTTGACACAACCTTCACCCTCCGATTTTCTCTAAAAATTGCAATCTATAACTTTGTTCAAACAGTAAATGAGTTCGTCTGTTATTTTCGGCCTATACACGACACTACTACTACTATAGGTTTTACAACATTTTTATGTGTTAGTAGGTTGATTAAAAAAAAGGATAAATGAATTGAGTGAGGAGTTAGGATGGTGAATTTGAAGTTATAATTCGAATATATGATACTTAGTTCCTTCTTATGGTTCTAAGAGAGAGAACTCAGAATTATAGTTGGCTATTTAGCAGGAAACAATGACTATGGATGTTCTTATAAGACAGGAAAAGAGGGTCTCATATAAAAAATGCTTTAAATTCTTTAAGTGCTTAAGTGCTTCCAGGGAGAAAGAGAGAATGGAGTGAGTCAATAAGGGAAATCATTATTCGATTTCATTCATTTGTCACAATTCATAATTTCCAAGGAGGACTTACGATTCGAGGCTTTCCAAAAAAGTGTGTGTGTGTGTGTGTGTGTGTGTGTGTGTGTGTGTGTGTGTGTGTGTGTGTGTGTGTGTGTGTGTGTGTGTGTGTGTGTGTGTGTGTGTGTGTGTGTGTGCGTGCGCGTGCGCGCGCATATCCCGGACACAAGGATTAAAATACAGATAACTGATTTGTTGTTTACATTTTTTTTTTAAAAAGTTAATTATTATTTTAAATAGCTATAGTTGTATACATTCTTCCCCTTAACATTCAACATTGAAAGGTAGAGCGACAATGGTAATCCCCACCCTTGTGAAGGGGGAGAATGAGCGGCAGTATATGTAGCGAATGCTCGTTGTCAAAAAAAAAATAATAATAAATTATAAATAAATAAAATATTTCCAAGCAACAGTGACATAATATCCAATAAATTTCTCAAATAAGCGAAATTTATTTAAAAAAAAATACTGAGATTTCCAGAAGCCAAATCATCTATTTAATTTATGAGTAAAATATTTTTATTCATAAAATTTACTGCTGGTTAATTCAAAAATATTTTTAAAATATATAACTGATAGAATAAAAATTATTTGTTTGTAGCAGTCATTTTATTTATTTTTTATTTTTGATATATCAGTTGTGTCACGGTGTTTATGCATATTCTCATATTTCTAAATAAATAAATAATATGAGGAATGTTACAAAATCAATTCTGCATTTAATTTAAAAGTATGTTTTTCTTCTAAGAGGCGCGAGAATTTATTTCTTCCCAGGCGGCTAAACGCCCAGATACAGACGGGTGTGTGTGTGTGTGTGTGTGTGTGTGTGTGTGTGTGTGTGTGTGTGTGTGTGTGTGTGTGTGTGTGTGTGTGTGTGTGTGTGTGTGTGTGTGTGTGTGTGGTCATGGACTTTGAATCTGCAGAATAGTAAAACGGTTCTGCATGATCTGAGTTTGTTTATGTTAGCACAAACTGTATCCGTCAACTGTTATCAGGAGCAACGTAGCCTCGATACCAGAACATCCTGGATTGAAGAACACTATCAGTAATAACAGAAATCATATACATAATCCTTCCCTGGTTTCAATAAAAACAATATTCTGTCACAGTACATTTCATCGAAGCCACTGAACTCTTCATATGTCCCTATATTCCAGTTTCAAACTCATCGAATCACTCTAGCCCGCAAATGGAGCATTAACATATTTCTAGGCTAGTAGTTCTCTAGGTGTTCGAGAGAAGCATCCATTCGACGGAACTAATATCTCTCTCTCTCTCTCTCTCTCTCTCTCTCCTCTCCTCTCCTCTCCAGATCACGTCAAAACTGTATGCTAATTCTTCATTAGAAATTTAAACCTCGAAGCTAGAAAGGAATGAATTCTGTTCGGGAAATAGCGACCCAATCAGCAAATGACTTACATTTTAATCATTTAACCGCATATAAACCATATAAACATTTAAACCATATAAGTATGGTTAAATAACAAACTTCCCAACAGATGTATACAAAAACAAAACAACAACAAATTATTCGGCTTTATTAACACTGCAGAGATCACGGTCGAAAAAATTGCAGCTTAGGTCGCGTGTATCTGTGAGATACATTCATTACTATGCGGTAAAACTTTAAAAAAAAACACTGCAAATATAATACATGATGGTTTATTTATTTTCAGTTACAATCTAGAAATTATTGAACAAAAAAAACAAAGAAAAAAAAACAACTAAACCAATACTGTACTGACATCGGAGTTCGCAGTATCTCTCAGATACAATTTACTATCAAATATCACTTTCACTTTCGCATTCGACTCTATCATTCTCATCATCGGACTCGAGTGACAAAATCGCTGAATCTCTTCAACATTTGATGGATTAGCCAATCGATATATTTTTACAGCCATTTTCAACGGTAAATAATAATTAAAAAAAAAAAACTAAACCAATAATATACTGCCATTGGAGGTCGCGGTATCTCTCAAATACAATTTACTATGAAATATCACACACCTTTGCATAACACGTGTTAAACCAAAACAGACCGCATAAACAGTATGGAATATCACTCGTAACATATGAATGCATAGCTACTAATGACCTCCATGCTAAACACTGGATATGTATAAGAATATTAACCGAAAAGTCACGTTAACAGAAAAGCTAGACCACGATATAACCATAAAATGGCATGAAAGGAAATGTAATGGCATCCTAAATTGTAAATGTAGCTTAATTAAAAATACAAAATCAATCAAGTATTTCGGCCTCCATATCGATAGCAATACGAAGTGGAACTCCCACATCACTTTCTTAACAAATAAGTTTAAGTTTATAATTAATAGAATATATTATGTTAAAAAATTAGTTAATGCAGCATTCTTAAGGTGCTTATACTATTCCTGGGTAAATTCCTCACTGCAATATGGCATCACCTGTTGGAGTGGAGATTATTACAACAATCTGCTTCCATTAATAAGAATACAAAACAGAATAATTAGAACCATAACCACTACTAACTTCGCACATTCAACCAACGATCTCTTTGTCATGCCTAACATTCTACCACTAGCCATAGAGAAACTATATCTCTATGGCTGTCTATTATACGTAAAAAGGAACGCTGAAAGTTTCTTGCTATATAATGTAGACTACGTACGCTGCGGCAAGAACATGCTGGTAGTACCCAAGGCAAACAAACAAATCTTTCATAAATCCTTCGAATACCTAGCGACAAGCAGCTACAATAAGCTCCCAAATGAAATCAAATCTATAACCTCAGCATATGCATTCAGAAAAAGATTGAGAGACCTCATGGGACTAAACAATGTTGACAGTTACTTTAAACGTATAGTATAAGAGATCATTATAACTCGCATACCATATCTAATTAAGGTACCAATATACTAACTAGTTTATTCACTTAGGAGACTAATATATTAACATGTACATCAAATCAAACCGTGTAAAGTGAGCCCTCATAGATACGGTCACTGAACTCGTAGTGACTGTTTCGAACTAATTTAATTCTCTAGTAACCACTATGGCTACGGCCCTTAGTTACACATAAATACACAAACTAACTTGCTTTATCACTAAAACCAGTAACTTATTATAAACTACGAAAACTATCCGAAATGTATTTTACTCTATTTGTATATATAAGGAAACATTTATTAACTGTAACAAACTAAATAGCCAAAAATAAGTGTAATTACCAACAGAAAATGATAGTAATACTTGGATTGTATTGTATAATATTGTACATTGCATTGTACATCTTCAATTGTATTGTATAATCTTGTACAACTTGAATTGTATTGTATAATCTTGTACAACTTGAATTGTATCGTATAAGACTTACAATGAATTGTATAACTTGATTTGTATTGTATAATACAGTAGAAATATCTTGTATACATGAAGGAAATGATAATATTTATATTAAACAATTTGTTTGTATCTGTCAAATCAGCCGCGATCTCCGAGGGTTAATAAAACAAAACAACAAAAAAATATCACTCGGCTTTATTAAAACTGTATAATGAATCCCGTATCCCTTAATGTATATACAAAAATATGATCTATCATGATAATATTTGTAAACCACATTAAGTAATTTACAAATCTGTTACTTCGTCGAAAACTTGAAACAGTTATTGAAAGGAAGGATTGGGGGTTGGGGGGTTGGAGAGAAAATGCTAAAGAGAAAGTTGCCTAATTGGGCAAAGCAAACTGCAGATGTAAGTATGCAAAACACCCACAAAGCAGTTTGTTATGTGTCTATACAAAAATGCTAGAAGCAGCAGAAACAAAGGGTTTGTTGTGTTGGTGATACATTTTGGCCCAAGATTATTGGCGTTAGTAACACCCGACTCTCTCTCTCTCTCTCTCTCTCTCTCTCTCTCTCTCTCTCTCTCTCTCTCTCTCAGGGTCAAATGCAGTAACTGGAATCGAGTGTACAGAGTACAGTACACTGTTTAGAAAGAAGTAAACGTACACCATAGTGTGAGGAACAAACAGCCATGGCGTCCACCTTAATAAGATGTAGGACTTTCTTTCGCTGCGATAATTGCCGCAATCTTACGTGGAGTACTATAGTGATCAATAGGAATTTTGGACCATTGTTCCTCATGTAATGAGGTCCTGGACTTGTGGGATGGATGTCCCTTTACCTCACTGACGCTCCATTTCATCCCACATATGTTGAATAGGGTTCAGATCAGGGCTGTGTGAGGCCAGTCAAACGTGGTGACGTTCATGTCCACAAACCACACAGTTACAGCAGCAGCTTTATGACACGATGCTTTGTCTTGCCGAAAGAGACAATGGTCAGTTCCGTAGAAACGCCACAAAGTAGGAAGCATTGCATTGTCCAGAATGTTCAGATACCTCTCGGAGTTATTGGCACCACATACAGAGGTCAGAAGCGAAACCAGGAAAAACAAGACCTTACAATCTCACCGCCACCTCTGAATTTCATGGTTGGGGTTACGCACTGTGGTAAGAAACGTTCATCCGGGCATCCGCCATACCCACACCCATCCATCTGCTTAGTAGAGGGTGTAGTGATTCGTTGCTCCATAACACAGCTTTCCAAGCTTCCACGTCTCACTGCTTTTCGTGTACCACTGAAGGGGACGTTGCATGTTGGTTCGGGTAATGTGGGGCCTGTATATTGCGGTCCTCCCATGGAAACCCTTGTTGTGAGCCTCGGTTCCGAATGGTTATGTGTCGATTTATGTTCGAGTAGATACCCCGAACTCCGCATTCAACGTGCCGGCCAACGAATGGCGGTTTTTTACGTATTATCCTTTGTAGCATCCTACGGTCACGTTCGGTGAGCGTGGTGGGTCGTCTGCTTCCATCAGTATGGCATCACTGTTTGTTGACCTGAGATGGCTCAATTTGTCAACAATTTGCCAAACAGATAGGTCTGCAACATGGCATCTTATTGAAGTGCATTTTCCTGAAGAACAGAAGAGATGGGGGGAGGAAAGTACTACTAATAATATCGATTAACTCAGTCCATTTAGGGTAAAATCTTATGAAAACAATAAAAGTAATAATGTTCCATGCAGCAATGTGTTTAAGGGTAATTAGTGTGAAGAGAAGACTAACAGGATTAAATATATTTTGGGATGTTTCTATAGATCTGAAAGTTCAGTTGCTGGGAATGATAAAATGCATCGCCAAATTACCCTTATGGGTACTAAACGAGTACCCGTAAGGGTGATTTGCAAGGTAATGAGTAATCGTTATTGGCGACCTAAATTATCCGAACATTGATTTGGTAGCAGTAAAAAACTCCTGATGTAAACGAAAGAGAATTGATCGAGCTGTTGAGATTTCAGCATGTGAAAAAAGTACTCTCAAGCAACATGTGAAAGCAACTGGAGCCCAAAGAGTTAGATTTGATCATGTCAGAAGTGAAAGAGGGGGTCTCAGTTATGGATATGACTGTTTTGACATTTTGACACCAGGTTGGTGACAGTAAACATGCCGGATGTTTCCAATTAGGAAAGGTCACACGCTGAACTATAAAGATGGAAATTACTACAAATTCAGGAGAATATTGTCTTTGTTCCCATGATATCAGTTACTGCATGAGAACTTTGAAAATGTGTGCTTAAATGAGTCAGAATCTGAATGTGTCCGTAAAACAAATAAGGTAGAAGTGAAATCGAGGGTGTAATCTTATTAAGAAAATGATCCATAAGAAGAAGAAGATTATGTGGAAGGAATATCGTGAGAATGAGAGGTGTTATGAAATATGCAGGCGCTTCCAGAAAAGTTACGAGTATCGTAGGGAAACTTCGCCGCATGAAAAGAAACTGTTATGCTACAAGTAAAAAAAAGAATGAATGTGGAAAAATAACTATTAAATGCAGAGGATACTGTGTCAGAAGCAGATACCGCTGTTTAAATAATGAATGCTCACTTTGCCAAGATCTATCAATCTTTGATATGCAACATGACGCACGGCACAATGACCACATTCGATGAAGATAGAAGTGAATGAGAAGGATGTTATAGAGCTGTAAAACAATCTGGATAAGAATAATTCGCATCAGGCACAAACGGGATAATCATTACGTATGCTGAAGAAATGTTCAGCCGAACTGGTTATGTCCTTGATCTGTTGTATAATATGAGTCTCAACTCGGGAAAGAATGTAAGCTCCCAATGTACAAGGATAATGCAAAAATTGTCTAACTAACGACTTCTAGAATGGTAGCGAAGATTGGTAAGAAGAATTGTCCTACAGAAAGTTGACAGACAAGCTATATTTTGTGAGAAACGGCATGGGTTTACTAAAGAGAGGTCATGCCTAAGTAATTTGCTCTTATTTTATGATAAATTTAATGCTGAGTTGGATAAAGGGAATAGACAGATTATAGTAGTGTTAGATTTTGCTAATGAATTTGAGAGGATACTCATAAAAGACTGATGCATAAATTAATAAATTAAAGGGTAAAAGAGTGAAATATAAACTATTAAGTTTGGTATGGGATTGTGATTCTGCCAGATTTAAGGTGATTAACGGTACCCCAATGATCAGTACTTGGACGATTGATGTTCATTCTATACATTAGTCAAACTAAAAATGACCTGATAGGAGATGTTCAATTGTTTGCTGACGATGCAAAGATAGTCATGGCAATCAGAGATGATACTGATATCCAGGACTCATGAATGACTAATATAATATCAATTATATTAGTCATTCATGAGTAATATCAATTGCGAGCAAATGATAATGTACGAGATCGCAATGTTACCAAGTGGAAAGTGGAAAGTTAAGCAATTTGGAGTGATGAGATTTTCAGTGGCATATTATACTGGTGGGATTATGATCAGAGAAAATATGAGGCTGGGGATCTTGGAGTTATGGTGGACAGGAAGTTGAATTTCAAAGGCAATATAGTAAAAATTGCAAATACAATCAGACGGTGAATGCGACGCTGAAACGAACATTGACCTGTAAGGATAAGGAAATCATTTGGCTTCTTTCTACGGTCCTGATTCGATTGTACTCAGACAACGGTGCGCAAATTTGGCTTCCTGGGCTCCGAGGGAATGAAGAAGCTGTAGAAAGGATGAAAATAAGAGTTATAATAATTATATCAGGATTATAGAATGTAGATTATGAGAATAGACAGATTTCGGTGTGTGGACCTATGTGGGTTACAGACACCGGTAAACGGAGAAAGATGGATGATATAACAGAGGTCTGTAAACTTCTCAAAGGAATGTATAGATATCGGTTGAAGGAATGATTCGTTGTGTGGACGGTGAGAAGTGGTCAAGGGGGAATCCATGGAAGTTGAGCTTGCGTACGGTTAAGAAAGGAATGAGAGCTAGATATCACGGAGCAGCGAGAGAATATTACCTTCTTCATGAAAGCTGCCTTGGTATCGTACTACTTAAAAGATGACGAAATCTACTCGTACCTTGAGAGTGTCACTTTTAATATTCGATCCTATATGATCCTATATTATATTAATATCATATAAGATTTTAAGTTAAATAGTATATTCTAAATTGCTATTAGAAAACGTATATTTAAATATTCATATAATGTTAGTTTGGCTGTTTTTTTCTTTATTGTTCTTCGGACAACGCGAATAAAATAAAAGGAACAGGAATAATCCGCTCTTTCTTAACCACAGACAAAGCTGCAAGATTATTTAGCATGTAAAAGAGGGAACTAAACAACAACGTCATTCATGATATGAAAACAATGTGAGATTAGGGGGTTGCCTTAAGAAGTACAAGTTCGCTCGATGTACCATTAAAGAAATAAAGTTGGGTAATGCATCTAGAAGAATAGGTTTCTGTACAATCAACCAACCATGTTGTTTCAGAAAGAAAATATGAAAAATATACGAACTTGTAATTCTTGGCGTGATATCTAAATCACCAGACAGGAAACATAATGCCATAACTGTTATGCCGTGAGGTTTTATTGTTGGAACCGAATATGCTAGGCTCAATGTGTGTCTGTGAGTGTGAGCATGTGTGTGTGTGTGTGTGTGTGTGTGTGTGTTGTGTGGCGTTGTGGATGAAGCAGGCCCGATTATCATGGTTTCGGGTGAACAGTGATGGTTAAGTAGTAACATACTCCAGGTCACGTCATACATAATGAACCGAGTTCGGTCATATTTAAAAAGCAGTTACACTTCGCTCAGCATTTTAGGCAATTTTTTTATTTCTCGCGGTCTGGTGATTATTTATACACAAGGCGAAAATGAAAAAAAAATCGGAAGATTTAATAAATGAACATCAAAATATAGCGATATCTCATCATTTCTTACCATTCATATAATATACATTGGTTTTATCTACGAATGGATAGACTGATTTTTGTTTTTTACCAGTTCGTTTTCTTTATAGACTGCTTTTTTGTCTTTACTGAATACTTTTCAACAAATAACTTTTCTTGTTTCTTTATTAGACGGAAAAGATGATTTAATCCTTCTTGTACCGATTTTTTTTCTAATATTTTTCACTAGAATATCTTATTCAATGATAGCTGATTTTCACCTTTATTAAACAGAGTTTTGTCTCGTAGTGAAATGATTGATTTTCTTTTTCATAATTTGCTCTGATTATCTATAAATGTTTAAATGGAATAATTTCTGTGAAAATCTTGAACTCAATCTGCGGCGATCGAAACGCGGTGATTTATATTGAAATATAAAGATAAACCCCCGCGAAGACCTTAGCTATTCACTTAGACGTCAAGTTAATAGAAATTAGCATATGATTATTCTCAGTGTTCCAATAAGTAAATCTCAGTGTTACAGGAAGTTGGCGCAAACCTAGCTTTTTAACATGCAATTCTATTAAATAATTTTTCCTTAAGATTTTTTTTAAACCATCAGATTTTCTGTTACGTTTAATATCTTGTATTAAGTTTCTTTATCGATGTATAATATACTGCATGGACTGTCCTGATTGCGTTCATGTGAAACTTTTAGCGAAAAAATAAATGCTTATAATTAAAGAATGAATAAAAGAGGAGGTTCTCCTGAAACAGGGAGGAGAATTCCGACTAATTTCTAGAATTCAAATTAGTCTTTCTCACTTAGAAATATGCAATTTGCTATCCTGACAATGAAAGAAAGTACACTTAAGTATAAAGCAGAATTAATGAAAGTTTCATGCTAAATATAGATGATCAATGTGAGAAATGGGCAACTCTTAATATATTCCTGTTAGCAAACTTATGATTTCGTTTTACAGGCATCACTCAGTCTACACTGCTTTCGATTTTAATGGTTAGCAGCTAAAAATATGGTTACCCATGACTAGAAAGAATTCTGCAATCCATTCACACATTTTACGTGTTTTTATTCTGGAGGAGGAAGTCAATAATCATAATTTTAACAAGTGAAGTCTCCATGGCCCAGTTTAGTTTCTTCACGAATGACTAGGATGGAAAGGCTTGAGTCTGAATCATGACATTGATTTAATTTTTTTTTCTAGCACTCTTAACTTACGGCTGAGTAATCTGTCTTGAACGGATACCGAAGATTGTCTTTTCTCAAGTGTGTGCTTTATTTTTCCACTCCATTTTCGACAAACATCGATAAGATTCGCATTGACAGAGCAAAGAAACAAACAACAAAAATTGCATTTGCAGTACAGTAGCCTCACATTGCTGCCTAGAGAACTGGATAGCTAGAAAGACAGTATACCTGAATATATCTTACTAGGTAATACTCGTTTTTAGGCAGTAGATGATTTTTCAGCACCCAGTGGGAGCCTACTAGCCTGCTCGTTAAACGTCTGAAGTTTAATTGAAAACAATCTGTTTCATCTGATGAGCAACGTTTCTGGATTATCTAACACTTAACTCAACTACAGTATGACACTGTAGTATTGTAAGCGTAGTTATAAACATATATTAACTATAATGCAGTGTAGATTTTAAACCTTTAGTAGTTGGTGGTTCCCATAAAATACGAATAAATTCACTCTGTTCAACCGTAATATGATGATATTTCATAGCTCCTCAGGCATAATTTATGCAAGCATGAGACATGCGCCAAAAACTGTATTTTATTACCAATAAAAATCAATAAATTATCGGGTACAACGAACTGAATAAAACAGTTGCTTTGATTATTTACAATATTCAACTTTGATAATTAAGTTTCTAAAGAAACTGGAGCCCCTACAGATCATATGGGGTCCCGTGGTCTTAAAAATTCTGAAATAAGGATACTTATTTTCTTATAAACACTGTCAAAATGATCTGGTCAACTAGCCCAATACATTTTGACCTTTTCAAGTTACAGACCTCAGGCCATTCAAGCAAAGAGAACTGTATGCAGAGAGCAAAGTAGGCCGAGATATCTATCTCAGATTTCAGATTACCGTAGTCTCGTTTTCAGACCTGACGCTGAGTGAACTGATCTCAGGCTAAGATAGCAAGGTTTTTCCTTATAAAACAGTAAAGAATGGCCACACACACACACGTGAATAACATTTTTGGTGAGTAATCTTTTATGTTTTTTGAAGTGCTTTAAGAATACTAGAATTCACAAAAGGAAATAAACAAAAAGGAAATAAACCTAAAATAACAAAACATGTAGCAAGAACGGTTTATTTTAGCATTTGTATTGAGCTACTGACGGAAAATAATTTTTTATTCTTGCTCACGCATAATACACAGGTTGTCGAAAAATGTGAACAAACGATCTTTGACAACGGAGCAGCGAAACCACCGCTTAGAAAGAAGTCAGTTTTATACAAACTCCGAAATCTTACCGAAACTGTGTTGTGATTATTCTAACGTACTCTGTATTTCCATGATAAACCTAAATATTAAACGTGTTTTGGAAAACGGTATTAAATTTACCGCACAAGGTCAGCATGGAGTTTCGAAAAAACTTAGATTTACAACTGTGCAGTTCACGGTACGTGCAAAACGTGCCCTTGCCCTCACACAGGTCGCATATATGTTACAAAACACTCGATGCATGAAGCGACATTGTTTATGCGTTTTAGTCACTCAACACGAACCTGAGACCTTTTACTGAACGAATGACTTGGTGATAAACATCGTGTTGTGATATCTAAATGCGTCAACAAGCAGACTAAATTTCCTTCAATTTGAACAACTACATGTTCTTTAACCCCTATTCAAACGATTATATTAGTGTAAAGTAGACTTACTATCGATATGTATGGTGCAGTAATCCAAATAAAATGATCAAGTTTCTGACAGAGAGTACAATATCCTTAACCTCAACAGCACGTACTTCGAGGTATGATTCCGTCAGTGAACATCCATGTTGTTCCAGACTATAAGCGGATATTTGTGTATTTACTGTAATTTTGAAGGGCAGCAGAAGTATATTAAAATATTCCCCTCCTCCCAATCTCCCACACTTTTGCTATTTTTGAGACACTCATGAATAATATGGATATGATGCAGAAAAGTATTATTTAGGTAGTTAGCTATTTCCTACCAGTAATTTTAGTCTGTTAGTTGAGTGAGTAAAATACTAAAATTCTTGGTAAAAGACCAAAAGGAAAGTTATAAGATGGATAGACGTCATTAGTCAGGCTAACAACATCATACTACAGTGTCCAAACTGGAGAAAGTGAAACAAATAGGGTTAGAGGCAACAAATACGGGAGACCAAGGCTCGATTTGGGCTGTAGAGCAATAATAATAACAAGTTACGTGTGTTTACTGACAACAACAATAAAAATAAATAAACTTCACCGCACCTAAGATCAGTCTTATCAATAATGATTAGCTTATTCGGACATCGGAATGGCCACTCACTACAAACTCTCTTATACATCAAGTAATGAACTTCACCGACAATTTTCCTTTCAGTTTTTCTCCCTTCCATCTTCATTTCGAGTCTTTCATAAAACTAGTCATACATAAATAAAATAAAAAGCAGTCGACTAATGAGTTGTAAAATAAAAATTATCAGCCAAACTTGTGCTATTCCTAAAAGAATGAAGTAATTTTGGGGAGGAAGTGAAGTGAAAAATATTTATCTATCTATCTATGTTAATCGTTAAGTAAAATAATTGTCAGAAAATATCTATTAAAGAAATTGCTCATCTAGTTGGCCTGGATTAAAAAAAAAAGGGGGAGGGAATGTAAATATCTTGAAAGTAAAACATAAAATATACAAATATATGATTAAGATGAATTCCACGTCAAATTCACAGATCATTATCGATAAAAGCACAACAAAGGTAGGCAATATACATATATGTATTGTATATAATCACTTCATAAATTTTTTATGTAATTTTTAATTAAATAAAAATTTTATGAAGTGCTCCGTAACATAAAAGCTTGGCTTATCTGATATATCAAAGATTACAAAAACGAAGAAATATGAACCATAAGTTCAGAAACAATATAAATTCTAGAAAGGATTCAATTACTGTAACTCATACGAAGTAAAGGTTTGTTTTAGCTTTCGACGCTGCGCCATGGAGGAGCTTAGTTTATTTTAGAATTAAATATGGTGATACTAGTAGGAATCGCGTTATGTTACCATTACCATATCTGTTCCCATGATGAAGCAAGTCCTTGAAAGGTGGGTGGGGGTGGAAACTATTACTGAAATAGAGTGTTGATTATTGGTTCTAGAATTACACCGTACGAAATATGTAGACCTGGAAAACAGTTGAAACCTAGGGAAAATAACTCATCGGAGAATGAATGCTGGATGGCTTAGAGTAAAGGATTCTTACAATTCGATTTGGTCAACTCCCTTGGATTTCATAGTTGTAGAGGATTACGTTCATTAGGAAAAATATCGGAGAATATCCGAAGTTCTAATTCTTGAAGCCAGTGTAATTTAATAAAATCAAAAGAGAAAACACGAATGCAGGATAAGTTATTATTTATATTCGATTTGCTTGTTGATAAGTTTCAAAGAGATGGCCAAACTCTTTCCAAAGAATATACTGTTGTAAAATTGACATCATAGTACAGTGAGGTATATCTGATGCTAATGCCGCTTGGAATTATAGAAGAAAATGGCATTTCTTTGTGTTATGAGATGCTTTGATTCCTTAGAGATCGCTACAAACACATGGTTCATTCACATAAATAATTAAAGAGTGAAAATAATTTAAGAAACTATTTTAGAACCTTTGAAGTAGATTCAAGTGTTATTGAATATAAATTTTGATGTCTTAGTCTCATTAGTCTTTCCTGGCACAATCAATTATAGCTTCCTCAGCCTTTAAAAGACTTAATGTTTTTTGTCCAAAACGTTATTTTTCACCTGTCCAGCTAGAACGCTACTAACTTTATATACATCCCAAATCTACCCAGCCTTAGAATATTGTTCTTACGTTCGAGGTCGTGCACAAAAACTTCTCTAAATACTATCGATGCGATGTTGTTCCGAAAATGCGACCAGACACAGACTACAGATTCTGGAAGTTTCGAGAAATTTACGAGTCTATCGACAATCTTTGCGAGGTAATTATATATATACAGATAAGCAAAAATGTTGACCCCTAGTCGTTCGTACGGGATGCCAGAACTGCCAGTATGTTATATTCAAAGGTCTTATAGAGTATAAACAGACTCTATAAGACCTTTGAATGTTGCAGGAGGTATGATGAACCAAGTCATCAGGATCGCTTCCTGCAGATCTAGGAGTGTTCGAAGCGGAAGATTCAAACGAAGGATCTCTCGATCCATGCAATCCTAGAAATGTTTTATGGAATTCTATCCAGAGAAGTCTGCGTCCATAATAACACCCGGACGTCGTTGTCGTGTTGGATGAACTACTCTTGAGCAATTGGGAAAATTGAGATTATCCTGCTGGAACATACCTATGTACAAATGGTATATACCATTTGTTCGTATACCTGAACGGGTAGCTGAGTTCCAAGAGAATCCCATGAAAACATCACACATAACATAATGCTATTGCTTACTGCGTATTTCTGCTGAAGCATGTCATGGAGGTAATTCTTCTCACCAGGTTTTCGCCTAACTTTCCACATACCGTCCACACGGCATAGATGGAAATGGGATTCATCCGAAAAAGCAACTTTTACCAGTCATTAGTGGTCCGATGACATAGCGTCTCTCAGATGCAAACTGTAGACGTAGTCGTCGATAATTAGGTGTAAATGTAAGTAGATTGATTGCGGTCTACTTTGAAGGCACATATGGAGGATGGGGAGGGGGAGGGTGTTGGAATGTGGTCTTGGAAACAGCGCCATTAGTCCTTTGATTAAATTCCATGGTTAACCGTTTCCACAATTTTTCGTTTATGGGTTTGCACAGGGTGGAATAGCCTGCGTCCCCCTCGACCATCGATGAGTTTCCATCTCATTGATCTGCCGCCTACTATTCTGTCCAGTATTCTTCCGCTTTTGAACACCTTAACTACAGCAATCCGCGAACAGATTACATTATTGGCAGTTTCCTGGATATTACCTCTCCTTCCAAATAGTAGTCTACAATCATATTTTTTCTCGAAATTTTCGCCCCTTGCTCATGTTAATCTGCATCTTCAAATGAACACTTCACAGCGACTTTCAGTATGATATATATCGGCTTTCTCCATAATACGAGTGCCACCTGGCGATGTGGGTCACCTGATTGTGAAATAACTGGGATGGTAATAATATTTTATTTTCATATAATATATAATCACCCTGCTAATGAATTATATTTAAATATAATTTCAATATCTTTCTTTTTATATTATTTAGATTTGAACGATCATCTTATCTTTTCAGTTACTAAGTAAAACATATCTTCAGAAGAGACTAGAGTCGTATTGTATACCATTTGGGAACGAACCATTGTTCTTTGATAAATATGATCATTAATTTCTATCCTTTTTCAATAATTAATGACAATGCTCATAAACAGACAGAAGGACTGATCTGAGTTTTCTACATAACATTTCTTTGATGAAAATTGTGTCATTTTAATGAGTAAAACACTATAAGTAGACTGCTGACTTTACAAGAGCTGTGGACACCTCAGTAGCTTATGATAGTTTTTTTTTTCCAGTTTCTAGTTAAAATAAATATTACTCGTTCGAGATTATTACTTAATAATAAATTAAATCACATTTTAAAATCTGCTTCATTTTATATTTTTAGGGTCTTCAGGTCCTTCCTACTGTTCATCGTAATAAGTTTCTTCTTTTCTGCAAGAGGCTTCTACCCTCAAAGAGAACGATTCAGGCCACATTCGGCAAGGCCCATCGATTCAAACCTTGCATTCAATTTACTCAACATTGTTCAGTATTTCTTAGGTAAGACAGTAAATATTCCCTAAAGATTCTCTTGATCACAAAGGTAATTTGAAGTATTTTACATGTAGGTCTGTCTTTCTCGCCTCTGTCTCGTGCACAGATAGATACACAAGCAAAAATGGTTAAAATAAAAATAAAATGTTTAAAATGGTTCCAGATATTATCTACTTTCGGATATATTTTCGCATTCGATTCCCATTTTGATGAAGTATATCAATAATCATTCACAAATTTACCTGTTGAACAAATGCAGAAATCGGATATGTGAAATAGTGGAGACTTCTAATGAAAATCTGTACTAAAAAACGTAAGCCAAACTATAGAGCAATTGATTGATTGCAATATTCAGTTCAGGAACAACAAAACAATTAGCACTTCCGTAACTGACTACTTCACGTGTAGGTTTTTCCCCCTTCCGGATTCTAGGGTTATTCATCCGGCAAACATGCAAATATGCTGATATATACATTCAATCTATAGACTTAGCTGATTAACGGGTGGAAATTGAACTGTCATAATAAGCTGTGCGTGTCCTAGTAATTCATTCCATATTTCACCATGAGCATGTTAATATTTGCGCAGTTCTAGGGAACTAGGGAAAAATGACAACAACAAAATAATACTACGAAGAATGCTGCAAGGAATAAAATATGAAATTCGAAGGCAAACTGCGCAACCCATGGATCTCAGAAAAAAATGGTAAAGTGGAATTAGGAATCTCGGTTCATACCAATAACCAATTGGAAATAGATCGTCATATTAAATGTCACATTTTTTGGCAGACAGGAAAGAATTAAAATGTAGCCCTGGAAGCAATGAACTCTTTTCTTCTCCACCCGTATAACAACGTTTCAGCTACATACACAGAAACGAATGGTTTGGTATGTTTTTTGATGGATACTTTATGTCAGTGATCAAAGTAAGCAAAACACTTCCGGCGTTTGCATGAGCATCACCACTCCTGATTGAGTGTATCCGACGTGAAACTTCTTCCCTCATGGCAATGATCACTTCCAAGAAGACAATAATATGTGGGCGTTTTATATGTCGATATTCGCTTACGTTATTAACTGATTTAATATTAAGAAGACAACAGCATATCCATTGTTCGGTTCATAGAATGACTACTCTGAACTGCTAATGACATATTTCTATAAAGAATCAATGATTCTCTTATCCAAACAGGCGATTTTCAATGTAAACTTCACAGATAAAAGAGGAACAGTGGGAGAAATTCAAAATTCAATTGGGGAGGAAGCCAGCCATAAAGATAAGAAATCAAGGAGGAGAAGTTATTTATATGTTTTCATTTCACTTTTCATAATGATATCCCCACTCCATCTGCCAACCCTGCAGTAATTTATTATTAGAGACAAAAACTTTATTTGTTACTAGAATGCAGTTGGCTAATATTATCCTCCGGCAATTACCGCTCAATAAACCGAGAACAGTTTAATTCTTCAGCACTGTGCAGTTTGGCAGGGTGTGAGTAAATATTCATGTCACTAGGCCACTAACACATTTTTTGTATCTTTTCAGCTGCCCCGAGAACGTGCTTCTATGAGGGAAACAATTATCCCTGCGGCCTTGGATTCAGCTGCTGGTTTCAGGGTAAACGTCCGCTTGACCTCTGCAGCGGAGGGATGATGTGGGCTTGCTGCGTACCGAGAAATGCAGAACCTTCCACATTGGCTGCAGTGAAAGACGCTAGTAAGTACGACCCATATAATTAATGGGCCAGGGTGATGTTTTCTCTTGTCGTTAACGATGTTCACTGCGCTGTTTGCCGAAATAAAATAATAACAAAAAAGCCGCCAAGAGATCTGGTATGTTGTGATGTGATTCGTAACACAACACAGAACATCTTTCTGCATGTTATAATAAACGAGCGACGACTGAATTGATTCTGTGTATTCTGAGGTGCAGAATAAAAATCTGAAAGAGAGAGATGAAATTATACCTAATATGTGAGGGAATGTTTATCCAGAGGGGGCATTCTATAGAAACGTGCATAGCATCATTTTAGATGTACCAATTTTGGAACTTCTTGTTATCAATCTTAACTTATAATTATTAATGTTTTTTCCCTAAGGCTGTTACAGATAGCAGACAGTTATGGATATATCGGCAGACCAAATTGATGAAGAAGGAACTGTTTTGTTTTTCCTTATTCTTTTCTTTTTTTTTTTTCAGTCTATTGGTATCTACGAAATCTTATGATTATGAATGGATAACAGCTGATTATTATACTTTCTCTTAAATATATTAACACGTGATTAGCAACCGTCCGTTTGAGTCCAGAATCAAATTCGCAGAATTAACTTTAAAAAAATTAATTAACAGATAGCAAGTAAAACATTAGAAACTGTTGTTACATTTTTGTTAAGTTGTGCCAAAACTGCTTCTCAAAACTCAGTTTCTTGAAGGCATCTCTTCTAGGGAATCTAAATTTGATAATAAATTCAGATTCATAAATTCAGACAAAACTCCAAAGTAAAATGACACTTACTTAAACACCGAAGTATTCTGAAAGGGTCAAAATCATTAATATATTTTCGATTCACGCTGTGAAAACATTTCACAGAGAACCATACAATATTATCATCTCTGATTGGTTTATCATTGACTTTGATAGTGCTGCTGCTGTACAGCACCAAATTCTAAAAAATGTAATTTTTTTTGTTTTTTTTTAGGCGTATGCTAAAATATAGTAATCGCATATACAGTACTTTAAATGTTTTCTCCTAAAAGTCAATTATTTAAGATTATTATTTTTTTTTTGTTTATTTGTTTTAGCATGCGGGAATACATATATCCGAAATTCGAAAATTGTTGGAGGACAAGATGTAGAGTTTGGAACTCAGCCGTGGCACGTAAGTAATACTTTTTTATTTTGTCCTTTTTTTACCCACTACCTAAATACATTATCACAAATCCATGCTCACAGTAGTATTTCGACCCACAGCTTGCTGGACAGAAAGGATACAATATACATTAGCCCAGCCAAGCCTGAATGAAATATACCTTATAGTGAATGAATTACTAATAACTCATAAAAATAACGAACACATATCAAATTAACAACAAAGCACAGTTTTCGCATCGTTGCTAGTAGAAGGGTAGGCACTTCTGATAAGATCAAGATCAAGATAAGATAAGGAATCGTGACGTGTGATTGGTTACTGATATAATGACGTCATTGTGTGAGTGACCTGATGAGGTTGGAATATTAGAGATTTCTCTGGGGACCATCTGTGTGTGTGATGTCACGTTCTTTGTTTTGTTCGCGTATGGAATTAGGGGTGATGGTTGGAGATAAGGATTCGTGCCATGATTGGTGGGACACTTTTAACAAGATCAAGATCAAGATAAGATAAGGAATCGTGTCATGAATGTTTGTTATTATCAGATGTAGATAAGTGACGTCATTTGTTAGCTGTAAATAAGTGACGTTATTCTTTTGAATAGAAAAGGAAGATATTAGTGGATAAGGATTCGTGTCGTGATTGGTGGGCTATGAACAAAATAGGGTGAATGGGGGAAGCGACGTCAGTGTCTTGGATGTATATTGTTATGAGTTGTAGATAAGTAAATGGTTTGCATATGGCATTATGGGTTATGGATAGTGATAAGATAAATTTTGTAATGTTTGGAATTTCGCTGGGGGTCCCCTCTTCAGTCAGTGACATCACGTGGTGTCTTGGGTTCGCATATAACATTATGGGTGTATTTAGAGATAAGGAATCGTAAGTTTATGTGTTTGGAAATTTCTGGGGAACATATGTCTCTCTCTGTGATATGACATGGTGTTTTGATTTGCCTATGGAAATGTGGGCGATATTTTTGAGATAAGGAATGTTGGAATTTTCCCAGGATGACACACATCCGTCATTGTCTTTATGTTTTGTCTTTGGTTGTCTATAGATGGCTGAACTAATTTTCCAACACAGTTTGGGGTATTTCTATCCTGTTAAAGGGTGAGAATTCTTAGAGCACAGTCTTTTCTGAATAATTTAATTATATGCTGGTGTCCCTCAAACACACTTTTTTTTACATACATCATACATATTTTATTCTATATTCATATTCTAAAGACTATGGGACTTCTTAGAGTATAGTAGAGGTTTTTCTAAATAAGCGTTTAGGTTTTTCTAAATAATTTAATTATATGCTGGTGTCCCTCAAACATACACTTTATTTTTTTTTCCATAGCTCATACATTTTATATCCTATATTCATATTCTAAAGACTACGGGAATTCTTTCTGGAAATTCTAATGATAATTTAAATTACTTACAGTCCTTCCAGAATGGCTCTTAAAATGTGAATATTCCAACACTTTTTTTTCCATAGTTTATACATATTTTATTCTATATTCATATTCTAAAGACTAGGAATTCTTTCTAGAAATTCTAATGATAATTTAAATGACTTACAGTCTTTCCAGAATGGCTCTTCTAAATGCAAATATTCTAAAAAATATATCCCAAAGTAGTTGAATTTTATATCCACAGCACAACACAAACGCTCACACAGAACAATATTTCTGTAAATAACCAGAAAATATAGTTGACTACATTGTTTTGATTTCCACCTGTTTGGTTCCGTTCATTTTCTTGGAGATGACTCATTCATTTCCAGTCTTAGTTTTTGACCTCTATCACACTATGCAACTGTTTGTAGTAATCACATCCTGTAATATATGAGTTGTGGTATTGTTCAAAAGGTATCATTTACCCATGGTTGGATGTTTCTCAAATACTTACATATGACTAAGTGATTAGCATTCACATGATTGTGATGACACATATCCTAAAATTATTCATTGCTGATTAAGGATTTTATACACTTATTGTTTTCAAGTAGATGGCTTGTTTGTTTGTTTACATTTTGTGTAGCTAGGAAACTGGAATTTATTTCAAATGAATATTAGCTCTGTAATATATATATATATATATATATATATATATATATATATATATACTTTGTTAATTTCTATGTTACCTTTTATTTGACAGTAATATTATTAACAAATTATATTTACTGAATCTAACATACAGAAATTATATAAAGTGAAAAAGACAGTGTTTTATTTTTTCTTATTCTTCTGATTTCACATTTGTGCTGATGTTCATAGTGTATAATTTCCCATTGGTGCTTACGTATAATTCACGTGATTTTTCTCTATGTGACATTTCAAAACAAGTTGAACTATGGTTTTTAGATAGTTCACTTATGTAAAACTCATTTCCGTTAGTCCCAATTGACTGTTGTCCTCTCAGGCCAACATTTCTTTTACAGTAGGAATATTTATATATATATATATATATATATATATATATATATATATATATATATATATATTATATATATATGAAACGTACTATTAACTCGGGGTTGGGATATGTTCATTTTTCTAAATTAACTGACTTAAACCCGAGAATTATAACACAATGACATTTATTTGAAAAAACGCAGCATGTTTCGTCAAGAATGACTTCTTCAGGCGATAAGAACATAGAAAGATAATAAAAGACACTTAAATTAACATTGACACACTCCAAAGCTATACAATTATAAAGCCATAATATTCGACTGTAAATTACAGTTATTATGAGCTTGAACTACAGTCCGAGTTAAAGTTCTATTGTTGTACACCTGTGTGTGTGGAATCACGCAATCTCCAGTATCTAATAGTAGAGTTGAAAGAGTCAGCCAAATTATAGCTAAGTTTATTATTCAAATGAAAAGGTTCTAAGGTGATTTCCCTTGATTCGACAATGCGGCACTCTATTTCATCATGGCAGATGTGTAGGTTTGAAGTCAATGTCCAATTTATTTCATGTTGGTGGCCTTCGTTGTTCGTGTTTATTGAAAGCAGGACATGGCCCGACAGAGCAGTTGCTCTGGTTCTCTTATAAGCATTGTCTCTCTGATGCTCTTCGAGACGTAGTAAGATAGATTTCTCTGTCTGCCCATAGTAAGGCTTTCTGCATTCACAAGTGACCTTGTATGCACCTGGGAATTGTAGACGGTTGTGAGGTTGTTTATAGTTGTTGAAGCGTGATATTATTTTTGGTAGAGTCGAGAAGCACGTTTTTATGTTAAACTTGTTTAGAATTCTGCTCAGCTTTTTGGATAGTGTGCTGATATATGGCAAGATGATATGACCTTTGGAGTCGTCCTGTGTCTCTACGTTGTTACGTTGATGGCAGGATAATTGGTTGTTAATACTTTTTAGAGAGTAGCCATTGTTTTTAAAGGTCCATTTAAGATGTTGCAGTTCCTTTTTCAGTTCTTCTTCATCTGACAGTACAGATCTTGCTCGATTCGCTAGAGTTGATATAATACCCAACTTTTGCACTGGATGGTGATGGGAGGACGCATGCAAATATCTGTCTGTGTGTGTTGGCTTTCTAAAAATAGAGACTTTAATTGATTCAGGTGTCTTGGTGAGTTTAACATCTAGGAAGCAGATGGAACTATTTTCTTCAATCTCCATAGTCAATTTTATATCTTGATGGCGGTTGTTTAAGTGGTTGAGAAATATATATATTATATATATATATATATATATTATATATATATATATATATATTATATATATATATATATATATATATATATATATATATATATATATATATCAAAAAAAAAAAAAAATCAGCTAACGCCTTTTTATTCCCGTATATACGGGAGTAGGCGAGGCCATTTAGCCCTATCTAACTTTTGGAGACTGAGTGGGCAGTTCAATCTCCACTGGTACCCAATCAGAGACAGATGGCCCAAGCCTATCACTAATTAAGCGGTACGCAGTGAAGAGAGACGGCTCAAATGTGCCGCCATCTCGTGGTGACTAACCCTAACACAATATATTTAATGTCTGAAATAATGTGGGTTCTACGGTCGATTTTCTTGAGTTTACAGGACGAAAAACCCGAGTTTCCGGGAGGAAAAACCTGCTTGCCCGTGCCAGAGATCGACTAACTCGGGAACCGGTCGAAAAAAGGCTTAGAAAAATTTCCTCTAGTCGCCGACTAGACTCGAAACCAAGACTTCCTTCGTGCGGCCTAGCGCGATGGTGTGCAAACGCCACATCCACTGAGCTACACAGGCTCTGTGTGTATATATATATATATATATATATATATATTTCAACACAATTATTATATTAGATATTCTTTCCAATATAAATAAATAATTATTTATTCTTATTTCAAATGAAAATTAGTTCAGAAAGAATAAAAAAAATGTTTATTCTCAAATAAATATTTATGATCACAGCAAACAAGAAATTCATCAGGTTTTTCAAAGTTTTGAAATTCATGCAAAAAATTGTGTTTTCATAATTTGATCATCGTCATCACAAACCATGGGCTCACTGCCCATTGATGTCTGATGCCTGTTTCACTATCTTTTCCACCTTTCTTTATCCAGTGCACAGTGTCGTAGTTTTTGTATACACCCATTCCACACCAGTCATTTATATTGTCTATCCATTCTCTGTATGGTCTACCTCTTCTGTTTAAACCATCCAAAATACCAAACATAAATGTCTTTATATTCCGGTCCTCACTTGTTCTACAGATGTGTCCAAATAATTGCAGCTTTCATTTTATAATCTGCATTGGATTCTGTTTTGGTTGTATCTTCTGATAGAGCTCTTCACTGGTGATTTTCTGTACCCATCGTATTCTTAGAATCTTCCTGTAACAAGTTCTTTCAAATGCCAAAATTCTTTTTCTTGGTTCCTTATTTATTACCTACGTTTCATATCCGTACAGTACACTGCAGAAGATGCATGTTTCCAGTACTCTTAGTTTTATTTGCAGACTGATCACTTTACTTTTCCAGATGTTATCCATGACCTTCAGATTTGTTCTTCCCTTTGCAATCCTGATCTTTATTTGTTTTTTACAGTACAAGTCATATGTCAGTGTACTTCCCAAATATGTGAATTGTTCTACATTTTCTATATCCGTTCCATCCACTTATATCTTTGGTATCATTTAAATGAAGAACGGATCTGGCTATTAAGTTCGTTAATGTTTTTTTTTCTTCTCTTCCAATGACAAGTATTATTTGATATATGCATGTTGATTCACTTGATTTTATCTGCACACTACGATACCTTTTTTCTACAGCAATCTTTGTAAGAATTTTAGTAACGTGTTGGTTTAAAATATCTAATGTCTCTCTGTAGAATAACCAAATTCTAACAGTATTGTGACCTTTTCAGGTGAAATCTTCTCCACTAAAATTCTGTCAAATAATTTAATACCTGATTATTCCTTTTGCTTCCGGGAGGTCTTACTTAAATTTGTATAACACATCAATGGCACCCAAATTGTTCATTTAAATTTACACATTTTATTTCAGTGAAATTTATTTAAAAATTGTATTTACTGAATCTAACATATAGAAAATAAATAAAGTGAAAAATATAATCTATTTTTTTATTCCTTAATCTTCTTATTGTTAAATTTGCACTGTTGTTCAAAGGTTCTTCCCATGCTTGTGGAATTGCCATCGTGTGGTTTTTGACAATGTGACTCTCATCTGAAAGTTAATTTTCATTTGGTGATCATTGGGAATTTATTACCGTAGTAAAATTAATGGTTGCATATTTATTTTTTGAAACCAATACATATATTTCTGAGCATTATTAAAAGCACAGAATCTTTCATCATGTTTCCAAAAGCATTTAAAAGTACATATTATGTTTTCACGTTATGGACATCCAATTTCATTTAAATCAAGAACAGGCCTCCCTATTAACTTCGTTAATGTTTTTGATTTTTCTCTTCCTTTGGCAAGTAATATTTGATATTTGCATGTTGATTCTATCATCCAATTTCTTAGTTTGTCCAGAGATAGTGAACCAATTTCCCCACTTCAACTGATGGTTATATTTTATTAACCAAGAATTCTGTTTTTTAACTCTTTTAGGTAATTCTTTTCAACTACAAGGTGATTTTGTCAATGCATATCTTACAATAATTCCATCAGAAATACAAATTTCTTTAAGAAATAAATTTGAACTCTTATTCAAAAGAAATTGTACATCAATTATAGCAATGATAACCTAAAATTCGTATTTTTCACCCACTGTAGATTATGCATATTTGTTTTCCTTCATTCTTCTTCTTACATTACTGCATTTGGCACCACAAATAAATAGTTATTTATTATAATAATCATTATTATTTCACTGATTATTAGCTCTGATCTTATATTTTATGATAACTTTCTATTACAAAATTCTGAACAATTAGAACTTTTCACAAAGAAGCTTTCAAAGAAATTTGTGGCTCACCCATTATTTTTACATTACTGAACACAATACACCACAACATAATACAGCAACTGCAGTGGATGAACAATTACCTTAAGTCCAAAGTCAAATCGACTCTATGGTTTATCCTTATAGTACTGTTTTGGGTTATCCTTATAGTACTCGACTCTATGGTTTATCCTTATAGTAGTGTTTACCCTTACTATGCCCTACCCTGACCATTCCTTCCAAAATGAACCTTTTGTGCAGATGACTCAAAGACATATTTTCACATACTGTTGGTGTGTTTTTATCTTACTTTGTGTGGGGAAAGGTAAAATTTATATTTGTGTTATCTGGAGAGTCAAACATTTTTTCTATACCAAACTTTAAGAGTTTAAGTCATGTTTTTGGGTTAATAATCTGCTGTCTCTCTGTAAAACAACCAAATTCTAACAGTTCAGATTTTCGATTATGTGAATGAATTGTTTTCAGATAACTCAAACAATGTCAATAGGTAGCATTAGACAATTTCTCAAATAATCAATTACATGGATATCAATTTTCAACACTTTTCCCCCTGTTCCTGGAATTAATTTCACAGTAGTGATTCTTTTACAATAATTAAACAGAATTGCATTAAGGTATAAAGTTGTGGATTTAAATATCAATTTCTAATCAGAATAACTGAGTAAAAATTCACTGTCGAAAAACACAACAACAAAAGCACATATCTTTGTTCATTTAAGTTTACAAATGCATATTTCATTTTGCTGAAATACTATTTACAAGTATATTCACAGAGAAAATTTCGAAACATGTAATTACCTAAAAATATTTCACAATATTTAGTTTACATTCTTAACATTTTCCAAAGAGTTCAATGAATAAAAATTTTTTGTTACTCACTATTTCTTGTTTACATTACATAAATAGCTGGTCATGCAAAAGAGTTTTTAAATCTGTTACCATGGCAAGCACAGCTCCATACATTTGATATTGTGTCAGTCTGGAAATGACACCATGCCTCCCTAAAAATTCTGTGTATTCTTTTGTCACCAAATTTACACAAACAGTTTTCGTAAAATGTTAGTAAATATCCCAAAATAAAGAATCTTTATCGAATTGGATAAAATCTTGAAAGTCCAATTTTACCATTGATGAATTTAAATGATTAGCAATAATTTTCTCCATGATATGAATAGCTGGTAATTCAGTTTCCAAAAATAGTAAATGATTATCAATGTCGTACATTTGTGGTGAAAATCTCTCAGTTTCATCACAACTAATAGAAGAAACTTTACTTCCATCAGCTCCTGTATCATCAAGTATTAGTTTTCCCATCTTGGCATTTCAGAATATAACACTCACCGTGGTCCATTTCATAGTCAACTCTTCTTTGCAGGTAGCCAAGGATATCAGCCCACTTCCTGCGTAACTTTTCCCCAGTGGTCCTGGATAAATACATCACAATGTACATGTCTTCTAAAATAATAATCGGTTTCCATCCTTTTAGAGCTATGTGAACAGTTTTGTCTCATGCTATTTTCCTGAAGAAAGAAAATTTCAATGACTTTTGTGGCTCACCTGTTATTTTACTTTACTTTCCTGGACACAGAACTCCACAACACAATACGATAGCTGCACTGGATGAACGAATTGCCATAACTGCAAAGACACTTGACTTGTTTGTTTTTCCTTATAGTACTGTTTACCGGACTGTCCCTTCCAAAATGAAACTTTCACACAGATGATTCACGGACATGTTTCTACATGCTGTTGGATATGATGTTGATGTGAGATTATCTTACTTTGAGACAACATAGGGCAAATCTTTTCTCTGTGGCTCGAAGGGTATTCTATATTATTTGTCCTTATTATATTAAGTATTTTATCCTCTAAAAGTGTTTTTGATGTTAGACCATGTGACTAGTTCTCTTACTAATATGTCCGAAATTGTTGAGATGCGGAAAAAATAGCATTAGTTGGTGGAAGTGAAAAGGTAGTCAAGAGGGTGACAGAGTCTTCCCTGCAATGCCCCCATCCCCTCTCCCCCTATTCTTCCCCTCTCCTCCAGAAGATGTCTGCTCAGGCTAGTGGAGATGAGCAAACTCATCATTTGCAGATATCTTTTAGTGATGTCACCTCTAAATGATACTGATAACTTTGGAGCAAAAAGCCTCCAACTGATACTGATAAATGCAGAGTGAAAAAAAGAAAGAAACGCTTCCCTGCAATGCTCTCCCACCCCATATTCTAACCCCTCAACCCTCTCTCCTCCAGAAAATGTCTGCTCAGCCTAGTGGAGGTGAGCAAGCTCCTCATTTCCAGATATCTTTTAGTGATGTCACTTCCAACTGATGCTGATAACTTTGGAGGAAAAAAAAACACGTTTTTTTTTAAATAAAATATAACCATCAGCTGAAGTGGGAAACTGGTTCACTATCTCTGGACAAACTAAGAAATTGGATGATAGAATCAACATACAAATATCAAATATTACTCGCCAATGGAAGAGAAAAATCAAAAACATTAACGAAGTTAATAGGGAGATGCCTGTTCTTGATTTAAATGAAACTGGATGTCCAAAATGTGAAAACATAATATGTACTTTTAAATGCTTTTGGAAACATAATGAATGAAAGATTCTGTGCTTTTAATGATGCTCAGAAATATATGTATTGGTTTCAAAAAATAAATATGCAACCCTTAATTTTACTACAGTAATGAATTCCCAATGATCACCAAATGAAAATTAACTTTCAGATGAGAGTCACATTGTCAAAAACCACTTGATGGCAATTCCACAAGCATGGGAAGAACCTTTGAACAACAGTGCAAATTTAACAATAAGAAGATTAAGGAATAAAAAATAGATTGTATTTTTCACTTTATTTATTTTCTATATGTTAGATTCAGTAAATACAATTTGTAAATAAATTTCATTCAAATAAAATGTGTAAATTTAAATGAACAAATTGGGTGTCATTGATATGTTATACAATCTTAAGTAAGACCATGACTTTTTTCCTTGTGAAATTTCATGCCACAAACTTAACCTGAGACTTTTTTTGACTCAATGAATTAAAAGTCTTATTTGTTCATGCAAGCCCTCAAATATTTCAAGAAACTGTCAACTCTTGGAAGCAAAAGGAATAATCATGTATTAAATTAATAGCCAGAATTTTAGTGGAGAAGATTTCACCTGAAAAGTCACAATACTGTTAGAATTTGGTTATTTTACAGTAGGACATTAGATATTTTAAACCAACATGTAGAAATACCTTTTTTTTGCTGTAGAAAAAAGGTATCATAGTGTGCAGATAAAATCAAGTGAACCAACATGCATATATCAAATAATACTCGTCATTGGAAGAGAAAATAAAATAAAACATTAATAAACTTAATAGCCAGACCAATTCTTCATTTAATGATACCAAATGATGAAAACAATATTTGCATGAATTTGAAAACTTTGAAAAACCTGATGAATTTCTTGTTTGCTGTGATCATAAATATTTATTTGAGAATAAACATTTTTTTTCATTCTTTCTGAGCTAATTTTCATTTGAAATAAGAATAAATAATTATTTATTTATATTGGAAGAATATCGAATATAATAATTGTGTTGAAAAAAAAAATATATATATATATCCATACTGTAAAATAAATGTTGGCCTGAGAGGACAACAATCAATTGGGACTAATGGAAATGAGTTTTACATAAGTGAACTATCTAAAAACCATAGTTCAACTTGTTTTGAAATGTCACATGGAGAAAAATCACATGAATTATACGTAAGCACCAATGGGAAATTATTCACTATGAACATCAGCACAAATCTAAAATCAGAAGAATAAGAAAAAAAAACAGTCTTTTTCACTTTATATAATTTCTGTATGTTAGATTCAGTAAATACAATTTGTTAATAATATTACTGTCAAATAAAAGGTAACATAGAAATATATATATATATATTACAGAGCTAATATTCATTTGAAATAAATTCCAGTTTCCTAGCCACATAAAATGTAAACAAACAAACAAGCCATCTACTTGAAAACAATAAGTGTATAAAATCCTTAATCAGCAATGAATAATTTTAGGATATGTGTCATCACAATCATGTGAATGCTAATCACTTAGTCATATGTAAGTATTTGAGAAACATCCAACCATGGGAAAATGATACCCTTTGAACAATACCACAACTCATATATTACAGGATGTGATTAATACAAACAGTTGCATAGTGTGATAGAGGTCAAAAACTAAGACTGGAAATGAATGAGTCATCTCCAAGAAAACGAACGGAACCAAACAGGTGGAAATCAAAACAATGTAGTCAACTATCTTTTCTGGTTATTTACAGAAATATTGTTCTGTGTGAGCATTTGTGTTGTGCTGTGGATATAAAATTCAACTACTTTGGAATATATTTTTTGGAATATTCGCATTTAGAAGAGCCATTCTGGAAAGACTGTAAAAAAAATCAGCTAACGCCGTTTTATTCCCGTATATGGGAAGTAGGCGAGGCCATTTAGCCCTATCTAACTTTTAGAGACTGAGTGGGAAGTTCAATCTCCACTGGTACCAAACAGAGATAGATGGCCAAAGGCTATCACTAATTAAGCGGTACACAGTGAAGAGAGACGGCTCAAATGTGCCACCATCTCGTGGTCCCTAATCCTAACAGAATATATTTAATGTCTGAAATAATGTGGGTTCTACGGTCGATTTTCTTGAGTTTACAGGACGAAAAACCCGAGTATCCAGGAGGAAAAACCCACTTCCCCATGCCAGTCGAAAACCGGTCGAAAAATGACTTAGAAAAATTTCCTGTAGTTACCGAGTAGACTCGAAACCAACTCTTCCTTCATGCGGCCAAGCGCGGTGGTGTGCAAACGCCACAACCACTGAGCTACACAGGCTCTTGGAAAGACTGTAAGTCATTTAAATTATCAGTAGAATTTCTAGAAATAATTCCTAATCTTTAGAATATGAATATAGAATAAAATATATATGAACTATGGAAAAAAAGTGTTGGAATATTCACATTTTAAGAGCCATTCTGGAAGGACTGTAAGTAATTTAAATTATCATTAGAATTTCTAGAAAGAATTCCCATAGTCTTTAGAATATGAATATAGAATATAAAATGTGTGAGCTATGGAAAAAAATAAAGTGTGTGTTCGAGGGACACCGGCATATAATTAAATTATTCAGAAAAGCCTAAACGCTCCCGCCACTAGACTTTTCTATACTCTAAAAATTCCCATAGTCTTTAGAATATGAATATAGAATAAAATATGCATGAGGTATGTAAAAAAAAAGTGTGTGTTTGAGGGACACCAGCAAATTAAATTATTCAGAAAAGCCTAATCACTGCCACTATCATGACTCTACTCTAAGAATTCTCACCCTTTTACAGGATAGAAATACCCCAAACTGTATTGGAAAATTAGTATAGCCATCTATAGACAACCAAAGACAAAACATAAAGACAATGACGGATGTGTGTCATCCTGGGAAAATTCTAACATTCCTTATCTCAAAAACATCGCCCACGATTCCATAGGTAAACCAAAACACCATGACAGAGAGAGAGAGACATATGTTCCCCAGAAATTTCCAAACACATGACCTTACGATTCCTTATCTCTAAATACACCCATAATGTTATATGCGAACCCAAGACACCACGTGATGTCACTGACAGAAGGGGGGCCCCCAGCGAAATTCCAAAATTTATCTTATCACTATCCATAACCCATAATGCCATACGCAAACCATTTACTTATCTACAACTCATAACAATGCACATCCAAGACACTGACGTCGCTTCCCCCATTCACCCCACCCCTATTTTGTTCATAGCATCCCACCAATCATAACACAAATCCTTATCTACTAATATCTTCCTTTGCCATTCAAAACAATAACATCACTTATTTACAAATAAAAAATCAAATCTATATCTGATAATAACAAACATTCAAGACACGATTCCTTATCTTATCTTGATCTTGTTCAAGGTGTCCCACCAATCACGACGACGACACGAATCCTTATCTCCAACCATCACCCATAATTCCATACGCGAACAAAACAAACCACGTGACGTCACACACACAGATGGTCCCCAGAGAAATCCCTAACATTCCGAACTCATGACGTCACTCACACAATGATGTCATCATCTCAACAACCAATCACGTAATGATTCCTTATCTTATCTTGATCTTGATCTTGTCAGGAGTGGCTACCCTTCTACTCTTGCTACACTGTTTAGTATTCATTTTTATTACTCAGAGAAATTGTTCAGAAATTTTGCATATAATTTTAGATTTATTTTAGGTATAATAATTTTTCAACTGTTTATATACACTGTCCAACACATATATAATTAAAGTAACGTGATGAAACTGTAATGCACTAAAGGAGAATTTTTTGATAATCTTACTATTATGACTGAAATTGTTACTAAATATATCATTTGTAACGCTTTTGATATGACCAAGCTTCTCTTGAATAGTAGAGTGCTGATGTATACGACAGTTGTAAATGTCAAATGTTATTCATATCCATGACTTTAATACGTATAGAATTGAATCTAATGTCGCATATGACGTTTTTCACCTTGACAGATGTCGAGACAAATATATAAATATCAAAATCACAAACTTTTAAGATTATTTCTGTATTAAAAATCTTTTAAATTTTAATCTTGTTCAGAGAGAGACATAAAATTCCTAGCAACTATACTAAACTAATGTTACTAAAAAGTCTTGCAGGCTATAGACATGTCAAAGACACCCCGGGGAAAAAATCCAACAACAAGGAGCGGGGTGCAATCCCGCACCTTGTTGAATGAAGATATGCTATCGATAATGTCCCTTTAGTTAACCTAACACCAGAAAAATTAAAAACTATCAGCAAAAAATGAATATAATATGTGATGAGCATATCGGAAGTTAAAGAAATTCCTAAAAATGTCAATTTATATCAATCTAATTAGATTATTTGGATATTAACTGAGACTGACAAGTGAAAATAAATCTGCAATAATATAAAAATTTCTGTTTAAACATTTTAACTTAAATGATTAAAAGAATCTACACATACTAGTGTTAATTTAATTCACAACAGCAGATTTATAGAACCACTACATTCCCTTAATCAAAAGCAATGTACTAATTGAACCTTCACTTTCCTTAACCTGATAACAGATGGAACATTGTTACAAGTTTATGAGCTTGCGCACGGCTAGGCGGAAATAATGCACAGTTCTATCACAGTAGTATAGACACAGTCATTCATTAGCTACAATGTATTCTCACTAATAGCGTGTTACCATAGCAACCCAGGTAACGAATCAGGAAAACAGTAATTGCAGCAGGCGTTATTTCAAAATGTCAACGTCCCATCTACACAACTGCCTCAGAATGATATCGATAATTTCCTCCCAGAATACAGAATAAACAATGTGTGTTTTGAAATTTGCGCTTGACCAAATGAATGAACAGAAATAAATGAAGTTAGCAACTTGGTACACCTAAACCTCGATTTACACGCTACACGATTTTGGTTTTGCATGGTCAAAAATTACTACAAATTTTCGTTTTGCACGGTGTAATTTCCATTTAACATGGTTTAAGTATAACCAAAAATATGTGTCGTTTTTAAAAGCTATGCAAGTGCCATACCCATTGTTATGGGTTTGTATCAATGGTAGCGTACAGCTGAGTATTCACACCGGTTGTTATTCGGCTGTTACGTTAAGCTGAGGTATTAGTCTACCAGACATGTTCATGCAATTTTTAGATATAATAATTAAGTTGTAAAATAATATTATATTGTGTACAGTATGGATTTAAATGATCTATTATTATAAGCATATAGCTGGTCAAGTAGCTATGTAAGTACTGCTGCATTATTTATTACCGTAATTTTTTGAAAATAATATAAGGAGGAAATTGTTCAAACATCGTTATATATACTGTACTGTATCTTTAATTATAAATTGTTTAAATAAAAGTATTTGTTTAGTTTTAACAGCGCTTTGTATTATATTATTCTTAAATTTTTGTTGTGTCCATAAAAATAAAGCGCTAAATTATTTAACTAACCAGTCTACCTTGTCAATCGAGGGTTGGATGTATTAATAAAAATAATGACAGAGATCCAAATATCAGACCGGGCTTACAGTATATATGTGGAGTTATTTTCTGTCTTTTTTAAAAAAATAAATACATATTTTTTCACGTTTCACTCTCTTTACAATGATTTATGGTTACCATCTCGAAAACAGTCTATTCTTCGATCGACTTATGCAATTCTAAGCCAATACTATCATGGATTATCTGTTTGTTTGAGTGTACTCCGAAGCTTTGTATGTATACATATACAAATTCCATTTTTATTTTCAGGTGGCCGTAATCAAGAGGTCTGTTCTTTCACAGAAAATAGCTTGTGGCGGAGCCCTCATCCACAAGAAATGGATAGTTACGGCAGCACACTGCGTCTACAAGTGAAGTATTCCTTATTTATTTATTTATTTTACAACAGTTTTTGCTCTTCAGAGAGCATTCTTTGATTCCCCCAGTCATTAACCCAGGGAGTGCAAACTGATATCAGTCCGACAAATGTTTAGTAACTTACTGGATATATACGCACAAGAAATTTATACATTTTAAAGCAATTATACTAATAATTTCATACTAATCATTTCGTCAATCACAGTGAAGTGATGTTCATCTAAGCAGAGATGTTTGCTTTCAGAGATCAACCTGTCAGAGAAGTTGATCTTTGACAAAATATTTCGAAAGTATAAATACATAAAGGTCATGACAACACGATCACCATTACAATTACACTAATAAAGCTTAACATAAGACACTTTAGTTACAATCAGGAAGGAAAAGAAAATCTGCTTGGGGAGGATAAAATGATTTCATAAAAAAAGCTGCCCATTTTTTAATTTTCATTTTTTTTTCGTGATTACTCTAAGATATACGTTTTAATTAACTGCTATTAAGATGTATTCGTTATCGTTTATTTATTTATTTTTGACAAATCGAAATTCAAATTTTTTCTTCTTCAACCCATCCGTCCCTTAGGACGGGTGGAGTCCTCTGATTAGGAGTCACGACGAATTAACAGTGAGCACATCAATTCCCTAAGGGCCAGTATTTTATGGCTGTAGTTCTGTGTGTTCACGAGCCGAGTTTGTCTGTTCCGAGGGAGGAAGAACCCTAATTTCCTGGAGAAAAAATCCTTTACCACCGTATAAAAAGACTGACTAATTCACCATTTGATTGAAAAAGACCTGATAAAAGTCTCTCATCACAAACAGGTTCGAACCCGAGTCTTTCAAACCAGAGATTTCATCGATACCAACTGAACTACGGAGACTTCACACTTTTTTATTTTATGGATATTATCAACATCTATAAGAAGTGACATTAATGTACCACAAGAGTAGGTTGCCAATCCGTGAGCTGAAAAACAGAATACCAAGTTTCTTTCCACAACAGAATGTCGACGTTTTCAATGCAGATCTAATCTGGTTGGTCTTCCCGGTTTGACGAGTGGTTAGTGTACCTGCTCTCCATCCAACAAGCTGCGAGTTCGAATCCTTCTCTGAGCATGGATGTTTGCGATCGATGAAGGAGAAGAATTTCATTACCTGATTTGAAACCACAGCCTACGCTTTTTGAGGCCTTTTATTGGCTTGAAAAAGCTAATAATAATAATCTACTACAGGTTTTCCCTCTAAGATAGTTGTTCAGCTACTCAAAGAATTTGGTGCTCGTTCATTGCATTTGCCAGGCGTTCAAGGATAGTTCAACAAAAAAGTTCAGAGCAGTGATTCCTGTACAGAGAGAATTTACCCAACTCTATCAGGTCAATCCCTTATTTTGAACAAATGTTCTGCGAATCTATCATGATAATCCATCTGGCGATAAATGTATTAAGCAGTGGTATAACCGAATATACAAAGCTGATATATATATATATATATATATATATATATATATATATATATATATATATATATATATATATATATATATATTGTTGAAATTAGGATTTACTCGGGATGTATACATTTATAAAAATAAATTTAACTGACTAGAACCCGAGAAAGTATAACAAAAACCTTTAATACATCACAACTAGTTTCATCGGTGATCCGACTTCTTCAGGTGAGAAATAAAAACATAAGACATAAAATAACACGGTAAAAAATGAACTTTAAAGCTTAATAAAAAGATTTCCTGACTGTCTTAAATTTTCAATTTTTCGAAAAACCACCCACACTGATAGATATTTACATGGTTCTTCTCATCACTTCCCACCTCAGAAACTGGGCATCATCTCCACCCTCGCCCATCGAGCAAGATGTCTCATTTCCACAGAAGAAGACCTTCAAACAGAGCTTAACTTCCTGAAAAACACCTTCTTAAATAATGGATATTCGTCTCGTAACATCACTAAACGCTTGAGACCACGCCAACATCCTCGACAAGAAGATGACTCCAACCCAATCACTCATATACAGTTGCCTTTTATCAGCACTCTTACCCCAAAACTAGCTAAGATTCTGAAAAAATTCAACATAAAGACCGACTATACTACGCTGCCAAAACTTCGTTCTTTTCTGAGTCGACCAAAACCAAAACACAACCATCTGCATTTTCCTGGTGTTTATAAAGTTTTGTGCAACTGTGGTCGACCTTATTTTGGCCAGACAGACAAATCTGTTTCACTTCGTCTTGAGGAACATAGACGTGACATCTCCTACAGTAGAGCACGAGCGAGCGCCCTTTCCAGTCATGTCCTTTTCTCGGCAAACTCTAACCTTGAAGAACAGCCACATCAAGTTGATTGGGAACGCACTACTAATTTATATATTTGCAAGGATGAATTCGAAAGAAGAATCATCGAATCAAAAGAAATAGTTCTGGACCCTTCACATTTAAACAATAATCTTAGCTACAATTTACCCGATTCCCATAGCGCAGTAATCCAGTACTGGCGCTCAAAAATTAGCTGTCGCACACATTCTACTCATGCCAACGGTAGCACGCGGTCACCTATTCAAATATGACTGTTATTATTCTGCTTTTTATTAAGCTGTAAAGTTCATTTTTTACCGTGTTATTTTATGTCTTATGTTTTTATTTCTCACCTGAAGAAGTCGGATCACCGATGAAACTAGTTGTGATGTATTAAAGGTTTTTGTTATACTTTCTCGGGTTCTAGTCAGTTAAATTTATTTTTATAAATATATATATATATATATATATATATATATATTTGGTTTTGGGGGATTTTGGGGGATGGCGCCTAAAGCACCTATTATTATGGGAACAACTTTCGTTTTCTTTTGCCAAATTCGTTCAATTTCGACTTGCAACTCGCGATACTTTGTAATTTTTCAGTTTCTTTTTCGTCAATTCGGCTATCTCCTGGTACTGATATTTCGATAAACTGAACACCCTTGTTTTCACTGTTTTCAACCACTGTTATATCGGGCGTATTACATTCCAAGCTTATGTCAGTCTGGATTTTGAAATCCCAGAGTATTTTAGCTTTTTCATTCTCAATCACATTTTGGTCAATTTTATGCTTCCAATAGTCTTTAGATACTTTAAATCCGTACTTTTTACATAAATGCTAGTGAATTATCTTAGCTACATTATCGTGCCTTTTACGGTACTTAATTTGGGCGATTTTGCTGCACCCACTTATAATGTGGTCTTCCTTCTCTTTGCACAATTTGTGTTTACTGTCTTCTTGAATTTTTTGTATTTTTGCCTTCATAACATTGGTTTTAATGGCCTGTTCTTGCGCTGCGAAAATTACAGACTCTGTTTCTTTCTTTAGTGCTCCATTTCTCAACCATTGCAAGGTCAAGTTGCTGTCAGCGCTGTCCTCTATGCTGCGAAGGTATTTTCCATGCAATGCCTTATTTTTCTATCTTTCAGTTCTCATTTTTACTTGGTTGGTCTTGTACTCTAATTTTGTCTTCATGAGTTTAATAAACCTTCTTTCCTTACCTCAATTAGAAATTTTTCCGTTGTTTGCTGCAGATAATCATTTAGATTTCGTTTTATTCTTCAACAACTTGCTTTACTTGTAATAATCCTTTGCCTCCATTTTTGCGTGATAGGTAGAGCCTACCAATGTCACTGCGAGGATTGAGGGCATGGTGCATTATCATTAATTTTAGAGTTTTTCAGTCTAAAATCTCTACCTCTAGCTGGGTCTATAGATAAAAAATATTTTCGATATTTATATGAGAGATACTTTTCACCAGATTACCATATTTTGCATGAGAACGAAAGATCTTATGTGTGATATTTTTATATGTGAAAAAGCGAAAGCTTTAAAGATCATTGAAGAAGCAGTTGAAAAAAGGACAACTAATGATAAACGAATTATCTCAGAGAAAAAAAAAAGGTTCAGGTAATCCTATTTTCTTTTCTAAAGGTAATGAACATTAACTGATGGACAAATAAAAGACAAAAAAAAAAAAGAATAGTGTATACATATACGTATAAAATTTTACTGAAATGTGTACAAGTGGTTACAGAAAGAAGTAACATAAATTAATTTTATGCTTTTGAAGAAATGGGACATATAAGTCTAGAAATATTCTTCATCAACCCTAACCTATTTTACTTATAAGTCATTTCTCCTATGTCCTCGATAATTAAGTTGCCATTAAATCGGTCACCTATTTGAAATATTAATTATTTCTTACTTATTATATCCGTCTTTCTTTGTGTGTGTGTGTGTGTGTGTGTGTGTGTGTGTGTGTGTGTGTGTGTGTGTGTGTGTGTGTGTGTGTGTGTGTGTGTGTGTGTGTGTGTGTGTGTGTGTGATTTTTTTGTTTTCGCTGTTTAAAAGCATTTACACTGCTGTTGTATCAATGAGTAAAAATGAATTCATGTAAATTTCTAGCTACATCGGGTTGCTTTTCTTGCTAAAAATAACTGTGCAGTGAGTTGTAAATATATAATGGCTCATTCAAGTTAATGAAAAAAGGAAGAAAAATATTTAAAGTCCTCAGAAAGAGAAACTTGTTGTAACTCAGTCAAGTTTAAAGAGATAAAGTGATCATAATTTAAAAAAAAAAAATCTAACTTTTATTAAATAAAAAAATAGTTTATTCCATTTTGACCTACTTATAGAACCAAGTTCTAACATATGCACACCATTTGTAAAAATAATTGATTAGAGACAATCATTAAAAAAATCGTTTTGTAAATCGGGACACTATTCATTATCAAAATAGTTTATATATTGTTTTGATGATAAATTTAAAACGCCATTGAAGTAATTCCGATTTTTATTATAAAACTAAATACCATATCGCATTAAATCCCATCCAGTCAGAAAGTTATTATTAGTATCATTTTGGATCGTCTTATCAATAAAAACGCAAATATAGAGAAAAATAATAATCAAAACAGCTTTCAACTAAAATTGTATTAGTAAAAATATGATAGCAAGTGTAGCGAGAAAAAAAAGTGGAGATTACAATTTCAATTTTTTTTCGATAATTATAAGAATTGTAAGAGTAAAAAGAAAATCTTTCATCAGCTACTCTTGAACCTACTTGCTGATAGACGAAAATTACTACTCTTACATTAATGAATTCATGTGACCAAATAAAGGCACCCTAATACCGGCTTTATAACAGCATAAATGAAGTTTTGAAATTTATTTTCATTGAATACAATTCATATTGATATATTTTTCTTGTTTTCGAGTCAATAATCATGTCTGTGACAAACTGGTGTCATTCAAAGAGCTCTTTCAAGTGGTGATAGTTTTGTAAGAAGAGTACGTCAAAAGTTAAATGTCGATCCATTTTTGGCTTGTGGACATATGAATATGTTTTGCCTAAATTTGCTACTGCAAATGGTCATATTGAAATCAAAATTGAAAGGTGGACAACTTCTTGTGAACATCCTAAATCTCAATATTCCACCCAGTACTGCTAGATTCCCGGATCAAATTGTTTACCGAGAACTGATTCAATGAAAAGATTATTATTATTTTTTAAAATCTGACTCTCACCTACGAAAGATTGTAAACCTATAGTATGTTTATTACCTTCGGTTGCCTTGGGTTTTTTAAATTACTTTTTAAAAAATATATATATACAGATATATATTATTTTTGCCTAATCTGGAAACCCTGTTCTAGAGATCGAGTACGGAAAACTTTTCAGTCACACAGTTGCTCACGCATTTTGTGACAAATAAAATAGAGAGTTAATATACTGAAACATTAAGCAAGTACTTCTTGCAACTTTTTTTCTTTTTGATGCAATATGTGTTAATGACGAAATAGATTTGTTAAAATACGTAATATTTGAAATCGGGAGTATGCTGTTCATATTATTAGAAAATCAGTAAGTTTTCTTAACATGTATTATTTCTTCTTGCGTTAAGGACACCGGCCTCAGCACTCAGAGTGAGAGTCGGAGAATACAATATCCGGGAAACGTCAGAGGAATTTCCACACGAAGAATACACCGTAAAGAGAAAAGTGGTCAACGAAGATTATGAACCCGCCACCTACCGACACGATATAGCGTTGTTAGAACTGTCTCATCCAGCAGTCTTGCGAAAGCATATCATCCCCGTTTGTTTACCTCATAAATCCGATAACTTTACTGGGAGAATGGCAACCGTCACGGGCTGGGGAAGGACAGAATATGGTAAGCGTGAATTCGTTTATTATTCATACGAATGTTTTTAAACTTTTTTTTTCAAGTTAATATTTTTTGTTCAAGTTACCTAAGCATAACTTCTAGATAGAAATTCAGAAGCAATTTGAATATCGTGAACGTTAATTAAATCCTAACATTACAAGTTATCGAGTATAAAAAACGTGCTTTTGATATATTGCACTGTTTACATAAGGGTTCGTATGTCTATAATGTAACGACCAAAATTACCTTATCTCATTATCACATCTGATTAATAACCATACCTTGTTATAAATAATGCATTAATGTTTTAATTCATTAACTTATTCATTCATTACCGAAAACCGGACTGTTATTTGTTGGTAGGTAGGAAGGCTGCGCCGAGTGTACTTCAGAAAGTCGATGTGGAAGTGCTAGACACCGACACGTGTGTAGAATGGCTCCGGACAGCAGGTAGAAAAGAGACTGTATATCCCACCATGGTGTGTGCAGGTTATAAAGATGGAGGAAAGGACTCTTGTCAGGTAAGTCCTTAATTATCCCTTTGTGAAATTCTGAAAAGCCTGAATTCGCGAAGAAAGGTGATTTGGGTGGAGGGGAAAATATTAATAAGCCAAAAATCAATTGTTAAGCTATCGACACTTTGAATTTAATTAGAATACGGCTGCTCTTTGGAAATGCTTGCGAGTGAATTAAGAATCATTGCAACTATGTTCAACATAATCAACTTTATCAAATTATTACTACTATTGGTAGGTGTTAGCAATGTTACATTGTTAGGGAATAATAAATAAGAACAAGTAGTGTCATCCCGAAAAAGGCCAAAAAAAAAAAAATCCGAGTCCAGGACGGAAAAAACCTTCCAGCTTCTTCTGAGACCAGCTAACTCACCTTCAGTTGAAAAAATATGGCTATAAATATATTTTAGCCACAACGAGTTTCTTTTTTTTATTATTTAATGAATTCTAAAGAAATGAGTCATCTATCAGGTAATGAGTGGCATGTGTGCGCACCCTCGTTACAAGCAAATGTACAGTATATAGTATTTTCTGAAGAAACGGTTACGAAATATTTTGCAAGTGCTTTTAAGGGAAAACATTCTTAATATATTGGCAATTTTTGCATTTACTAGTTCAATATAATCTTAACAATAATAAATATTGAAATTTTTTGAAGAAAAGTTTTTGACTGGGAGATCCAAATCTTCTTCTGTGCGCGCGCGCGTTTTTTTTTGTGTGTGTTTGCGAGAGAGAGAGAGAGAGAGAGAGAGAGTACCATTTCAGGTAACACTTAATAATGCGTTTTGATAACTGAATGGTTAAAGAAACTGAACTTCCTTTAGTAATAATTCTAATAAATAATTTGTAGTCTAATTATTCTTTGATCGAATTGTTTGAACTTTTTTATTATCCAGGGCGATTCTGGAGGACCACTTACCATCAGAGAAAATGGGCGTGCCAAGTTGATTGGTCTCGTTTCGTGGGGAGTGGGATGTGCTAGACCCCATCTACCCGGTATATACACAAAAATAACTGAATATTTGGACTGGATCAAAGTGTATGTGTCGTAACAGAATGTGCCTACCAATGTTCTCATTTTCTGGTGGAGAAGATCATTTATTCCCAGAATGAACCAAGCAAGTAACAGAAATCTAAAAAAGCAGCGCCTGCCTCAACTCGCTTTTCGCAACGGATTTCTTAGGAACCTCCAAAGAGTTTCTATGTAAACTATTGAACAATTCATCCTGCTTTCATTAGCATCTGGTTAGAATTCCAGACATTGTATCTGATTGGTTAAATTAACCTTTAAGACGATTGTAAATATGTACATGTACTTTTAATACATAGGTTATATAAAAAAATTGTGTATATATATATATCCGAAAGAACGATATGGTAGTCATTGGATCTCTACATATTTACAACATTTCTGTATATGACATATATTTAATATCACTGTAATATGAAAGCAATACTGAGAGCCATCTGGCACGAAACTTCAGAAATGCAACTTAATCTAAGGAAGTGATCGTTACAACAGTTACAGTTTCGTCATATATCTCATCTGAATAGAAATTAAAATAAAATATAAGCTTTATATTCATAAAGCCCACCAAACACTAGTGTAAATTACAAAGACGAAGAAACTGATGTAGACATCCCAGTTTAATGTAAACATTGCAGGCACAGACGGATCTTCATCCCTAATATCTGACACTTCCCAATCTCAGTTGTTTTCATTTACTTTCTTACCTTCACTTGACGAGTAAAGAAATGTATGAGGATTAGTACTCGTAGCTATTTCAGTGCTAGAGACTGCATTTTTGTATTCATATCAGTAGATCAATGGGTAAACTATTCAATTATATATATATTTTTTTTCAGTTGGTTAAGGGATGTGCCATAGATATCGTTTTCATTCTAAGAACAATAAGCAACGGTCATTTCATTATATTTTCTGTGATCTAGAAGGTGAGTGTTTTTTAAAGACTCACCTTCTCAAACTACAAATATGAAGATCACAAAACTAATTTATATTGGTTACAAAAATTAAAATAATCTTTCTGAGTAGTGGCTTCATTTTTCGTGTGAAGTAATAAACAATGAGTCTATGATTTGTCAGGTCTCGGATTTTTTTTATAACTGCCATTTTAATCTTTTTAAGACACTGGACTCTACGCAGCTCAGTGTGCATCGACAATGTCCTTTATATGGAAAGAAGCCATAAGTTCTAATTCGACTTGGATCCGAAGAACTTTTATAATGGCTTTTCAAGTGACGATGAGTTAGCCTGTCTCATACGAGTTAGCAGGATATTTTCCCCCAGAAACTCAGTTTTCATTCTTCAAAAACAGGCAAAGCTACACGCAACTGACTGACATGATACACCGGCCTCAATAGCAGTTGCTTCACCTGATGTAATTCCAAAAATTAGCAACAACACCGGGCTAGAAAAGCTAGAAAGGCAACAACACCTTACACATTACTGAATAATAATACTGCCAAGTGCTGATATCTTTATTCTTTAAATAATTTGTCCTTGATCCCATTATATTGCATTTTCTGTCCCAATATATTCACTTCCCTAATTTTTCTTAGAATTTTCATGTCGGTGGTCTTCAGTCGTCGATGAGATTTTTTAACCCAGCTCTCCAATTCGTATACTTTAAAACTGGTTTGGACTCAGTCTTGTATTTTCCTAGTATGGTGTTTTCGCTAATTCTCTCTCTGTCTCTCTTTCTTATTCCATATAAGTTTATTCAACTGGTTTCCCATCATACCAACCCTCTTATTCTGTTATCTATTTCCATATTTAATTTGCGATCTTCACTCAAAATAGTTAAAATGAATAACCTGTTCTATAGGTTCACTTATGATACAGTTGAGATTTTCTGTTCAGTTGTTATTTTTGCCATTTATTTGTTGCTGGTTTTCATCCTAGATTTTTCATAGGATTTTTTTTCCTTTCATTCTAGATTTTTTTTTAAATTTGACTAATAACTTTTGACAGTTTGTACAGATTTGAACAGTGTCACTTGCAAAGTACGCACCAAGCTTTACACCTCTTATTTGAATGCCAGTTTTAATATCACTTTTCTTTAAAATGTGACCATCTAGATCAGGGGTCGGCAACCTTTTCAGACTCGCGGGACATATTCAACTTTTATTTTTAATAATCGGGCCGCAAGCGTTTAATTAATAGAAAATAGTGAATGAAAAAAATACTCAAGGTATCAATTTTATTATATCCATCTTAAAAAAAACACAGAAATATTTAAAGCACGAGATATGAAACAAGCATGAAAATGAAACTCAATGAAAAATTATTATCACGTAAAACAAAGTAATATAGTTTTATGCATCAAAATATGTATGTCTACCTGCTTAATGTGACTTTTGTGATTGTTTTCCCTTAGCCAAATTATCTAGATCCACTTTATAACCTGAGATATAAATTCGAATCGAAGCATGCAAATATTCATTAGTTAATCGAGATGAAAATTTATTTTTTCTAAAACCCATGGCAGAAAATGCTTATTCGCAAATGTATGTGCTTCCAAATGCGGCTATCATCTTCTTTGCGAAATTGATTAATCATTCAAATTTTTTGGTAAGCATCGATACATTTTTTGGATATATTCTAAAGAAAATGCGTTCTTTAATATTTCATTGTGTTGCAATTCCAAAACTTCCATCAGTAGTCGGTTTGGAAGGTCATCAATGTCAACATTAAAAGAATTTAGTATCCACAAATCTTATTGGAAATTCCGTTGTGTAAATCTTCAATAATGCCAACAAAAGTTTCCTTTTGTGTTTGACATCCAACTGTAGATGCCGATTTGCAACATATATATAATCGTGTAGATTTGATTTTCTTCCATCATATATTTATTCAACAGACATAGTTTGCCTTCAAAAGCTTTTATGTCAGAAAACAGTTCTGATAGTAATTTACCTTGGCCCTACAGGTTCAAATTAAGTTCATTATGGTAGTTGTAATGTCTACCATAAATGCAAGAGACATAATCCATTTTTTATCCGATAGTTGTGGGACAGTATTTTCGTGTTCCGTCATGAAAATATCTATTTCTTCATGTAAATTAAAAAATATTTTAGCACAGCACCTCTACTTAACCATCTAGCACTTGGCTAGTAGATAATGTCCTCTTGAAATGCCCATAACATATTTTGTTGATGATAAAATTTTACGGGCCACATGCCATGTAAGTATGATCAACCTTTTATGGGCCGCCAAAAATGCACGTTTGGGCCGCATGCGTCCCGCTGGCCGCCGGTTGCTGACCACTGATCTAGATTATAAGTGTAATTCTGCCTAAGACCTGAATTAATATCAATATATGTCCATATTCATATATGGCCTTCAATTCCAACTGCCAATTTGCAGCATAAGTTGTATACACTTCGTATATGGTTCAATTTACACCTAGAGATTTTGTGTTTTTAAACAGTTCAATAAAACACCATGTCTGGTATTCTTCGTCTGAAACCAGATCGCCCTTGTAGTTATTCTTTCCATGAATAAAGTATCATAATTATTATGATATTTTATCCTACTCCAAATGATTGCATAAATCTTTACTGAAACACTCATTTTTATCCCAACGGAAATCCCTTCTCGCCTTCAATTTCATTTCTCGTTTTTATTTTTATAAATGCTTGATAAGAGCTCTATTTCTAACCATCTGGGAGTCGACCACCTGTCAAAGCTTTCTGGACCGTGTAGTGTAATCCCTAAATATATTTACACGAAAATATTTCAGCATTTCAGGTCGAATATTATCTACTTCATCTCTTTCCATTTCAGGTTTCTGATGGTATTTGAGTATCTACCAAACTCAAGAATTCAAATATAATTTCATTTCCTTCCTCGTGAAATATTTTTTCACTGTTCTGTCACTACTTATTCAACATTTTTAAAGTAATTATTCCAGAAATTCAGAATATTATTTATATGAAATTATGTGATCACCCGCGATGTTAGAACTTCTTCACCTGACTTTTGTTTAACGAGTTTTACAAGAACTTAGCACATTTGTCCTGTGAGTTCTCTACGAATAGATGATGGCTAACTAAGCACCTTTTATAGGATTTTTTATCATTTCATAGATTGATTCTTGAACTTTCTTTATCATTTTCCCATCTTTTTAATGTAAATCCTACACACCCAACGGGTTACAAACTTCTACACATTAGAAACATGGGCAGATTAAGATTTAATAATCCTTCCTCTTATCTAGAAACCAAACATTTCTTCAAATCACTTCAGGACTTCAATAAACAGGACAGTGATCTCACACTGTTCACTTATGAAGGAATATAACTCTCTGACATGGGACTATGATACTGATATGAGGATTTTTGCCCTCTTAGGTGCCTGCCTGGTCTCTGATGAGCGCCAACATTCAAAACAGTTGTCAGGCCAGTGACACCCAATCGGTGCACTAATAAAAGCCGAATATACAGGCTCCTGGGCAGAATCAGTAAGCATTGCAAAGCAACTCCTATACGAAGGTTTATTCTCATAAACTGTCTGCTAAAATAAAAACTTGTATGTTTCATTTATTTGACTGTAAAATGATTATGGATATTTACTATAATTATTGTATATTACTAATCTTGCCAACCTGAAGACATATTTTGATTATTAAGCTGTATATTTTGGTATTTTCCTATAGTGGAATTCGAATCCTTAGTCTATTGGATGGAGAGCGACTGCATTATCGATTTGGCCAACCAGGCCTTCTTCGTACACAATTTCACCGTATGATGACTATTTCATAGTCATGACTCTGGATGTATTTCATGACTCTGGATTACTATTTCACTCACTCTCTGAGATCTGATGCTTGTTTCTAAATTCTATAACTTTTTTCAATAATATATATATATATATATATATATATATATATATATTAGAGCTTACAGTTCACATCTGAATGTTGTTCAACTTTGATGTTGTGAAAGTTTTATTGCACTATTTTTTTTAAAAAAAATTCACTGGTATCTACTCATTCTTAACATGCTCAAAAATAAGTGATCGTCACTTCCATTATTTCTAATCTGCCGCAGAGTTTTGTATCAATCAATTTGATGATATTATTATCAGCAATAACATAATTTATTAGACTTTTCTTTTTTGTGTGTGTTCTCACAACGCGATTAACGCAAATTTTTATGTTGGAGCTTTGCTTCGTGTTAATAATGACCAGTCTATCGTTATTATTAGTCGTCTCCTATTCTTTAAAATTTCTCTAAATATTTCTCTGTGCCACTTTATTTGAAATTGACTTTCATTGAAGAAGACAGTTTTCATATTTAGTATCGAAAACTATTGCTACTCTCTTCCTTCTTAAATCTCTGGTGCCTGAATATTATTTAGAAGGATCTCACGTTTTTAATCTTTTTGGTCTCAATAATTCCATTTATATTCTTCTGTCAGTTCTACTTATTTTCCATTAATAGTCTTACCTTGATGATGCATGGCCTCAGTTCTGCTGAAGCGAAGACTAATCCAATAGCTGACTTTTCAATGTTCGTTGTGGTTCCATGATGAAAATAGCAAGAATCGTATATAACTAGTGATGTCTCAGTCGCCATGATATTAGATTATGTTATATCATCCTAATATATGCAGTTTCATATATAGAATACAATTTGTAGGTTAAATTTCAAATTGCCAGTCCACCCCCGTTCTGTCAGCATTCAAATAGATACCTAATAAAGGGGAAGCATGAAATGGGGGAGTGAACAGTGACTCAGTAATCAAAGGATTAAAAGGGTCGCTGGATCGGTTATCCAACTTTGATCCTTAAGCGATCCCAGTTTTTGCTCAAATCACAAATAAAATGTTTAAGCCCACTCATCAGCGGAGATATTTCTGGAAGAATTCTTTTCAAAGAAACATTATTTGAAAATTCATAATGTTCAAACATTTTTAATCTCTATTCTGGATTCGTTTCTGTTACTAACAGAGCGAGGTTTTAGGAAAAAATAACTCCGTGCTTAAAATTTCCAGAGTTAGTTGATTATAAGGACAATCCTTTTCCATCAGATCGGCGAGATTTAAAATTTCTATGAAGTACAAGGAACTTTTTCTAAGTCTATTTAAAATGGAATTGGTCAGCTAGTTTTAGTATTACTTTGGATTTTTAAAAGGTTAAAAAAAAAAGCATAATTAATTTTTTTTTAAAAATTCGAAAATAGGCAATTATAAGTTTAAAATAATTCTAACCAACCAATTACAGAAACATACCTTGATGCCTAATAACTTTTTATAGACCTTTTTAATCAATCTATAGTTAAAGAGTCGTAGTAAATGGTATGCGATTTTAATATATATTATAATTCGTTGTTTTACTTATTTCATTTTTTAAGATCTCAAAGATTATATTAACTGATTACTTTCCATATCAAGCATCTTTATCAAAAAAGTTGCATACCACGAAATGTTACTTATGGATCATAAAAATCAATAGGTTTCTTGCACATATCAATTTCACGGTACTACCTTAATGATTGATCTACGTTTCTTTGATATTAAATACACCGCCAGTTTTAAAAAAATTAACAGCACAGCCTGCACGTAGCCCAGATCACGCTATCCTTAATTAAGCTCCATCCACACATGAAATAGCTGTTTCATTGAAAAAGTGCGATGAGCTTCTTAAACTCATGCTACTTCTTTAAAATATCTCCTGATGTCAACAATAATATTGAGTACAATATTGTCATTTTTTGGTTTTCTTGCTACCTTTCAGAGAGTGCAGGCAGCCAACTCCACAGCCTGACATAATAAGCCTATATGATAATTTTTTTTATCAGATATTCAATAGTAACGTTCGGATGTTGTCGTATTTATGCAATTTTTGGTGTTCTTTTATTCATACTTCTGCATTAATAAGCAATCAGCTACTAGTTTAATTGTTAGTGTCGTATAAATACAGCCTTTTTACTATTAAAGTCCTTGGGCAAACTTCACACGTCTATTAGAGCTGTTTCAAAAAGTCAATACAACATTCTCACCCATTTCTTATAACTTTCTATTTTTCTAAAAAAAAAGACATCCTGAACAGTAGGTAGTTTACGTGGTATTTGAAAGAAACTGAAAGTAGGAAATAACCGTTTCTCCTGAACAATATCATTTCATAGGCCTACTATCAGAAATATAAAAACATTGGCATATTAAGTGTAATCAGCATGCATTGTAAGATAGAATAGCTGACTTCCGTATATACACCTATCAAACAGATTAAAATGGGCATAATACTAACTAATCACGTTTACTTAAAGGTACCGCCAATCCTGTGTTTATTGATGCATGCTTTTATATTTTGTCTTGGGAATTATTAAGGGTATGCACAGTTATGGCATTTGTTTACAGGATCTCATTTTTTTTAAAAAATTTGTTCTCAAAAGTCCCATCCCATCCTTGTGAAATCATTACAGAATGCACTTTATCCTCAATTACAAATACACTATTAAGAATTTATACAGAATGACAGATGAGTTTTACAAGTGATTTTATCACATTTTCTTAAAAAAGCAATCTTAAATGCAATTTCATCTCAAGGAACCATTAGTAAATATTGGTATTTTTTATTATTTTAATGTCAAAAGACGAGAGGGATATCTGCCATCATTAACTGTGTTAATGCACCGAAAAGAGTACATTCGCGTAGCATCAGTTCCGCTAAACGTTTATCTTGCGCTGTTTGTAACTACTGTAAACTCAAATATGAATTTCTAAAGAAAAATCTAAATGGTTCAGCTCAATTTTAAATAAACTTAGACGTATTACACGAAGAGTTCCAAATAATGAACTTCCCTTTTGCAAAAAGTTGGAAATGTTGTCATCGTCCCAAGATAAATACATATTATATATTTTAAGCTGAAAGAATTGTTATATATAATTACTATCTTTTAATGCACTTATGGAAAGAATATCTTCTTTATCTCATAAATAGTTTAACGGTATGCAGCAAGCTAAAATAACAAATGTAGAAAATGTTTGACTCAAACGTAGCGAACAATTTTGTCACTAAGCCGCGAAAAGCAGAATCTGTTGTCATGTAAGTATTATGCATCCATCAGGAAAAATAAAATTGTTTTAGTATGCAGAAAAGTAGACGGAAGAGATAAAACTGGAAAAACAGAGCTGCATCGAAGAAACTGAAGAAACGTGCACATTACATATTCAAGATCTGAAAATACGCAATTTTTTCATGAATACTTACTTTGATTTTTATATCTCAGGTATGTCAATTCTGATAATTGTTTACAAAATATTTTTTTGCCTAACATATTTTGATAAAAATATTTTTCTTACTTTTTCTTACTAAATATGAAAGTCCTTTAATACAGGGTGTTTAAAAAAGAATGTTCCGATTTGAAAATTGTATATCTCTGCAACCGCAAACCACAAATGAATGCGACTTGTACCGTGTGTAATTGTGGCGAGTGAAACTTTAGGCCTTACTTCATACTTCGTAATTTATTTTGTAACTGTACCACATTTTCATTATTAAATATAATTATTTGAAATCGGGTCATTCGTTTTGAAACACCCTGTATTTTTAACATTCCCGTTTCTAAAACACTGAAATATAAATGATTATCTTAGACACACAGGTGATATTTAAATTTGAATGAAGCATCGTTAAAAGGTGTGATGCATTTCGTATTAGCACTCTTGCACAGCAACATTATTCCTTATCAAAACAATTGAAACTAGAAATGTTTTTGCTAAAACATTTCTAGTTTCAGTTTCTAAAATAGTCCCATTGAAACAAAACTCAGATTACTCGACAAATTTTGGTGGAGATTTTATTGCCATCTAGTATTATGAACCACTAGAAAACAAAATTAATACTCCCACAATTTATTCCCATATTTGGGACAGTGTACCTAAAACCTCCCTAAGAATTCTTGATGACATCCAGAAGTGCGCGATCCGCTTAACAGGTGGTTAATGCAGCCACTGACCAACATCCATATACTGTCCAACTCCAACATACCGAACAAAACCTCTGGTCATCCTTCTTCATTCCATCCACACTTCTTTTTTGAAACAATCTCTCTCTCTCTCTCTCTCTCTCTCTCTCTCTCTCTCTCTCTCCACACTTTTTCCCAATGAATACAACCTTCAACTCTAGAGAAACATATCAACAGATTACTTCTTTCTCCATAAACACTTACCGATACATGGTACTGTTGTGTTACAGGTTCTGGGACCTTTCATGTGGGGGGGGGGGGAATCATCGTAAAAAATCCCTCTCCTTTTGAATCGTTTTATCACATATTGGAAATAAAAATAGTACTGTATTTTATTATAACCAAACTAGAAAACTATTGAAACCAGTAGAAATAAAAATTGATCTGCCAGACTAATTTTAGTCGATTCTATTAAACAAATTTTATAAATTTTATTCATTCACAACAGATTTATTAATGTGTAGCATTTTAAAATTCTGTAAACTTTTTTCTCTAAAATGGTTGCTTAAAATGAAACTGAGATGATTGAAAAGTAGGAAGAGTCTCAAATATTGAAGCACAATTTTTGCAATCTATCTGAAGATAGAATAACATGCGTGCAGACAAACAAAAATAACTAATATATGCATTTCTTGAAAATCATCTGAAAACAAAAACATTTATAATTAGCATTAAACATAATTAAGCGAATTTTTGAGGGAATGTGCGAACGATAGGATGTAGTTCTAGATGCACCTAGAACTACATCCTTTCTTTCGATGGATGTGAACGCCATACTTCTGACCCTGAATACACTATTCACTCCTAACCAGTTTCCTCCACTCTAATGATTTAATTCCTAGAGAATATATCCTGAGCTAACAGACGCACCAATGTGAGGGTATGGACAAAGAATTTGGTTAATACAAACCGACCCAATTCCATCAAGGTTCAATATATGCTCACGCTATTGTGACTTGAATATCCATTCCATGAAGATTTAGATATAGTCATAATCACGTATTCTATATCTCAAGAAGAATATCTTCAGCCTCCTTTTAGGTCCAAATACATTATTTTAGCCAGCTTTTCCCTCCTTTTTTTTTCTATACCAAGGGCAAAGAAAGGTTTGACGATCGTGATTCATATTTTTATATAACAAAGATATGAAGTACTTTGTTATATCAAAAATAATAATTATAAAATAAAGTATTTTATAATTGTTATTTTTGATTAATTTAATATAAATATCGCACTGCCGTAAATAACTGAACTACTTTAAGCATGTACTTCGAAGAATCCATCTCCGTTCCTAGTCGGCTCAGCGTCTACAAATATGGAACAATAAAATGACATTTACTTCCTTGGGAAACGAAGGTTACCTAACCTGTTACAAGACTCGATACGAAAAGTTACGGTAAGTTATAAAACTGTTTAACAAAGAATATCCGTGTAGGATATATTAGGGAGTCAGAATTTTAAGTAATGCTTGTTTTCTTCCTCACTTCCTTGTCCCGTGACTGGCAAGTTTTCCTGGTTAATACTTGCCCTTCACACGTGTCACTGTTTCCTACTTACTGAATTAAGATAAGCTTTTGCGCATCAAGGGCGAGGACACTTAGATTCAATTCAGTATGGATAACGTGTTTATAGCAAAAGATATCTGAATGCAAAATATAACAAAAGTCAAAATAAAAACATAAATGTATCTTACACGCTGCTACTGTCTTTAAGATTGTTTTAGCAGCTGAAATGGTTATGGAAAACGCGATATCTGCATGCAATGTTGCATTTCTTCTGGATTTTTGAACATCTTTGTCTCAAGTGTCACAGAACTGAGACTTCATGTCATGTCACAAATACAGAAATAAATAAACTAACGTAACTTTTTAAACATAATCCGGAAGGCCTATTAAAATAGCTCTTTCGGATTATGTTAAAGAGAGAAACCTAACACGGAACTTTTTCAAATCACTTTAAGTCTCCAGTAAGCGGGATGGTGGTAGTGGGTCATACCGGTCGATAAACTCGCGTTCCATCTAAAGACGTTCACAAATATCCATGGCCATAATGGGATTCTAGCCCGCAGGCTATTAGTAACATGGATTTTTGATTAGCAACAAATAAAAAACTGTGATAACACTAACTATTGCTGCTAATTTAAATACGGATATAAATACTAGCTGTAAGTTCCAACAGGGAAATGGTCGTAGTTGTACAAAACTGCTCTATGCATACTGGTATTGTTGACCTCGAATATGTAGTTTTGCTTCTTCATTACTTGCAGTCATAGCTGAGTGACATGTAAATAGGCCGAGACTAAAGTTCACATTTAGATGAATAGGGATGAACATCATTTCTGTACATTGAAAATCTTTCTTTCGCTGGCTTAAAATCATAAGATCGCTCAGCAGTTCCGCGGACCTTCGTGTCTGGTAGGGATCGATTTGCAAGAATAGCATGTGTCCAGATCGAGCGCTGGATCTCTCATATTTCTGACATATTCTACATGTTCTTCTATATATTTTTCTGTCTGTCTGTCTGTTCTTCGTTCTGAAAAATCAAAACTCTTTTGATTTTTCAGTAATATGGATACCGTAACCAGCACTAAAGGCGGTAAACACCTGGAGTTTATTTCTCGTTTAAAGTTGTGAAAATGGTCCTGATTTTGAAATTCCTTATAATTCACCTTCCATTGGTGCCTGTTGTTAGGTTTACCAATTAAATTTCATATTGCCTATTTTAGGTCAGTGAAATCATAACAGGCATGTCTTTCTTCTTGCAATGCTAAGACACCTTGTGGCAAAAGTTAAGCAAAGTCATATACTATCACTAAGATTTGGTAAGAAATATGAACTTTGTGTGTGTGTGTGTGTGTGTGTGTGTGTGTGTGTGTGTGGGTTGCCTTTTCTTTCAAAACACAATTATTTCATACACATATAATAAAAGTTTTATTTAGCCACTAATATAAAAATAACAATTTTTTTCTCCTTTCATTCAATTAGAGATAAATTATTTTAGTTCCTCCTTCCTTTTTTTCTGCCATTAGTTAAAGGCGATTTGCGTTTTGGTGCACTTGCGCACTGTCACTAGATTACATATCACCTTCATTATGTCCCTTGGCACAGTATCTTTATATTCACACCCACATTTATTGCAAGTAAGACTTCAGTCTTAAATCGTCATAGTAAGGAAGGGGAAAAAAGTGTTATTTTTTGTCAAACCAGTTCTTGCGACAGCTAAAAGAGAGGCGATGCTTGTCCTATATTTGATAACAAAACAATTGACTGAAATTTAAACTTTTTTTTTAAATCTTCCAACGTAGATAATCAATGAACTATTCATTAATCGATGTTATGGTATAGGAAATATTTTTATTTTCATTATTAATTGTTCTCTCTCTCTTTCTGTCCACTGGAGACTTTCACCTTTTGGTTAAAGATAATAAAAGATAACGGACTGGATAGCAGACGTATCTCAAAATAATAAATATTTGACATTGGACTGACAGAAGCAAATTTACAAGACATGTTGTGTGTGGTTAGCAACAGAAGCAACTGGTTACATTAGCAATATGGTTCCAATAACCAAAGTTTGCAGGAATAATTATACGGATAATAAGGATAATAAATAAGAAAACGATTGCATACAATCATAACCAGATACATTTTGTCACATTTTAATAGTGACCATTTATCATCATAGCATTTGGAGAGAAACGGTCCAGTTATAGCTAAAATATTACTTCAATGTTCTTGACAATAAAAACGGAACTATAACGAAAAAAGACAAACCACAGAATATCTCATCATACAGTCTTGAACACCAAAATTAGTTAAGAAAAATTATTAATGAAAAATTTCAGAACCGATTTGTGATTGTTCATAGTTTGCGAGAACTATCATGATAGTCATGAGGATCATCTATGAGCTGAACTGCTCACAGAGTTAGTAGCTGAGTGGGTCTAAAATAGCTTCTTGGGAAAAAGAGAATGCATAGTTTTTTCAAGGTTGAAGAAGTTATTGATGTGGCATGTTTACTTCAGAAGAGGCTGGAGGTAAATTGTCAGACCAAGGAGAGAGATCTGATCCTGTCTGGTGATGCGTGTATTACTGGGATAACGGATGAAGAGTTAAGATCCCTTTTGTGAGAAAAAAAGACAAGACAGCACATTTTTGGAGGGCACTGAAAGTGACCAGATTTTCGTCATCCCATTGAAGGATGGTATGGAGATCAGTTTTTAATGCAGATGATCTTGTAGCAAGGGATATCTTAGAACTACATGGCTTGTTTAATTAGAAGGAGAAATGGAATGTGCTGTCATCTACAAAGCTATTTTTAGGATTAGTAGTGATTGAAAGTAGTTCATTTATGTATGAGAGAAATAAGGTAGGTGATAGAATGGAACTCTGAGGCACTCCTGAACTGATGACAAAGCTTGAATAGAGAATGTCGTACACCCACTGTCGGTGTCAGGTTATTTTGCGCCCTAGGCAAAGTTTACAAGCGCGCCCCTTATTTCAAAAGTTGGTTATTTTTTTTAATTAAATTTTAAATATAAAAAATAAAAATTATTTTGGCGTGCTTTATTAATAATATACAAAGTAATATACAATATGTATAATATATGAGAATCAAATTTTAATTTTTCTTGCTTTTAATTTTGCAAAATTTTGAAAGTTTGGCGCCCCTTCATATCTTGCGCCCTAGGCTGTTGCCTAGATTGCCTAAATGGTAACGCCGGCCCTGCGTACACCATGACACGCAGTGAACGACCACAGAGAAATCTGACTACCCAATTACAGAGGGTTACACGTACACTGAAGGAAAGCAGTTTGCAAAGAAGGCCTCAATGCGAAACACGATCGAAAACCTTAGAAATATCAAGGGTGATTAGCGCACAAATTTGTCCGAACCGTTCACGCCACATGTCCAGAGGTGAGTGATGTAAGCTACAAATCAGCCGTGCTTCTGAACTGACAGAATCCATACTGGTGGTCGCTGATTAACGTAAACTTTCAAGTAATGGAAAAGTTGACAATTTATAACGTTCTCTATTATTCTGGAGAGGATTGAGGTGATGACGATTGGTCGGTTTTTGGATGATCGATTCTTTTGGAAGGGGTTGAATACTCCTATATACTTACTTCCATATTTAGTAAAATGAAGATCCAAAAGGCTTCTTTTCGGCTATACAAAATTATACAAATCAAGTGGATATTAAATCCAGTATTATTTCAAAGCAAAATGCAGAAACTATGAAAGAAAGTTTCGTATGAAATTTGACCAGAGAGCTTACGGGAATACATTTACCGGCATTTACGAGTTGCCCTAGCGAGGACCTTATGGAAGACATGATCGCTTGCCAAAGCGTCCATATATTCGCCTTCTATTGGTCCATTTTGATAACGTTACGCTGGCCTGACAGCTGTTTCGAACTAGTTGGTTCTCCCCAGAGACCAGGCAGATTTGTATAATTGATTTGTATAATTTTGCATCGCCTAAATTAAGCCTTTTAGCTTTTTTATTTTAGAAAATACTTTACGCACCGACCGAGAGTTCGCTTACGAAAAATACACCTCTCCGACACTTCAAGTTCCTTAGTACTGAACGAGAGTGTTTACTCTCTTAAGGTTTATGCCTGGTCTCTGAGGAGAACCAACCAGTTCGAAACAGCTGTCAGGCAAGTGAAACCTTAAATGGACCAATGCGAGTGTATTCCCGTAAGCTCTCTGGTCAAATTTCATACGAAACGTTCATACTTTAGGCATTTGGCTTTGAAATAATGCTGTATTTTATATCCACTTGATTTGTATAATTACTTCCATATGTTATGATAGTTACCACGCTCAGTACAGAGGATTGAAGAGAAGATAGAGGATAGAGGTTACCTCTCGAGCGCAATATTGCACAATTCCTGTTGAATTACAATTCTTTTTTGAGTACAGTTCCTGTTGGATCACAATTTCTTGTTAAGTATATTTCCTGTTGGATATATCCTGTCACTTCCATAAGAGACATAACTCGCCTTCAGAAAACTCTAATTTCCTCATCTCCTTTACGAAATTCTAACCGAGATATTTCTAACCAAAGGTCAACTATCATGGCATCTAATCTACTTGAGATTCATCTAAAACAATACGTATTTTCGAAGTGCTACTTTAGTTGATTCTCCAATAGATTTTAAGTATATGAACATTTCACGGTTTCTCGTCTGACCACGTGGTGTTCACGACTCACTCCTTTATATTTTAAACAGAGTAACAATTTTATAGCTGATGCGTAGAATATGAACTGAAATTTATTCGGTCAGCGCGAGGTGTTATACTGCCCTTTCAATGCAATATTTGAATTTTTTTCATCCATTGATATATCACTTCTATGAATCATAATGATCCAAAATTCTGCGGTGAATAGTCTTACATTTTTCCCTTTTGCGTTATATAAATAAATGAATTCACGAAAATTGAGCTGCAGATCGCAGCTCAATTTTCGTGAATGACCGACAAAAAGAACCCGCTATTTTATTCCAGTCCTTATATGTTAGGGAGAAATTTTTGGTGGTCTTGAAGGTAACGAGGTTATCCTTGCCCCAGTGAAGGATGGTATGGAGATCAGTGTTTAATGCAGATGAACTTGAAGCATGGGATGGCTGAAAACTATATGGTTTGTCTTATTTCAATTTTCATTAGAATCACTCTTATCAGATTTGAACCAAATCATAAAAATTATTTCGGCATGCTTTCCGAAATTTCCAAATAAACGTTTGCGCGCACGTGTATGTGTGTGTGTACTTCTAAAAAAAGCTTTTTGGAAGAAAAGGGCGCACTATATTTTGTTCGTAAATGATTATATATAGAAGGAAAGAGAAAAGTATTTCAGAAAGCAAAAAGCAGATTATTTTTCTAACACAGAAAGCAGATTATTTTTCTAACTTCATACGATCGAGAAGTTATTCTCGTACGATATTATAATAATGTTGTATAACTGCTCGATATTGATACGAAAGCAAAAAAAATGAAATATCAATATTTAGTCATCATGCCTAAAATTTTGAAGTAACATAATAATCTCCTTGGTACATCGATCAAGTAGACATTGATCGATACAATGCAAATTCATAATACTTGAGTGAGGATGTTTCATAATAAATATAATCAAAATCAGAAAGTCAGTTTCCATTAAATTTATTATGAGAGATCTCAGCAGTAAGACATAAAAATGTAATACTGACAAACATAAATATAAGACTTTCCACTTTCATATTTTCCACATATAGCACAGCTGAAGAATTCCGAATACAATCTGTACTGGACACAATTTTATTTTACAAACACACAGAATCATGATTTCCAAATTGGGATTGAAATTTTGTTGATATTTTTAGGTTTATCAGCGAGGAAGCTATCGTCATGAGGTGTCAGTATATTATTTTTATGTGGTATGCAGAGGAAGGTCAAATAACCTGACTAATAAATTTAATGCTTTTGCATTTCTTTGTGACGAACAAAAAAATTCATTTAAAACAGTGTCTTCTGACTCTCCTCTCTCTCGATACCAATCGACCAACAGATCGCCCAGCCATAGAACACACTCCGTTTACAGACATAGTACACTGGATGGACATTGAAATTTTGTTCATTTTCCGAACATAAAACATCTGGATATAAGGCATCCGCCTAGTCACTCTCACAATGCAACATTATAAGCAGAATTTAATTTGAATGTTTAGAAACGGTAATTTTATATAACACATTAATCGAATAATTGAACAGTCAAGCATGAGCCATCATGAATGGGGACCTTAGATAAATCGGTGGAAACGGAGTAAACGTATAAGGTCCTTTCAGCAAATAGGACACATTTCAGTTAAGCGTAATTGCAACATAAGATTCTCAAATCAACATATGATTCGAATTCAACCTTTAAGTTGAAGAAATGAATTTAATATCATTCTGATTTTTTATAATGGTAGTGCCAATTAATACATCCGGAAACATAATAACTATGTGGATAGATTAAGTATATATGTAAGCTTAGAATATATGCTAAGCACGAAATTTGCAAGGCCAACTTTGATGACAATAAGATAATTTCATTGTCTGATATTCCATAAGATGAACATTTATCACGTCAAAACAGCACTTTACGAAATGAACAATCTGAATGCTGCCAGCGATACATGCATTTATCTTATGTTTTATCTCGCCCACAACGATAATTCCAATCCCATATAATTATCTGTGGGCAGTGGTTGTTTCTGCGTTGAAAGCTAGACACTCAAATCAACTGTGAAAGCAATTGGACAGTTGGGTGTGTTCAATGCATCACACCACAATTAGCGTTTGTTGTCGATATTAAAAAAAAAACGAAGAGGACGAGGAGGCGAGCTTCAGATCATTTTATCTATAGAAAGTGTTACATCAAGACATTAATGGATGTAAATAGTGTGCCCTTAAAATACCTTGTTAATAACCACGTTCTAAATCAAGGAAGCATTATGCTGACGGAAAGATAATCCATATACAATTCAGTAATAAATGTATCGATAGTTTCTAAGATTTTTTAAAATGAAAGTAGAAATGCTAATTCCGTTCAATGAAACAAATGTAAACCACGCATTCCACAGGCATATCATCGCAATTCATAAAGTATCGACTCCACGCGAAGGACCTTGTAGAGAATGAATTATGGTAATATGGGAAACCAAGAAACAGCAGAATTCAGATGTTAAAAGGAGGTGTTCACAGTAATGAGTTCTCCGTGATGCAGAGCTGCCCAAGGTCGTCCGAGCCTACTCAAGAAAATCAGTGGACGGTAGATACAAACCACTGCAGAGCTTGTCAAAACTGGTGCCATGATATATGAACAAATAGAGTACAATACTGTTCTTCGATGAGTCCCATTTTAGCCTATAAATGGATTCTAGACGTTGTTTTGATATGGAAAGAACGAGGTAACTATCATAACATATGGAAGTAATTATACAAATCGAGTGGCTATAAAATCCAGCATTATTTCAAATCCGAATGCCGAAACTATGAAAGTTTCGTACGAAATCTGACCAGAGAGCTTACGGGAATACACTCGCATTGGTCAATTTTGATAATGTTTCACTGGCCTGACAGCTCTTTCGAACTGGTTGGTTCTCCTCAGAGACCAGGCAGAAACCTTAAGAGAGCAAACACTCTAAGTGTTTGCTCTCTTAAGTACTCAAACAGTACTAAGGAACTTGAAGTGCCGGAGAGGTGTATTTTTCGCAAGCGAACTCTCGGTTGGTGAGTAAAGTATTTGCTAAAATAAACGGCTAAAGGCTTAATTTAGGCGATGCAAAATTATACAAATCAATTATACAAATCTGCCTGGTCTCTGAAGAGAATCAATTAGTTCGAAACAGCTGTCAGGACAGTGTAACGTTATCAAAATGGACCAATAGAAGGCGAATATATGGACGCTTGGGAAATCGATTATGTCTTCTGAAAGGTCCGCGTCAGGGCAACTCGTAAATGCCGGTAAATGTATTCCCGTAAGCTCTCTGATCAAATTTCGTAAGGAAATGTCATAGTTCCTGCATTATGCTTTGAAATAATGCTGGATTTAATATCCACTTGAATTGTATAATTTTTCATAGCCGAAAAGAAGCCTTTTGGATCTTCATTTTAGTAAATATGGAAGTAAGTATATAAGAGTATTCAACCCATTCCAAAAAAAACCGAGATAAAATCCTATCGTCGAAAAACCGATCATCAATCCTCTCCAAAATAATGGAGAAAGATATAAACTGTCAACTTCTTCATTACTTAAAAGTTTACCAGTTAATCAGCGACCACCAGTATGGATTCTGTTAGTTCAGAAGCACAGCTGATTTCTAGCTTACATCACTCACCACTGGATATTTGGCGTGAACGGTTCGGACAAATTAGTGCGCTAATCATCCTTGACATTATTAAGGTTTTCGATTGTGTTTCGCATTGAGGCCTTCTTTGCAAACTGCCTTCCTTCGGTCTACATGTAACCCTCTGTAATGAAATATGCAACACCATCACTCCAACGTCAGGGAAAGGGACACTTATAGTGGAGCGGAATAATGATCAACGGCAGTAGATCTCTTCATGTTTTTGATATAGATACCGTAACTGCACAGAATCACCGATAACCTTAAATCCTATATGCGGCTTTTCAGTGGGTATGCTGGCCCAAATGTTTTTTCATGCCCGACAATGACACTGCACATAGAACTCAAGTGGTGGAGAAGTGCCTTGAAACTGAAAATATCCAACGATTGCCATGTTCATCACCAGATAATTCCAATCGTACAGTCACCACCTCTGTCATATCATCAGCTAAAGTCTGATCTAGTGAAAGAATGAGATTTGTTGCCAGAGAATCTTATAGACACCCTTACATCAAGCATGATCACTATTATCAAGCCTGCCTAGCCATTTGAGGGGATCATATTCCGAACTTTTTGGTAATTCTTATACAGTATATTTCTACATAATGTCTCCTATAACTGCCAGAATTTCTCGCTGTCTTTTCATTTCAATGTTATTCTACTCTACACCACGATGCTAACTTTTTTCTTGCCTCATCGCAAACCGCGTTAGGTATCACCACATTTTCTAAGTGTTATGTTTATTTTGGCGAGCAAAATGTAAAGGAAATTTATGGAAGAAGTGTAATACGAGTAGGCGTAATTATGGAAGAGTAGTACTGTGCCATAAGACCAAAGATAATTTTAACAAAAATAAGGGATAAAGCAGGGGAAGGTCTAAGAGAAGAAAAGGATAGTTTGGTTTTAGAAAGGAATATCAATTATTTATTTGATTTTTTTTCTGTAAGTGAAATGATGGGAGATGCTAAGAGTTTGGAAAATGCCTAGTTGTGGCATATTTGGAAAAGCCTTTGAGTTCAACAAGAAAAAGTTTGTAAAAGTTTCATAAATAGAATTAAGAAACGTAGGCATAGGAAAACAATAAATGGTTATGATCATGAATATATTCATATTAAATATACGTATGTAGAATATATTTGGTATTCCTTGTGTAGCTCAGTGGATGTGGAGTTTGCATACCACAGCGCTTAACCGCACGAAGGAAGACTTGCTTTCGATTCTAGTCGGCGACTAGAATAAATTTTTCTAAGCCTTTTTTCGACCGGTTCCCGAGTTAGTCGATCTCTGGCAGGGGCAAGCGGGTTTTTTCTCCCAGAAACTCAAGAATATCGACCGTAGAACCCACATTATTTCAGACATTAAATATATTGTGTTAGGGTTAGGGACGACGAGATGGCGGCACATGTTAAGCCGTCTCTCTTCACTGCGTGCCGCTTAATCTCTGATTGGGTACCAGTGGAGATTAAACTGCCCACTCAGTCTCCAAAAATTAGATAGGGCTAAATGGCCTCGCCTACTCCCCTATACGGGAATAAAAAGGCGTTAGCTAATTTTTTTTTTTTTTTATTCCGGTGGTTTAACAATGGGCTGTGTCGAGGAAGTGTTTATCTCCATTGCTGTTTATTGTGGTCATAAACAGTGTCCTAGATACTGATAATGACCAGGTAAATAGCTGTATTTACGGATGATCTAGTAATTAGAGACATCCAGGAAGCACACACTGTTCCATCTCCAATTTCTTTGGAGATGGAACAGTGTGTCACCGAATTATAGGTTACACATCAAAAGCAAGAGCAGTGAGAGCATAGTTTCAAATGAGAAAATGGCGAAAGTATATATCAGGAGATAACGAGGAGGATTTCTTCTGGGTAAAGTTTCTTTAATAGTGTAAGCAGTATACTTTGGACCAGCGAAGTCTTACCAAAGTTTAAACCTTCTGATTAACTAAACTTACATTTTATCCATATTCTGTTGCATGAAACACGCATTTAGCATTCTGCTGCAACTAGATATAGAGACTAACAAACAGAGTTATCGAAGTAGAATACATAGATATGTATTCTGCTTATGTCAATGAAAATGAAAGTTGAGAGGAGAATCGTGGTAAAACAAGATAAGAGAAATTAAATAAAAAATACGGACATTAGGTGTATTGCGACATAGAAAGTTGAAGTCTCTGCTTGAAATAGTTTGGACACATTAAAAGAATGAATTCAGAAATACCGAGAAGAATTTTTGAAATGAAGACTGAGGACAGAGGGAGAAAGACCAAGAGGGAGACCACAAAAAAGAAGACAAATCAGATAAGAGAAGAGAAAATTTAGAGACAAAAACTTGAGCTGGACTACTGTTTATGAAGAAAGAATATGGGGAACAAAAAAAACGATGGAGAAGTTTTATCCCCGGTAACTTGAGGGATTTTCTGTTTGGAAAGTTGGGCTTACAGATCATCTGGTTAATCTAGAGTTGAACTGTTACACAATTTCGATCTAAACTTTTAATATTAAAATAAAATATTATCTACGAATAAAATACAAAAAAATGTCCAAAACTTTCTGAAATTATGAGGCTTCTTATTTAATAGTCTCATCTTCCTCTTATGAGTTAAACACAATAGCCTGTCACGACCAAGTTACTTAGCTTCATTGAAACCTAAGCGATGACAGGACGGTTAATCCTATCTACATAATCTGCTATGTCTGACAGTTGTGCATATTCTCTGAACGATTTGTCCACCGTCTTGCAGAATGAAAAACCTGAGTTTCTAAGATGAAACCCTGCCATCGCAGTATAAGATCGGCTAACTCACCTTCAGCTGAAACGTCCTTACAAAGATTTTTCGCATCCTAGACGAGATTCGAATCTGAGTCTTTCCAAGAAAAGGACATCATCATTTTACGGACTGAGCTAGGGAGGCTTTTTACGATATGAGAACTTTCGGGATTTTATGCAGTTTATTTCGAATATTAAAAAAAGCATTCCGAAATGAACAATGTCTCTGTGTTACCGGTTACTTAAAATGCATATTTTCTGTACACTATTATCGTAATTCTGTAACAGCTTTCCTTAAGAGAGGAGACGCATGAAGCATGCGTCTCCTCTCAACTTTTTTCGAATTAAGTGAGTTGGTTGGTTGTATGTTACACAATGGGCTAAAATAACCGCGTTCAATATCTTGAAGGATAGGATTTTGCTGTTAGCTCGCTGAGAACTACTGGTCAGAAGGAATGCTCGACAGTCACACAGTAGACTGTTACTCTGGTAATATCCCCATCCATAAAAGCTAGATGAATTTCTTGCTTGATGCGAGCGTACCCTCAATAGCGTGGATGCGAAAACGATGCGACATTTGTTTTTTTGGATAGAAAGACCAAAGTTTGAATCCTGTTTACGAGAGACACACAAAGTGCATTTTACGGTCTCTGTATAATATACTGGTTTCGTAATCTTAATGTTTCGACCATAATTCGAACCGAAACAACCGGCTTTATTCTGTCGCAAATCCCTATATAAAAATGGCATTTCCGACTAGTACAATATGCTTTAAATACTGCACTTCAATGATCCAGCCTTATCATAAAATAAATTTGTGTCGTTGGTTCTGTGCGACAGTCGAAGCCATGTAGATAAAGAATTTTTGAAGTCAATATTTTAAGTCTGCAATACAACAGCATTCATTTGCTGTTCACAGTGCACAAATAACTGCGAATTCTCTTTGTCTATTCAGTCTACTGAAATTAACTCCACCACAACTCTTTTTCCAGCATTAGATCTAACGGCCTGTTAGGACATTCAATTTGGCTTCTTATAAACCTAATTCAGGTAAAAAGCAATTAATCCTATCTACAAAACCTGTTGTCTATTAACATGCATTCTCTGGTATGTATGTTGTTTTTCTGGAGGAATAACTCGGTTTGGGGAGAAAAACCTCTTCTGCCTACATATGAGAAGGAATAACCATCGGCTGAAAAGGCCCTATAATGATTCCTCGCTTCTTATGATTGGAACCCAAATGCTTCAAAACCAGAGGGTGAGGTGTTGTCGTGGCTAACTACGCTGCAGAGACGTAGAAAGATAAAACTCAAGTTCTGTGTGTCGAGGATAAGCTTTCCTTTTTTTTTTTTTTTTTTTAGCTCCATAAAGGTAGGAAAATTTGGACTACGACTGAAAGGTCTATGAACTGTCAAAGAGAGCTCACGGAATGAAAAACTAACCACGCGATCTATGAAATGATCGTTTTAACAAATCGTCTAGATAGTTGTGAATTCATAAATACTATTAATCTATCAAAAAAAAAAAAATCAGCTAACGCCTTTTTATTCCTGTATACGGGGAGTAGGCGAGGCCATTTAGCCCTATCTAACTTATAAACATAATAATAATCCATGGTACTTACAGGTCCTAAAGGCTTTCATACCATAAATTTCGGATAAAGTGGTTAGTTTTATGACTAAATAACGTACTATTGAATGTAAATGGCGTGTGTTCTCCTGAAGGTTTTCCTGATTGCGAGATGAACACCCGAGTTTCCAGGAGGTAAACTGCGGTCTCCGTAAAAAGACGGCTAACTCATCTTCAGTTGAAAAGCCCTGAAAAAGGTTCTTCTCGTATTAGACGAGATTCAAACTCAGCTGTTTCCAAGGAAAGAGAACGTCGAAAAACGACAACGACTGAGATTCAGAGGCTCTATTAAAGCATAAACATTTAGCGAATTATTATACATAATATATTTACGACACTTCCTGAAAAAAAAGGGGATTTCTGCTATGAAAGCTCCTATTTCTGTAGACGGACTTGTGTTTCTGTTTCTTCTAGGTAAACTATGTTTTTTAAGTGGGTTTTATGATTGTTTACAATTCCCTTTCATAAATTAAGGGATTCCGTAATCGTGTTTGAAGGCACTGAACCAGCTTATAGTACTGGTAAGTTCTCGAATTCTAGAGAAAATGATAGCGAATCAAAGAGGCTTAAGAGTGTTAGAAATAAGGTTTAATCATGTCTGATAAGTAGCATCAATAGCAGAGATTACCTAATTCGCGAGAGGTCCGTGTTTAGTATGGGAAATGAGAAGGAAGTATAGTGCGAGAAGTCTCGTACATCAAAGATAAACTGAATTTCCAGAACTTCTATTTATCAATTCTCTTATCTAAATTTCTCACTATAATCACAAAAGATAAATGTATAGAAAAGCTGCATAGATATATTTTTTTTCTTTTTTGGCGTACGAAATTTCTTTTAAAAAATGCATGTATAAGTGACCGGAAGTTGGAGATGGTGCTGAACATTTCTCTTTCGCTATACAATAGCAGCATTTTTAAGTGTCAAAAGTCTTTCCACTTGTTCGTCCCGCCTAAAAATAAAAATTTTAAAAAAAATAATAAAAATCAACAGGTCTGCCTTCATCCACTTGTAAAATTAATTTCCATATATCTATCGGGGTACATCGTGTGCACGGTGGCAATCTTCACGAAAACTCCAGCCACTGCATGGAAATGAAAAGTCCATATGCAGTATAAAAAGCCCATCCGTGTAGGATCCAAACCAACTTCACATTTATAGTAGTCGAAAAAAATAACATTTTAATTTTTCTTTGAAATCATCGCTTCTTAAAAATGTTTTTCTCTTCCTCTAATACATTCTTTTAAACAGCACTCCTCCGTAAACCACTTTATGAATGCAATATGCAATAGACGCTGCTCAGAAAGGCTACAGAAAGATCATTAGTATCAATCATCATATATCAAATACAGTATATAATTTATCATGCTTTCAAAAAGTTCAGGCGATGGCACAGTATTACGCAAGTGCATCAACAGAAAAAAATTAACAGTTTGAAGTCGTGTAGCAACCTAATTACAAGACACACACAAGCGGTTTAGAAACTGGCAGTCATTGCTCATATGATAAAGGTGCCACTTCCTCGGCACCTAAGCCATACACAATAAAGGGATAGGCAAGCTCTGACACCCGTTGTCCTTCAAGAAAATCATTTACCATTCGCTAGCCGTTTGATCCTGTTATCTTAGAACCTGATAACTGCTAGAGAAGTCAAGGTTAGCGAATCTGATTAAGCTGATAGTTCAAATATTTAAAACCAAAAAAAGAATGCTGCTGCAGACATCCGTGCATTCCCACCCATTTACCTTGACCTTGTAAACATATCCGTTCATACAGAGAAAGAAGAGAATATTTGGATACAAATGCTGCTTCAAAAAATAAACATTTAATTTAATTGAAAAATGATCTCACTGCGTGTGAGATCAAATTTCGTTCATAAATTCGTAATTACTGAGTGCATTAATTTTAAACACCCAAAACGATTATTGGGTATTTTTTAATGGAAAAGTTATTGAGATGCATATCATATATCAATAATTCAACCAAACGAAATCTTTAATGAAAGAGGAATAGCATAAACATAAGGGAACACTTAGTATCTATTTTAGTAGGTCAGACAGTCAAAAAGTTGACAATACCACATATAAAAATAAACAACTGAAAACGGAATCATGTGCAATAAATATAAAAAAAAACAGATTATTTTTTATTAAGCATATGCATATTTTATTAGGCAATATTGTAAATGTATAAGCAATATTTTAACATAATCAGAATATTACTAAAATAATACTCTTATCAGCACTATTTTGGTTAGGTTATGAAGTCTCTACAGGTAACGAAATATATTTAATATGAAAACGGTGATTGCATGCACAGGTCTTTCTCTCTCTCTCTCTCTCTCTCTCTCTGTCAGATCTTCAAAGTTCCCTCAATCCAATTCATATGCAGCATATTGCCATACCATAAGAAATTGCAGTGGTCTCGTATCACGGGGAAAAATTATTAATAATATGTAGCAATGTGTGTATCATCTGCATATAGTGTCACGGTTTTCACTTGGATAGGTCCTACATTTCATAAATAAGTAACAATTAATACCTTAAATATATTATATACAGCAGGTGTTTGCTTTGAAGAAGAACCACAAAGAGAGAGGGAGAGAGAGAGAGAGAGAGAGAGAGAGAATGAGTTTTTCTGGCCGGCGCTGTTCTAAGTCTTTATCCAACAGTTATGGATCTCAACCTTATTTCCACTTTTACTATTTCAATTTAAGTTTCTTTAAAATTTCGAGTTCTGGTTAAACTACTAGTACTACTACTGGCTTCCGTATATGCACGAAATAATGAAATTTAGTGGTAGTAATGGTGGTGAATCAAAACACTTAAATTAGATGCTATGCAATTGCTGTTTCAAACTTGTGCTTATAAAAATAACTTTTCATTCGGCCATAATTATGCGATAAAACTGGGTTCATCTTGTTCATTGCCTCGCTGAAAAATATGGGCAGTATCCTAATCAGCTATGTGTAGAATGTTGTATTATTATCCTATCTACAGGAAAATGGTCATTGAAAATTCAGATCAAATAAGAAATAATATTCCGTGCTTATACTTCATTAACTGTTAATCTGGTTGATAAAAAGCACTTAAAAATATCTTCCTAAATATAACAAGTGGCAGAACGATGTCAGTAACGCGCAATTCTAAAGACTCTTCTAGTTTTTAAAACTTTTTCTACATTGCGGAGCAGTTCATCCAATGATTTATGAATTCTGTTCAAACAATATATTTCAAAATATGCAAATGACACACTCCTGCTGTCATATTTCCCCCCCCCCCCCTTCTGTGATATGTTGTTCAATGGGATTCAAATCAAGGGATTGTGCTGGCTAAGGCATGTGTTTCAACTTACTATCACATTTCCTTAACAATTTTTTGACCTTTCTGACTAAATAAATAGTCGTGCTCGGCAATATTCCGTCACTTGTAGGATGGCGAAGTTAATCGTTATAGACCTCAGTGGTCAAAAGGATTTACAGGAATGCTTACAAATCAAGAGACGCTACAGCCCATTAACACCTTCCTAACATATGCTTAAAAAGGATGGCATGAAGGATCCTATCCTATCAATGGTCTTAACAGGCACTTAAGCGCCCACGACCACGACCTTTCCAAGTATTCTTGGACTTGCGCAACCGCAACCGCAACTCGAGGATAAGGTGGTTGTGTCCTCTGTCTGTAGATGCGCGTGTTCATGGAGCCGGTTTGCCTGTACTGGGAGACGAAAAACCCCAGTTTCCTGGTGAAAAAAATCCCCTACCCCCGTATGAGACCGACTAAATCACCTTTACTCGAAAGGTTCTTCACATCACCGACGGGAATCGAACCCAGGTCTTTCCGACCAAAGGATGGCGTGATGGATACCGTGGATATTTTTGAGGAGGCATGCATTCTATCTGTTCCTGATTTTGGTGATGTTCAGTCAGTCTGCAGCAACTAAATCCTTTGCCAACATTTTCACATATCAGTAGTCCTGAATGTATCCTCAACCAACAGGCATTAAACCATCAAGCTAGTATACCATTACCTATATAGTAAACAACTACTACTATTAATGAAATAAAGAGCTAAAAGGCTTTATTTCGGCGAAGTTAAACTTATTTAAATTAAGGGGATATTTAATCCCACATTATTTCAAAGCCGAATAAAAAACTCTAAGATAGAAATCAAAGCGTTTCATGTCGAATATAGCAAACTATAAAAGTTCGGCGAGTCCAAGCGTGAGCAAACACCTTGGTGGTACAATACTGAGCAACTCGTTGTAAAGGTGGATAAAGATAGGATCGCTATTCTTGGGGATGAGTTTTACAATAGGGCAAATACTAAGAATAGCTATCCTAGCTTTATCTACCTTTACAACGAGTTGCCCAGTATTGTACCACTCAGGTGTTTGCTCACGCTTGGATCTTTGATTTCTATCTTAGAGTTTTTTAATTCGGCTTTGAAATAATGTGGGGTTAAATATCCCCTTAATTTAAATAAACCACTACTATATATTTACACCTCCTTCGCAAATATATAAGATTTTAGTCATGGGCTCAAGGATGTCCGTTTTCATCTTCAGTCACCTGCAAACCATATCTACTTTTCTTAACAAAAGTTCAATTGCAACAAAAGTTCCATTGTAATTGTAATTTTTTACTAAAACGTTGCCAAATTCCATTAATTTCATGTGTTCATGTGTTACTCTTCTAACGTGACTAACCATTACGAACTTTTTGGATTCTTTTTTGTATCTCACTTTTATTCGGTTCCATTTTCCTAATAAGAAAAAATTCCTTGGAGAATTTAATATTCACAACTCCATTGCTGCACTGGGTAGGGATGCTAGAGCATTTGAGATTACCATCAATTTCACATAATTCTGAAATTTTGCAATTCCACACCTTCTATACCGGTGACCCTCTCGAAGTATACCGTGAATACTGCTTGCCCTTTTAGGCAGTTTAAGATAAAAAAGTAGTGTTGATTTCTTATCCCATGGAGTAATACTTATACAACCATTCCCATAGTTGTGTCTGATTGTATTGTAAGTGCAAAATGGGATGAACTTCGTAATTTGCATGCTTTACTCCTTTGGCTGGATTAACGTTTACAATTTTCTTCAACTTTAGATTCTCTTCCCACAATTAAACCTTCGTTCTCCCAGAAATGTTCTAAGCCAGTTCAAGAGACAAGCATATCTCAAATGGCTTCTACGTCTACAACATACCAGGTGTTCACCAGACACTCCCTACCGGCCGATGTAGATGAAATAGTGACACCAAATTGCACTTCTTATCCATGTTATTCAATGGGTGTTAGAGCTTCGTATCCAGATTTAGCTGAACGTCTATAGACGTCGTGGCCAGTTGCGGGGGGGGGGGGGTTAGGGTAATAAGTTGTGTGCTGGTGATACTGTTCTGGGAATGGCAATACTTGGATTCTCTCTAAACATGATTTTGCAGAGTAAGTGGTTACTAATTATTAGAAAAGCTTCTTATTGGTGAAAAAAAAGGAGCCAAAAGGCTTCACCTCGGCGATGCAAAATTATTCAAATTAAGTGGATATTGAATCCAATTTCAAAGCCGAATAGAGAAACTACAAGAGTTTCATGACGAATATATAGAAACTATATAAAAGTTTCGTCGGATCCAAGCGTACGCTAACCTTTCATGAGAGGGCAACTCGTAGTAAAGGTGGAGTAAGCTCTGATCACTATCCTTAGTATTTCCCATAATGTAAAACACATCTCCTAGCGGACATGTATGATGTTATACATTAGGGGGGGTCACTACCCAGACCGGTTTCAACATTTGTTGAGGTCTCATCAGTGGGAGCCAGACTCAGATGTAAATACTCAGGTTGAAGTGATGCAAAACTTATACTTTACCATACGAGTTTCCAAAAAAGGTGTGTCACATCATAAATGGCACCAAGAATTAATGAAAAAAGGGGAGCCAAAAGGCTTCACTTCGGCGATGCAAAATTATTCAAATTAAGTGGATATTGAATCCACATGCCGAATATAGAAACTATAAAAGTTCCGGCGGATCCTTTTATAGTGTCTATATTCGTAGAATTCGTAGAATCTTTATTCGGCTTTAAAATAATGTTGGATTCAATAGCTTCTTATTGTGTTATCATCAGATTTAGTCCCGTGTATCATCTATTAGGAAGTGTCTGTTGGCATGTATGTCATCAGAGTGGAATTTTCGCTTTCGGACCCCCCCCCCCCCACTTTCTTCATCAGCAGTCTGCAACACCACCAGACTTTTTTTAATGTTGAGCCCATAAACGAGAGGTTGTTCAACCTACAGTATATTAGTACAGTATATCGGTAGTAGATTAGGAAAGGAGTAACTTGTTTACATTTTATTTAAAGGACTGTATATTCACTGCTAATGCTGTACTGTGGAACAGTATACAGCATTAGCAGTGATGAAGGAGAAGAAAAAGAAATTTGTTCTGTGGGTTTCTAGGTGCTCTGTGAAGGGATGTTGAACAGCAGCTGCACATGTTCCAACGAGCATAGTATTAAGCGGGGGGGAATTATCGATGCTATTTCAGATGAACATGTTGCAATATTGGACTATTCAAATCATCTACCGCTTAGAGGTCTACGTGGCATTTTCTCCAAATAGAAAGGTATGCTTTTCTGGCTACAATGATCTCTAGGTTCGTCCAAGCCCCGTTTGTTAAAATATAGATCTACCACTTGTTGGACTAAAGGAGCATTTATTGGAGAAAACAGTTTTGTTTGATCATTATGTTGACAAATTTAGGCTCTACCCATTCTGATTAAAGATGTGAGAAATGTCTTTAGTTCATATGAAACGATTCTTAATTTAATTCCTAAGGCAAAGGCTCACATATTAAGTCTTCACATTACTGGGTGCATCCTGTTAAAAAAACTTTTAACAGGATGCACCCAGGATAACTTTCTTGAAATCAAGAAATTCAGTCTTCGCTGCTCAGCAACATTCTAAAACGAATTCAGAGCCATCCTCCCCACCCCTTCCAATCATGCAATTTTTGTCATCATATACCTAGTTGTTATTTATATTGGAAACATCCAACATAAATTCATCTAGCATTGCCCATGCATAAAGCAGCTAGCAGTGTTTGTGAAATGTATGTGATAAAATCAATCGAACTATCCATAGATTCCGCAAAGATTATGTCATTAAAAATCAGTTAATCAAAACAAGGGTAAAAAAGCAAAACATATGATTTATAGTAGGCTTATATACTCTAACCAATCATCTATCCACCCAAGTTTCAATTTAGTCCAAACCAGTTTACATTCAAATTCTTTGGGAATTTCCTAATATCCGAACAACTTTTTTTTGTAACGTTACACTGAATTTGTATGAATTCGTACTCAAGTAAGAATGCATCACAAATTAAAAAAAAACAACAACTAAATAATACCTTGAATCTTTGGTCAGGATTGTGTGCATATATTCCGTTGCGATCGTTATTTTATTTCCCCCCATTAATCTAACTGATTGATGTCAAGATAAAGTCGCTTTCTGAAGGCAGAGTTGGCAAACTAATTAAGAAATATCATTCTAACTGATTCATTGGGAGTAAATAAGAATGACGACCGCAATGACAACCACACATTATTAGGTCATCGTTGTTAAGGACAAGTTTAGAAAATCGTTAAGAAACTTCCTAACACGCAACAGATCTCTAAACAATAAAGGACGTGATAAGGTTTTCGATGCTGTTTATTCATAATATTAAATAAATAGACATTTTTCTAGCTGACCATGTTTGTTATACTGAAGGTGACTTTGGACCAAAATTAGAAGTGCGAGGTCACTCACAGAGGGCAAAAATCAACATGCATTACATTCTCATGAAAAGGAAGCCCGAATCACCTCACGTTTACTGATTGCATAAATGGTACCGTATACTCACACAGAACTAGATGGTCAGGTCATAGACGTCACCACCACAGGTACTGATGTCTTTAATTTTCAATCATTGACTCTGAAAAAGCAACCAACTGATAGCACCTGCCTATCATATATGTCACATTCGCAAAGAAAAACGTGACACGCCTATTTTTAACAGCTCGTATTTCGCAATCACCATTAGCAAGGTCACCTTTCGCTCAATCCTGAAGAATATGTGAATGCATTTACAATAAGAAATGCTTAGCAGTTCTAAATACATTTAATTCTTCAGAGTATTCCATCCAAAAAAAGTCTGTTGAATCCATGATGCACCAATGTCGTTGGCAGGCTAAAAGTTGAAAAATAAGAAAGAATATTGTTCTGAATAACAGAGATAGAGATGATGAATGAAATGGAACAAAAGGTCAGTCGGCGATTTTAAAGTGCGTCCTTTAATGGATGATGGTTATTTCTCTTGTTTTGACAGAAAGAGATGAATAGTTCTTAAGTCTAGATGATCTGTTCTTGTTGGATTGTCCTTAAAAACGATCCAAATCAAAAGAGAATGATGACACAAACACTAAAAATGCAGCGATTAATTCAGACAGTGTAGCAGAACATTAACCACTAGTGCCAATTTGCTATTATAGCAGTCATTTGATACCAATTCCAACGAAGAAGCCTAAATTACTAATTACACGTTAAAATCATTTCTGTACCGATCTTCACTTTCATGAGAATCGATACAAAAATGTGTACAACATGTTATCAGCTGCTTAAATTCTTTGGCCATTTCTAGGTCTTTGTGCAAATAACTTGACTTCCAAACTTTAATTAAGTTGGATAAGTTCGTCGGACTGTCTATTGAAATATATATTTTGTCTGTAAATTGCGTGTGCTCTTTTATGCTGGTTGGCAGGATGAAAGACCTGTTTCAGAGTCTTTCATCCTGCTCATCCTAGACAGGGTTCTTATCCAGATCTTTCTGGCTGAAAGCCACTATTGATATTACCGACTGAACTACGGATGCTCCATCGCTAGATTAATACAGTAAGATAATAAATCAAATATGTATTATTTCCTATTTCATTTCCTTGTATTTGTTAATATACCTGCAAGAGAGTTAGAGGGACACGCACCTCTTTCTAACACTTTCCATACACTAGTCATTGTGCATAAAATTATTAAACAATCTTCACTTTGCTGATTTTTTTAATCCCTTTACTTATACGACTAGGGAATCTTCGACGACTTAATCTGAAACGATGTTTTATTTTTTATCTGGAGCGAAATGGATGATAATTTCATAACTTCCTCTCTTAACCCATAGATGGCGCTGGGGGTTTCATATTATTGATGATTTTCCTTTTATTGTGTTACAGACAAATATGATATAAAATTGTCAGACAGCACTTGACTTTCGTCATACACTTTCTTTCTTTTTTCTTTCATTTTTTTTTTTCTCTGTCTTTCTAGGAACTCACCTCTTTTTATTATTCGGTTAAATTAAATTCTTTGAACTCCTTGTATAAATGCGATATTAAGAAGATATTCATTAACATGGATGAAGGAGTGGTTTGTCTGGCTGCTTTGAATTCCTAAATGTGGTAGCAAATGACTTATGCCACGAATGAAAAGTACTGTATTCAAATCTTCATATATTTTTCTTTCCTTTTAAAAATGTGTTACGCTTATTTGACAGAATGCCGCCCACTGTTGGCTCCATGTGTTCTCGCATTTCATTAGAAAATATTATAGCAACAGGTTTTGTCTTATGACGTAGAAATGTCCGTGCATGAACGCATACGATAAGACTCTTTGATGAACTTGCAGTGGTAAATTGTGCGTTGGTTTCGAAACATATTTGAATTCTTTTCTTCACCCCTAATTTACAAAATCCGAAATTGGATTTTGTAAATTAGGGGTGAAGAAATCTCTAAATTTCTAAACAATATTTTTTGTTTAGAAACCCCTCGGTCAAATCCGCTGAGAACAAGACGATCTTTTCAACTGAACGTAGGCTAGCCAGAGGAGAGGTCTCTCCATGTGCAAAAAAGAGACAAATTAGATGGAGAGCATACAACTGTCATATATAATACAATCACTTTCTGGTTTTAGCTATCTTGGTGTAGTCTTAACACCAGTACAGTGATAATCGACCTTTCAATATTTGACACAGATTTGTGATAACCAATAAAGTCACCATATCATCAGATCGTAACTTACCAAATAATCATTAGATATTAGAAATGAATATGGGATAAGAGATTAACGTCAGGCTACCTTAAATAATTCAAAAAAAAAGTGTCGCAGTTTGCTGCTGATCAAGGCGGTGTCATCTCGAATTTCCATTACTTCATAATTGTTTCATTAGAAATATAAAGAGGCTGGGATATAACAATATTCTGGAATTACCATAGCATTAATAATCCAACATTTTGTTACATCAATTTTTTTTTCAAACCTAGGAACCAGGAAGAGAATTTTGCCAAATTTCTAAGCACCAGGTATTGTAATGCATTAGGATGGTAAACGAGTCTGCAAAATTAGGGAAGCTACATTCATATAAATATTCTCCGTGGTTCCGGTTTCGCATATGCTCTTTAGTTAGAACCTGTCTATGTCATGAAAGACACATATTCAGTTACTTATCAGTAAATGAATGTTAGTTATCAGGCTCACACCGAAGCGGAAAAGTTTTCCTCCAGAAACTCGGATTTTTCATTCCGCAACCAAATAAACCGACCAGGAAAACACACGCAATTTATTCACAATTTATACAAAATATATTTAGGCATACAACTAACCACCTTATTCTAAAATTATGATTAGGAAAACCAAAAATACTGTGAAAGGCCTGTGAAAGTACCACTAACTACTATTTATTTTTACTTTCAGATACATGATAACCAGTCAATACATTTTCCACAGGGATATCAATTACTGTTTAGGCTTGACTAGAAAATGTTTGGAATGTCTGGAGTTTGAATGCTTCAAATGTGGTATAGGAAAGAAAACACACATACTCATGGAATAAGAAATGAAACTCTTAAGCGAAATGAAAAGAAAAAAATTCTGACACGGCTGCTGGTTCATTTTTCAATCATATTTTATAAATTTCTGATCTTGACATAAATCTAATTTCGTAAAGATTACGAGTTTTAAAAGTATTATACGACACATAACAGGGTGCCTTTGCTGTTCTACGGACCTCGAGAAATCCCTTGTCTATTAATTATATTTCTTCACACGTCACAGTAATCAGTTTGGTCCCACCAAACTGATGGGTGTAATCTCATATTTTCTCAGAATTTCTGCGTACGCCTATGACTGGCATGTCAAAATAACCATTTTTCACCTCTAAAGATTTTTACAAGTGTAAAAAATTTTACAAGTTATTCTTTTCAGAATAACTGACCTTAGTATTACACGTTTTGTAATATATATGTGTCAAATATATATAGTCAAATATATATATATTTGACTATATATGTGTATATATAGTCAAAAATCGTACGGCTATGTAATAATGTTCGCATTGTTTTCTTTGTATCTTTTAAATGCTTTTTACTTTCATTTTAAAGTAGTAATTTTTAAGAACTCCTATGTATGCGGACAGACCTGTTCTAGAACTGCGTTGTACTGCTTCAAGCATATTAGTTTGAACTATTGTGATGAACATCACGTCCAAGATACAAATACTAGATGATCCAGTTTCCTGCAGACATCGTGTACATCAATAGAAACTTGTCGATAAAGAACAATTTAATAGCGAAAATCGTCGTCGGTATTCACCAGTTCTCGTTACTATTTCAAAAACAGTAAATCAAGTGAATGCTAACGTGCTTCATTGAAAAATTAATCCCTGAAGTATGGAGTATTCCTCCTATGTCAATGACTTTTTAGGTTTTAGAGTGTGCAAAATGTTATATTAGAATTATTCAAAAACCGCACTCTGCGTTTACATGCTAAATCGGATGCATGTCACGGAAATTTAACATCGAATCCATCTCAAACATAACTTATAAAGGACAGACTAGAAGTGACTGGCAAAGGTGGAAGAATCAACGAAGTCCAAATGTGAATTTTTGGTTGTGGGGAGGTGTGACAGATGATTTTTTAGTTAAAGAATAATTGTAACAAGTACAGTAAGTTTCATAGCGTTTCAAAAATAGAACAACCAATAGAAATGTATTACCCAAATTCAGATCTCTCAAGAGTTACCAAGAAAAGCAGCAGTGCAAAATTGGAATAAGTTCTTCACCAGTGACAATATAAGTGACGTCCCACGTTCCAGCAGAAAAGGACGCACTACATAACCTGTGCCGTGATATTGGAATATCAGTATTACGCACTGAATCAGTCCTCTTATATTCTGGGAATAGCCAATGAAGGCTGATTCAGCATCATTACAAGAAATTGCAAACAGTTTAGTTATGAACATATTGTATGTAGGCAGAATTACCTATCGTTAATTGTGCTCGGTAAAAGGAGGAGACTAAAACATTTACTATCGTTGTTGAAAAATTGAAATGATATTTTTTTAATCTCAAATCGCTCACAAATAACTTCACGGCGAATATCTCCCAGTTAGTAAAATATTAATTTTTAATTTAAACTTGCATTTGGAATTAAAAAAACAGATCGTTATCTGATAAACAATCTGCGCCACTGCAAAGCAGCCTGTTTCTTTTGGAGGTAGAGTAGCTAAAAAGCAATGTTACTCGATTTCCCTCTTGAAATGAATTCTGTACTGCAAAGCATACAATTTATGGCTTATCAGAGTTTGAACTTGTCACAATAAATGCCGCATCCCGTTATGCCACGATTAATTCTTTACATGATTCAGCACTAAGCAACACAACATTTGCTCATCCCGACACGATAACAATCCTTCAATCGCTAAAACACAAACAAATCTTTTACTTTTCATATATAAAGAGATTATCTAACAGACTTCAGCTGCTTAATCACTCATGATACATTTAGCCAATGAAAATTTTAATGGTAACCTATATTATATTACAATCACTATAATTAAGCAAAAAATATTATACAAGTGTGCATCCGAACTATGAAAATAAAATATATAAAATAATAAAAAAATACTCGCCGTGTGGAGTCCTATTTAAAGTTGAACAAAACAATAATTCATAATTTGAAAATATATATTCTTTTCAGAAGCCTACTTTCGTTTAAATTCTACATTGTTTTAAACACACACACACACACACACACACACACACACACACACACACACACACACACACACACACACACACACACACACACACACACACACACACACACACACACACACACACACACACACACACACACACACACACACACACACACACAGGTACGTATTGAAGCAAACTATTTCCTGTTGAAATAGCGTGTGCTTTCATGGTGCTAGGCGAATGAACGAAAACAGACTATTATAAGTTCGATTTTACTCGGTGACTACAGTAACTTTCTCTAGGCCTTTGTTCAGCTAGGTTCCCGAGTTAGTCAATTTCTGGCACGGACAAGTAGTTTTTTGTTTTTGACTATTAGCATATCGGATTTTTAACCCTGCATGTCAAAATACACATAATAATACGACTTGTATGGTTTAAGGCCGGAAACAATTGTCTACTGTATACGCTGTCTCTCTCTCTCTCTCTCTCTCTTGAAAAGCTTTGGTTCATTGATAGCTTCGCCTCGCTATATCAGTGGAGTCTTCAAGATGGAAACTGGCTGCCTTGCCTGTCTTCAAAAAAAGTCATAAATATAACGTTTTATATATAGATTCCGAATTTCAGAATCTTCAATAAAAACAGAGAAATTCTTACAATCACCTTATTTAATTATATATCTATTCATTCACACTATTTATAAATTTTTGAACACTTTACTTGTTTTCTATTGAAGCAAACTAGTTCTTGTTGAAATAGCGTGTGCTTCCATGGCGCTAGGCGACTGAACGAAAACAGACCATTATAAGTTTGAGAGAGTATATGTACACAATGTATATTGTGTACATATACATATATATGGTTCGTTTTTCTGATCTATAAATATCTATTCAGCATTCAAGTTTGTCGCCAATTACTGAATTCTAACTATTGTAGTTCCATACTTTACCACGCTGCATATCATTCATTTCATGATGTCTCCAATACCTCCTTCCTTCCAATTCGCCATGTTTTTTAAAATTCTGGAAAGTTACTAGTTTCTGTTTAATATCATACTGTCATTTATTCTTGGTATTGCGACTATCATTTGGTATAAACTAACTTTATTATTTTGATGATTTATTAACCTATAAAAGATTAATTGGTTAACCAACAAAATTAATTTATCCACCATCAGTCGGTCAGTTAAAGTCAACCTGGTTAATAAATCAAGCAGGTTGACTTTTATAATTTAATTGTTAATTAAGAAATTAGTGAAATGCATTTTGAATATCTGCACGTCTCCCCCCCCCCCCCCCCACACACACACTCTGTCTCTCAAACTTTCTCTATCTCAAATTATTTCTTTAGACCACTTGACACAGCAGCTATCGGAAATTTGTACAAGTGCAAGTGTTATGTTATGTTATGAAAATGACTAACCGGTTTGGAAATATTAAAAGAAGGCGATTACCGGACTCAGACAACTGATCAAAGAGATATCTGAACTAAGACGTCTTTCTCCTGAGGCATAAGAAAAAATTCAGAAAAAAAAAAAACTTCCAAAGTAATGGGGCCGTTGCACCTGTACGATTCCAGAAATCCACATAGAATTTGAGTAGACTTTTTTTTGTAAAGAGAGGGAAAAAAATCAGATCGTCATTGTAAAGCTACTGATATTCACATTTTTTTTTTTTTTGCCAAATACATTACTGAGTATATATAATGTTCATCTGAGACTTCTTAAATTAGAATTTTCCTTCTGATGATATTATTTTCCAGTATTTTGCGTGATTAGTCAAAAATATTAAAAGCATTTTGGAGGTTGACTATTTAAATCGCTGGATCTCATATATATAACGATGTTTTAAATTTGTGTTAATAAATTTCGATTCCTTCTTCATAAGGAAGGCACTAAATGTAGTAAAGATATTTCAGATAATTGATGCATTTTATAGATGGTTTTTTTGCTTATTGAGCAAGAAATCTAATGTAATTACATGTTTTTTTTCTTTGAAAATCCATAAAAGTGATCATATTCATGAATCACTTTCTACCTAGATTTAATCTCAAATAAATTTCCTGCCTGTGCACAGATTTCATTGTCGCAGCATAAAATAAGAGCAAAATATCATATGGAAGTCAATAATCTCTAAATGATCTGAAGGTTATTTTTAAAATTGCATGTTTTAACGACTTTCGTTATTTCTATTCATCTGACATCTTCACGCATGCGTCTTACTGCAAAGATGGTAATGATTCCAAAGAAGAGTTGGATGACAAGAATCGCTCGCGTAATCCGGTTTCGGAAGGCGGGGTCAGTTATAAACGTCTGCTGGGAGAACTCTGCTCATTTGATAAGATTTTCTTGAGGAAGAATTGGATAATGATCTGCTCTTGTTTCCTATCTTGCATTTCGCTAATCGTACTGTTTACAGTGATATACTCTCAACGTAAGGATTATATGTTTGTATTGTCTCGTAAAAGTGTGAAATAACGTGTATCATTTAATTTTAAATTATGAATATTCAGAGGTAAAAGTAATGAATTTCTCATATGTCTACCTACTTTAGTTTAAATATTATTTAGATAAGTAGTTCGTTATTATTTTTTTTACTCAGAATGTGGACATAAATCTTCGATTAGATTCAAGATAGTTGGAGGTAATGAATCCGCACCAGGAGCATGGCCTTGGCAGGTAACTATTTATTTAATTTTTAATTCTAATGAAGTGTTTCTCAAATATTGTGAAGTTAATGCAAGAAGTTCAAGAAAGGTCACCCTAATATATTTAAGAGAAATTCTGCTTATATCTTATTTTTAACAAGGAAAATTATTTTCCCATCATAACTAGCTGCCTTGCTTTCATTTTTTTTTTATCCTGAAACTTATATAGGAGATATTACGCACGTTTCGGGATAGAGGAAATGTTGTATTAAAATATCATGAAATCTATGGTGGATTTTAAGCTTTTTGATTCGAATGATAGGTATTTATTTGCATTCTGAAAATATTCTTATGAATACGAAGTAAAGTACCTAAAAACTATAAAGACTTGCATTATTTTATGGTTTTTATACACGAATTCTATTCAGAAAATATCGGAACTGAATATATATCTCAATGTCGATCTCACTTGTTGCACATGTCTGTACAGGTTTAGGCAAGTTTAACGGTAAGCTTCGCCATGTATAGTGCTGTTTTAGATTGTGGGAATTCCCAACGTATTTGGAAATTTTGTCCTATATTTGTCACTATTTCTCGAATTACATTCGGCATATATAACAGTGGAAATAAAATGAGTTGCAAATAATAAATAATAAAACATGTTTTAATCCATTTGTTTAAAAGCATATTGATGATCGATTGATGAAGAGCATATTAATCATTTAAGTACTGTTGCACTAGCTCGCTCGCTCACACACACACACACACACACACACACACACACACACACACACACACACACACACACACACACATCACATAGGTATTTTGTCTGCATTTCAATGTGGAAAATCCACACACACGCACACCACCTAAGTATTTTGTCTGCATTTCAATGTGGAAAATTTCATCATCATTCAAATCAATAATTTCTAAAAAAAAAGTTTGTTTGTTTCTCATTCATTTCATGTTAGTTAAACGCGGTCGTGCCCTTCGATTCCTTACTTTATGCTTTCGTTATCTTTAGTTTGAAGACTGGATTACACCTTGTATTTGTAACTATTCTGCTAAGAAAATTTGCCTACATGAGTATACCCTTCACACGGCACAGTCCGTATGCATCAATATTCATACTAAATATTGTAATTGCTCTTTGAATATTATTGCACAATACAACTGTCTTAATAATTAATTCGAATTAATAAAACAATTAATGTTTATGAGGATCGAATGTTTATAATGAGCTACCGGTAAGGCAGGGGTGGACTCGCCCTACGGACTACCGGAAACTTCCCAGTAGGCTGACGCCGACATGAGAATGGGCCTAAATATCTGCCATGGTCTTTTTTTTTTTCTTGAAATCATTCGAGTGGTATCATTTTTATTCATCGAATACGATCGCCGATAAAAATGCTTCTGAAACGCGCGCGGCAAATGCAGCAAAATAACGTGTCGTGTAATGTCGACATTACACGACAGTGCAACAAACGTGCTTGGATCCTCTCTCCAATCAATAGGCTGCTCTGACAACACCTTTCTGGCAATTCGTATAGTAAAGTATGTAAGTTCGGTTCGCTTAAACCTTGGTATTATCCAGGTCTACCTACTCACTGATGAGACCTCAATAAAGGTCGAAACCGGTATCGGTAGTCACCTTCACTCATAATGTAAAACAGTAATACATCTCCTAGGAGCTGCGTTTTACATTATGAGAAAATATTAAGGTCAGTGATCGAAACTTGCTCCACCTTTGCTCCGAGTTGCCCTAGTGTTGTGCTACCAGGTGTTGACTTACGCTTGAACTCGCCGGAAGTTCTTCGGCATGAAACTCTTAGATTTCGATCTTCGAGTTTCTTATTCGGCTTTGAAATAATAAAGGATTTATTATCCCCTTAACTCAATAGGCTGTTCATTGGGATCCCGTCATGGATATTTGCGATTATCTTTAAGTAGGAAATGAATTTCATCGCCCGGTGTGATAATCGCTACGAGGCGAGGCCAGAAGCACTTGAAAAAGTTCCGTGTTTGGTCACTAGAGTGGAGTTTACAGATTATGTAAATATTAATACAAAAAAAGATAAAATTAATAAAATTAGAAAAAATAAATAAATATTTTCATTAAAACAAAATATGTAATAAAAATAATATTGGAGTGTTCACAAGTGATGATTAATTTGCAAGAAAATTGATGATAGGAGATCAGTAACAATGCAAACATAATTGTGCAATACTATCATCGTAAGTATCCTATATATGTATATCCCTTTAAGGTACATATCCGGAAATTGATTGACGATGATAATAAAAAGAAATTTTTTTAAAAATAAAAATGTAATAAAAATCCCCTAGCCCTGTATAGGTTTATAATCTTTCGTGCGTTGGGAGTCACATAAAAAATGCATAATATCATGTTAATATCGTGAGAAAAGACTTCATAAAAGAAGTAATAAGGATGGTATTAATGAAAGCAATTTTTAAAAAAATAAATATTTTATAATTTATTGTGGGCAGTTCCTACGTTATTTTGTTTGCCAGTTCACCGTTGTCACAAGGCCAACTGCGACCACCGGATAATAAGTTAAAATATCTCTCACTGTGTAGCGTGTCTGCTGTAGTGAATCAACAAAGTGGGAAAAAAATCTTTTGTAGCAATGTTTGAGCTGCCTTAGTAACTATGAATTCATGCATGTGTGTTACATTGCATTTTTAAAGTTGGCAAAACAAGTAATAAACTTGCGATTTAATGAAAACGCATGTAGGAAAATGTTGATATGGGGCATACATACAATTTGCTGGGCGGCTTTGTCGATTTAGAAAACGAACACCTAAATTGAAAGTGATTTTTTGTGCATTTTCCAGTAAGGATTTTATTTTTTGCACAAAGATATTAACTTGGATACACTTTTGAGCAGGCCTCGTATATACCCCATTTTGAAGACAGAAAGAATTAAAAGTTATCACTTACTACTTGGATTAATATTATTCATGTTAATATGTTAATGTTAATATTATTCATCCAGTAAGCAGGAAATTTGCGCTAAGGAACTAAAGTTTCTGAAAGTGATATCATTATATACTGAACGAATTAAAAAATACGAAAAGAGGACATTTTTCTCGGGAAGTTTAATGTTCTAAACACTACCTGATTTTTTTTTTTTTTTAAACTCGTCTCGGAAGCAAAGAATCTTTATAAAGGCTTTTCAAATGAAGGTTAGCTCTGGTGTCATATGAAGATAGAAAAGATAGAAAGTTGTAACTCCTTAAAACTCCAGATATTCATCCTTTAAACAAGCAATCCCAACAGGGTAATAGAAGCTATTCACTGGATCGTAGCCTTAGCTGCTTCTTTTGTAATTTCAACTAATCCAAACCAACTCAGAAAACTTTTCTACCACAGATCATGAATGCTATTGACTTAACGTTGTAAAATATGTTATGGTAAAATTATAGTAATGAAACCAGCATTGATTTTATCATCGCTATTCCTTTAAGTTTGCACACAGGCACACCCACCATACCATGCGGTTTTCGAAAAAACCAAATCGGTTGGTTAATTCTTATTCCCATAATATGCCATACCTGTTAATCGCGTGCATTCTATGGACAGTGTTTGTTTATCATGCAAGAAAAAAAAAAACAGCGTTTTCTTCCTTTCATACCGGCTAACTCTTCTTCTAGTGAAAAGTTCTTATAAATATTTGCGTCCTAGAAGAGATTCGAAACCAATTCTTCCGAGCACAAGGGTACTATCCTACTGACTTAGCTACGGTGACTCATAGTTAAAAACACATCGAATTTTAATATTTATGATGACTATGCCCGACAACGATTCAAACATAAACAATTTAACTCTAATTTCTAACAGAAATAGATCTGTTTTTAATAAATAAATTAGTAGTCCAGGCACTCACTATAGAGATGGATGAAACGATTACCGAGTCAAGAAATTCCAAAGATGATTGATGAATGATTTGTTGCTATTTTTTATTTCGTCAAGAAAGTTATCAGCTAATGAGAAAGCGTGATACATGCTGTTAAAACAATATAAAAAGAAAAATCAAAAACAATTCTATTATGGCCTATTTAATTTCGCCTCACCCTTTCAAGGCTTCACGTATACACTGGCCTTCGCAGAAACACAACGCGTAAACCTACTATCTGTACACGTTGTGACAAAGGTCTCGGTCAAGTTTAAAGATATCTATTTGACATTCAGTGAGCATCTATAGAACCGACTACCAGTGGAGGAAAGAAATTTTTAATAGTCTTGACATCTGTGCGTAAATTTTGGCATGTAGAAAATTTGTGTGCTTGCTTTTTAGGCAAGTTTTAGTAAGCGAAAGAGTGCTTGCTGAAGTGTTCAACGTGCTTTCAAGGTGCAAATAATCTAAAATTGCTTAAATAGATTTACTGTAGAAGTGAATGAATGTATGCAACAATTTAAGATCGGATTTAAAAAAATAACTGTAATTACGCATTCACATGGTTATGAAAAGAATAAATTTAGATACATGCCACAGCTACTTTTATTTCTATTTGCTTTAGCATTTTGCCTCTGTGTTCCAAGTCGAAAAAAAAAAGTTATTTTGTAATTTTTGTATAAACTTATTTTTTATATGACGTGCAAACAATCGTTTTGCTGAGTTCTAGCAGTGTCAGTTAATTATGAGAAACTAGTGTCAGTCTGAGGATTTTTCAATCTTCTAAATAAATGAATTTAAATAAATACTCAAGTGCTTCGTCATCCACTAACAGACAAGCCGCAAGGATAATAATCAAAGCAGAAAGAAACATGGCAGAAAAATAAACTTACAAAAAATAGGCAGCAATAAATGTGATTAAAACATTCGACTGAAATGGGTGGGCAAAAAAACAGGAAGAAGAAAGGCGGTAGATTGTGTAGTGTGGTGTAAATGGTAAATCGTATGTATGGAGGGGCCTCCCACAATGAGTCCGGAAACTCCATGGAGGTGTCATGTAATAATAATATTGATCAACCATGCTTTTATAATAACGAAATCTATCTGTTTGTTTTACACCTACGCGTAGATTTTTTACTGTACCAAGCATGCTTTCGAAACTAGATCAGGCGAAATAAGATGATTAACCCTTATTTCTGTAGTCTGTATAATGTGCGTGTTCTTCTGAAGGGTTTGCCTTTTTGCAGGGGAAAAAAAAAAAAAAAAACACCTCAGTAGAGATCGGTTATCACCCTCGACTGAAAAAATCTGGTACAGGTTAATAGCATCCTAGACGGGATTCAAACTCAGGTCTTTCATCAAAAGTCATTACCGGAAACCAGCTGAGCTCAGTTTTAGAGCTTAGAATTTAAAAATATAACACGTTTTCAGCATTTGAGACTTCTCTGTAACAAGTACCAAAACACACGTTGATTAAATATTTTTCGATGATAAAAATATAAACATAATTAATTTTCAAAATATTTCGTAAAATGAATGTAAAGAATCAAAATTCAAGAACTTTAACATTTTTTTTTTATATTTATGCTAAGTTAGAAAGTAAAATATACATTGTTTAAGTTAAGGGATATTACATCCCATATCGTTTCTTAGCCGAATAAGAAACTCAAAAAGTTTCATGCCGAATATAGTAGAAACTATATAAAGTTCGGCGATTCCAAGCGTAAGCAAATACCTGGATACTGCAGCAACTAACCCTTAAGGTAGCGCAAGCTGAGGCAACTCATGTCAAAGGTGGAGCAAGCTCCGATCACTATTCTTGATATTTACCCATAATGTGAACTTAGCTCCTAGGAGCTGTATTTCTGTTCTACATTATGAGAGAAGGTCACTACCCAGACCGGTTTCAACCTTTATTGAGGTCTCATCAGTGAGTAGGTAGACCTAGTTAATACCCAGTTTGTAGCGAACAGAACTTACAACCCTTCTATGAGTATTGCCGAGAGGTGTCCTAATAAATTATTAGATATATGAAGAGCCAAAGGCTTCAATTCGGCGACATATGACTTGTTTAAGTTAAGGGATATGTCGCCAAAATGAAGTTGTACCTCAGTGAGTAGCTAGACCCTAAATATACTGCAATGCAATACTTGTCAACTTTACCTATATAAGTTGATACAAGGTGTTTTTTATTTTGAAAGAATCTCTGGAGGAGATAAAGATGTAAATCAATTTTTTACCTTGGGAATAATGTATATTAGGGTTACCAAGTAATTTTATACACTTGGTTATTTTACTCCTAATCGCAAGTAAGCAAACAGTTAAGTTTGCGCCTGAACGTAGTTCAAGTCTAAAGGTGGTGCAACACCAGGGCAACTCATTGTAAATGATCCTCCAGAGGTTCTTTCAAAATAGAAAACACCTTGTATCAGCTTATATAGGTAAAGTTGATCACTATTCTTGGTATTTAGGGTCTAGCTACTCACTGAGGAGACCTCAAAAAAGGTTGAAACCGGTCTGGGTAGTGACCCCTCCCATAATGTATTGCAGTATACATCCCTTAGTGAGATGTGCTTTACGTTATGAAAAATACTAAAAATAGTGATCAGAACTTTACCCACCTTTACAATGAGTTGCCCTGGTGTTGCACCACCTTTAGACTTGAACGTACGTTCAAGTCTAAAGGTAAAAAACTGATTTACATCTATATCTCCTCCAGAGATTCTTTCAAAATAAAAAACACCTTGTATCAACTTATGTATCAACTTATATAGGTAAAGTTGATAAGACTCCGTATTACTATAACCTTGGTATTTAGGGTCTAGCTACTCACTGAGGAGACCTCAAAAAAGGTTGAAACTGGTCTGGGTAGTGACCCCTCCCATAATGTATTGCAGTATACATCTCTTAGTGAGATGTGCTTTACATTATGCAAAATACTAAGAATAGTGATCAGAGCTGTACCCACCTTTACAATGAGTTTCCCTGGTGTTGCACCACCTTTAGACTTGAACTACGTTCAGGCGCAAACTTAACTGTTTGCTTACTTGGGATTAGGAGTAAAATAACCAAGTGTATAAAATTATTGGTAACCCTTGACACATATTCAATATTACAGGAAGATCAGACAAGTGAACTACAAAACCGTACTAACAATTTACTACAGAATACAAGTGAACTTCCTCGCAATGTATGTCTTTCTCTACGCTCCCTACATTCATTTATACCACGTATTTATGGAGTCCCAAAGATATAGAAAGAAAACATTCCTCTTCGCCCAATTGTGGAAGGTATTGACTTTCCAAACTACAAGCTGTCAAAACATCTTGCAAAATACCTCAAGTCTTTCTCTAATAAGTCTTGATCGTTCATCAACAACACTATAGACTTTGTATCACATATAAAATATATATCCATCAACAAGAATGATATTATAGCCAGTTTAGATATTATTTCATTATTTACAAATGTACCAACTGAAGAAGTATTAATTTTGCTAAAGGATAAATTATCCAAAAAATGTTTTCTTTATTAAAGCATTGCGTTCAATCTGGCTACTTTCGATATCAAGACACCATCTATAAACAGAACCAGGGCTTGGCGATGGGGAACCCTTTATACCCTATTCTGGCGAATATTTACTTTGAGAACTTCGAAACAAGAGCTATATCGTCCTTTTCGTTTAAACCAGAAGTTTGGAAGCGTTATGTAGATGGAGTCACGGCAAAAACTCTCTCATGGATATTTTCTTCATCATCTCAATAACCAACATCCAAATATAAAATTCACAGCCGAACTAGAACATGCAAACTCCCTACCATTCCTGAATATAAAACTCTCACGCTGCTCTAGAAAATTTAGAATCTCTATGTACAGAAAACCAACACATACTAAAATATATCTTCACAGTCTTTCTCATCATTTTCCACCACAAAAACTCGGAACTATTTCCACCTTGGGACACAGAGCACGCTTTCTTTTAAACGATCCAGATAAACTTCAAAAAGAAATTAATCATCTCTCACTTGTCTTTGAACAAAATGGATATTATAAAAAACCATTAAGAAATTTCTTATAGATCCTCCTAGGCACCGCAATACAGAAACTACCAATTTTAAAGGTAGCATCTCAATCCCGTAAATCAGTTCGGTCTCCCAAAAATTGGCTAAAGTCCTTAAGAAGTACAACATCAGGACGTTATTCACTACATTTCCAAAAATCCGATCTCTTATAAGCCATCCTAAGCCTAAGCATCACAATCTGAAATATCCTGGCGTATATAAACTATGGTGTGACTGTAATGTTCCTTATTATGGTCAAACTAATAAGTCTATTGAACTTCGTATGGAGGAACATAAAAGAGACATCTCCTATAAAAGATCACCAGTGCTTTATCCAGCCATATTCTCTTCTCTAACAATCCTCATGATGATTTTCAAGGTCACTCAATTTCCTGGGATAGATCTGAAAACATTTTCCACTGCCATGATGAATTTGAAAGAAAGATAGTGGAATCCAGGGAGATCGTCCTTAATCCTGAACATTTAAACAACAATTTAAGCTATAATATCCCTGATAGCCATACTGCTGTTATTCAGTACTGGCGTTCTCGAGTCTGCTACCACGCATACAACAAACAATGGCACGTAAAATAGAACAACTTGAATATTAATACAACGTTTTTTATTTCAATTATGTACTGCAATTTATCTGTGCTTCTCAGTTTTTTAGAATCTTCAGGGTTTTTTTTATTTATTATTGTTTCCTCTTCCTAAAAAGATACCTGATGAAGGCTATAAAAAGCCGAAACTAGTTGTTTTTTTATCATTAAAGCTTGTAATTAATTCTCGTTTTTTTAGTCATTAAAAAAAAAAATATATATATATATAAGTTTAGCAAACCATCTAGATTGTAGTGCAGCTTTCTCTGTATATATGTGTATGCTCCAGATGATGACCTCGATATGAAGGTCGAAATGTCGAGTGTTCATTTTAGTTTATATTAAACTTTAGTTTTGCTCTAACACGGTAGTTGTCTCCATAATTTTCCATAATGTATTCTGATAACCGTTTAAGCATAAAAGGAAAGATATATCATCTCATCTGTCACTTAATTTGGTTAGGTTCAATGGTCTGTTATGACTAATATTATATATGTAGCAGATAGTATTCAGCTGGATGCATATACGGAGAGGTGTAAAATGAGAACATCATTATTAATTCGTGATAAGTATCTCATCACATGATCTATTTCTCTGATCATGTGATGAGATACTTATCACTAATTATAAAATGTTTGTATTAAATTCTTTTTTTTTTCGTTTCATCATTTCGTTATAATTAAACACATCTTGTTTAGAAAAAAACAATAGGTGTACTTTAAGAGGAATATATGTAACTAGCAAACTTATGAGTTAAAATATATCCGCTATTTGTTAAAATTCACTATGAAAACCAAAGATTTAATGACGTAAAATAATCAAATAATTAATTACCAAGATCCTATAAGATTAATTTCTGTAAAGAATGTCACTAGATGATCTTGTGCACACTTAGTGAACATGCTTTCAAAACTCGTTCGAAGCGAATTGATTTACAATGAACTCCACTAGTAATCTTGGATCTGTTTTGACTGCTGCATTTACAAGATGTGCCCGCTTAGTCAATCAGTTCTGTCAATAGATGAAATTTTATCAATAAAATTCAAGATAAATTTAGCAGAGGAAGAAATATTGTTATCCATAAAACTGAAAAAAAACTTATATACCAAATTTAGATCTTCTAAGCAACAATATCTGTAATAATATTAAAGCCGAACTACTTTTATACTCCAGTTAGTAAACTCCTTCTCACACTATGGTTTTATGCGACTATTTTAAACATCCATACTTATTTTAGTTTAATAGTTTAGTAATAATTGGCGTATTTGATATACATTCAAATTATCTATTTTCAGGTTATAACTATAAATATTTCGATAGTTCACTTCGAATATTATTTAATCAAATATTATTTAAATAATGAAAGATTTAAATAAGGAGTAAAATATACAGCACAGCTACTAAAAAAAAACCATCCTTGAACTATACGGTTTCTCTCACTTTATATAGTTTTAGTAAAGATTTTAAAATATAATTTTAATGACTTCCTAGTACAAAGTGAGTGGATAGCATTTCTATTCTTCATTCAATTAGCTATGGGTTCAAATCCTATGGTGGTATTAATGTTTGTGAATGCCTTAGTGTGGAAGAAACTGATTTTCATTGTTCTGGGTGAGACTACCATCTAGGGTGAGAATACCTACTTACTGGAAACCTGTGAAGTAGCTTGAAAAAGCATGATTGATCTCCAGAACAGGGATTATTGTCTAACTCTTAGCCAACACACGGTACTAATATATTATATATAGGTTCGCAATATTTCCTAGGTAGATTAACATAAAAATTATAACAATCATTTCAACACGATTTAAACATTTATAAATGAAGAAATATGAGAAATGTCGTGTATTAATAAGCACCATTATGGCTGAATTCTTACACACACACACACACACACACACACACACACACACACACACACACACACACACACACACACACACACACACACACACACACACACAATATACAATGCAATCATATAATAACATAATCGATACCGAATCGTTCATTAATTAACCTTTTTGTGTGTATGTGTGTGTGGAGGGAATTAAACATTATGTTGCTGTAGGCCAATCATATTATAATATCATGACCCAATGGGAAATGGACTCTACAAATCCGAAAAATTGCATTACGTAATTCATGCACGAGACCCACCACGAATATTTCAACTGAATCGAATATTTATTGCTTACAGTAATCTGGAAAAGAAATAAATTTAGCTATTAAGAGACTAAATTTGGAAGCATCGGAAGTGTTTTAATATCTTTTTCCAGTTATAATAATCACAAACAAATATAGCCCATCTTAATGATACACTCGTTTGACATAAGGTGTGCAACGGCACAATATTTCGCTCAATTACGTTTCTGGTGCTGATTATTGTAAGTTTGCTTATTTAGCATCACTAAAGTCGATTGAAGTGTGCTCTTTACATTCACTGTCATGAAGCAATTTGCTGGACTTTTTTAAGTTGTTTATGAGGAGATGTGCAAATGTTTTAAGCTGCTTCCCCATTTTTATCGATTAATTCTTCTCGGAAACGTTTTGCAACGTGCCCTAATTTTTTTTTTTTAATTTTATTTGCAATACTCTCCAACTCAGTTTAATCCGAACTGGATTGAATAGGTTAGAAAGTATTCTAATGGCATGAAGTTGTTAATGAATTATTATTATTTAATAGTTTTGTTTAAAATAGTTTTAAGCAATCTGTAGCTTCAAATTTCACTGCAGCATATGGATGTTGATAAAATCTCTTCGTTACTTTGGAAATGTATTAGATAACGAGAGAGGGGGAAAGAGGGGGGGCTTGGTGATAGACCCAATGCCCCCTTTGGCGATAGACTATTATCCATTCTGTGTTCTTTGTGGATCAAAGTTCCCTTTTCCCATACACAGCACTAATGTGCTATAGCTTTTGCATCCTCTGGTGCGGTGGTTTGATACAAACAACAACAACAACAACAAAAATGTAATCTGTGATCCACCCACAATATGAGTTAATTGTATCGGTTTGTGATCTTTTGTGTTCAGGATTGTAAAAAATAACTGATCGAAATATTTCTTTTTTACAACCCTGCACACAAAACGATCACAAGTTTACCTACCAATATCAATTATTCTCTAGGAATTCCTTTCATGAAATTTAATTTTAGTTTAGAAAATAATTTATTAATTTAAAATTGCTCACATAAAGCATTCATGTGCTATGGATTTTTCACATTAGTGTCTTATATAAAATAATTGATATTGTTCGGTAAATGTACATGAATCATTATAATTTGACGTCCCTTCTTAATTAAAATTCTAGTAATGCAATAATCTGTTCTATGATTTTTTCAGTCTGGATGAAACAGATATTATTACTTCCAGTGATGGATCTTTTGATTCCATCGACATCTCGTATTTTTAAAAAAATAATAATATTGGTAACATGGAGGGAGGATCGTTTTGATTGGCTTACCGAAATCATATGAAATTGAAGGTGTATGTATTGTTTACCGAAATATTTGCTTTTTCGACTCGTCATTCAAAAACACCGTTCTCCGTTTATTAGTTAAATGAACCAAGAACAGTGTATAGCATAGAATTCAATGTGTTAAAAAAAATTCAAAATATAAACAGGAGTAGCAGGCGATATTTCTAATTGAACACTGTATGTAGATCGCTCATTAATTAACTAAATTTAGCCAGAATATTACTTTTTTTTCCTACTTTTTTTTTCTTTCATGATATAATATGATATGCGCGGTTTCAAAATATACTTCAAAATATGTTATTTAAGTCCAAAGATATCTGATTTGTAATAATAATATGTTATTTTTAATATAAGATTTATCATAGCATCTTAAATTACACATACCTGAGCTATTTTTGAAAGTGCTTGACATACTGCGGCAGTAGCAGACGACGAACAAGTTTCTAATCCAAATCCCCTATCGGCACTCAGTATCAACTGTGTATGTCATATATTTTTAATTGCTCTGGTAAGACAAACCAATAAAATAATATAATATTTTTTATTCATAAATACTTTCATACTGAAGAAATATACAAAGTTATACTATCAAATATACAGTTAATCAGTTAAAATAATTCAAATAATTAGAATTAGACTGATTATTCTAAGTTAAACCATTTAAAATAATTAGTATATTATAAAACAACTAACAATTTTTTTTTCGAATAAACAAGTATAATATAGTAGTGTTTAATACTGATTAAGAAATACACCACAAAATATTGACGATGGGCGCGAAAGGAGTAATCATAATGGGAGACATGAATTATTCAAATATTGATTGAGTAGCAGTAAAATCTCATGAGAAGATTGAAACTGCATTTATTGAGCTCTTGCAGGACAACTTCCTCATGCAGCATGTGACAGAAGTCAAAAATTGTTAGATTTGATTATAGTGTCAGAGGGTGTTTCATTTAAAGATGTAACTATTCTGCCTCCGGTTGGTGACAGTGATCATGCAGTATACTTGGGAAGTGATGAAGTTTATGAATGTTCCATTCAAAAAAGGTTACGTGATAAACTACAAAGCAGTAAATTATAACCAAATGAAGTGTATACTGAGTTCAGCGGAATGGTATCGGTTGCTAGATGGGGAGAATATCGACAGTCATGGGAACATTTAAACAATATTTAAATGATGCGATATCAGAATGAGTCACAAGAGTTGGCAGAATAAATAGAGTAGGAGTCAAATGGATGTGTAATCTTATTAAGCAAGAGGTTCGTAAGAAATGGATGATGTGGAAGGAATACCGTCTGCATAAGGATGATGTCTGTTATGGTTATGAAAATTATAGGAGTATGAAAAGAAACTGGCTCTGCAAGCTAAAGACAACCCACAAGAATTCTATCGATATGCTGCTGCAAGTAAACGAAAGAATGAATATGAAAGAATAACTCTTCTGCATACAGATGGTGTGAGGGTGACAGATGCAGAAAAAGTTTTCAACTAATGAGTGACCATTTTGCTAATAGCTATCAACATTGTGTGTGCAACATTGAGTTCTGCTATCTCTTCTGAAGAAACTCAGCTGTATGAAGAGGTATTACAGCTGTTGCACAAACTGAATAAGTGTTCAGCAATAGGGACTGATAAAATATCAGCACGTGTGCTAAAATAGTGTTCAGCTGAACTGATCATTCCTTTGACCAGGATGTTTAATATGAGTCTCAGAACAGGGAAGATTCCGCAGGAATGTATGGTAATTCCATTGTGCAAGGGTGGTGCAAAGACCGATGTATCCAACTATCGGCCAATTAGTATCGCAGGAGTGGTGGTGAATATTTTGAAAAAATTGGTTAGCCATTGGTTATGGTCCGCATTCAGAAATGGGTTGACAGTGAATCTCTACTTTGCAATGCACAACATGGGTTTACTAAGGGAAGATCATGTGTTTGGCAACTTGCCCACATTCTATAACAATGTTACCATTGAACTAGACAAGGGGAATGGATACACCATGATACTTTTAGATTATGCTAAAGCTTTTGACAGAATACGCCATGATAGACTGTTGCATAAATTGTAGAAAATTGGTTTGGGTTATACAATATTAGCATGGATAAGAGGATGGCTAACTGACAGATATCAAAAAGTGGTATACGGGGGATGTCAGTCTGCAAGATTTAAGGTAACTAGTGGTGTAACACAAGGATCAGTCCTCGGTCCACTGTTATTCAATGTGTACATTAATGATATTGGGAAGGATTTGACAGGCGACATACAGTTATTTGCTGGTGATGCAAAGATAGGTAGGGTAATCAGGAATGCTGCATTAGCAGCATTCCTGATTACCCTATCTATCTTTGCAGCACCAGCAAATGGTGGTGCAAAGTGGATGTCAGTTCAATGTCAGTAAATGTAAAGTCACTTCAGCATGATTATATATCCAACGTCGTATTATGTTGGTGGGACTAGGCTAAAGAAACTGATGAGGCTAGGGATCCTGGAGTGTCAGTAGATAGCAAGTTGAAGTTCAGGCCACGTAGCAAAGATTGCAAATAGAACTCAAAAGATAATTGCAATGCTGAAATGAACATTCGGATGTAAAGATGAGGATGTCATTTTGCCTCTTTAAATTTCTTGATAACGCCTCATTTGGACTATTGGGCGTAGGTCTTGTTTCCTGATTTCCATTGTGATTCTGATAGAGTGAAGAAAGAGTTCAAAGGAGGGTATTAAAAATGAAATCAGGATTGTGGAATACTGATTATGAAGACAGATTGAGAATTTGTAGACTGCAGACACCAGCAAACAGGAGAAAGAGGGAGTGATATGATTGAGACTTACAAACTTCTGAAAGGTTTATACAGGATTTCAGTTGATGGAATTTTTTATTTTATAAAGGAAAGGAGAAGAGGGCATCCTTCGAAGCTGAGAATGAATTCCGCTAAGAAGGGAGTGAGGGTTAGAATTTTCTGTCATAGGTGTACGTGATTGGTATCGATTGCCACTGGATGTTGTGAGTGAAAGCAGTGTGAATGAATTCTAGAATAAGTATGATAGCTGGTGCGTGTAATATGTGGCCTCCCTCGATGAGTCCCTGACTCCCTGGAAGTCTCCCTTAATAATAATAATAATAATAATAATAATAATAATAATAATAATAATAATAATAATAATAATAATAATAATAATAATAATAATTTGAACTCATTCCTGAAGAGAAGTGTGTTGTGTACGCGATTATAACGTTGTTTTGTTATATGCATAAACAAACTGTTTTGGTTTCTGCTTGGTTGACCGATTGGATAGAATAACTTGTTTACTAACCAACAAGCTTACTAATTGGTTCGAATGCCACTGTAGACGTGGATATTTATGAATATACTCAGGTGGTAGATGATTTTCATCACCCAATGTGAAACTCCACTCTGTTTCTTAGAGGCATGAAGTGAATTGAAAAAGTTTCATAATTTGTCTCCAAGTCTAATTCGAATATCTAATTCTTACTGCACCCAGTGCACTCTAGGTTTAAAACTTTTCGTGCATAGAAATCGCATAAAATAAAGCATAGGTATTCTTAGTGATTATGTAACAAATATTGTATAACACTCAAAGCTCCTTAGCACAGTCTTCAGAATGAAAATTTCTGTAGGTTAGATAAACTAAGCTCGAATCTTTGCAAATGGGAAGAATCTTTACCTGATTTTTCTACTGAAGAGAATTAGCTGATCTTAAAGAAATATGGATCGGTTTTCCGTCCCCTGCTAAACAAAGCTGCAGAGAAAACACGTATCACTATGTAATAGAATTCATTATGCTATGCTGACAGGAAAAAAATATTTAGTTATTTTACTTATCCAGGATACTAAACCAAAACAGAACAGTGGTACCAAAAGCTTGAACAACTTTCTGTCAAAAAATGACAATATTCTGATTTTAAATAAATAAATAACTCACTAACGCCTTTTATTCCTCGAAGGGAGTAGGATATCATTGCAACCCTTACTAGCTTTTTGAAAAACGGATGCAGCAGCGAATCTACACTGTTGGCCGTCACAGATAGCCCCACCAAAGATAGCAATGATTTCATTGGCATTCGGGAAGAAAGTACGACGGACATCTTCCACCATCTCGTGGCCCCCTTTTAACTATATATTGATGCAACAGTCTTCCATGTTGTTCTGTCAAAAGCTTTAGCAAAATCCAAAAGTATCATGCTGTATCCATTCCTCTTGTCTAGGTTAATGGTAACATTATTTTAGAAAGTGAGCAATATATAACTACTCCAAACAATTTCTTGAGTTGGGAAGTTAAAATCCGTTGTTCCGGAGTAAAATCCTACTTGCCTGCACCAAAGATCGACTAAGTCTGGAAATGGCCGAAGAAAGGTCTACAAGATGTTCTTCAAATTGGTGATTAGAATTGAACTTTATTATTATTATTATTATTATTATTATTATTATTATTATTATTATTATTATTATTATTATTATTATGTGATCTAGTTAGCCTATGTAGTTCAGGGGAAGTGGTGTTTACACTCCTCAGCGCTAAACTGGCCGAAGAAAGAGCGTTGCGAGTTCGATTCTAGTCGCCGACTAGAGGAACCAAGCATTTTTTCGAGTAAGTCGATTTTTGGCATGGACAAAGGGCCAGCTATCTCTGATTGGCTACCAGTTGAGATTGAACTGCCCACTCAGTCTCCAAAAAGTTAGATAGTACTAAAACGGCCTCGCCTACTCCCTATACGGGAATAAAAGGCATTAGCTGATTTTTTTTTTTTTTTTGTGACACCCACAAGGAGTCCAAGGACTCATCGTGGGAGGGCATTCTACTTTGCTACATACATCTCACCATCTCTGTTACTGAATTTTCAACTACAAACAACGACACTACTGCCATCTACCGTCCACTACCATCACCAACAACATTATTTTCGTATCTGTAAATTGTGTGTGTTCTCATGGCCGATTTGCCTGTAACGGACTTTCTTCTGGCGATCCCCCCCCCCCCCTGCCGCTATGGAAGCAAACCTCATTTCTACAGGGCTGTAGAAACAACTTATTGATTTTAAAACGGTGGCGTTTTCAACTTGCAAATAATTTCAAATTTCTACTATTTCGTCATAATAAGTGTAATAAATCATAAACATGCACTCACTGAAATATGCACCTACTTGCTGGCATTTGTTGCCGGCAAGTAAGTGCATCGTTGGTCGAGTGGGTTGAGTATCCCCTCTTTAACAAATAGGCCGTGGGTTCGAATCTCGCCGTGGACGTGTATGTTGTGTGATTATCTTTGGGTGGGAAATGAATTTCATCTGCGAAATCACCGCTCTGCTTATTGGAGGCCTGAAATGGCTTATAAAGTTCCATATTTGACTTCTAGGGTAGGTTTTCTGGATTATGTACAAATATTAAAAAATTTAAATATATATATATATATATATATATATATATATATATATATACTGTATATATTTGTGTGTGTAATAAAAATTTAAAAAAATCCTTAGCCCATCCACGATACTAATTTACTCTAGGATTACAGAAAACTAGGAGATACATAAAAAATATGCAGTATACATATATACAGTGGTGAGCTATAAGGGCCTCGCAGGAGCCCCTTGTTAAATTTTTCTCAAATTTTATAGCCCCTTGTTCTTCTTGTTTACTTTTTTATTTTTAACCCCAAAAAAAAATTTTTTTTGAAACATAAGCGACAAACTCATACGGTAACCTAACAAAAATTAGTCTATTCGGCAGTGTGATTATTTGGAATTATTGTTTCAACTCCTCTATAACGAATGCGCCAAATTTGAAAATAAAAATTAGCACATGCCCTATTTTTATCCTGCTCCTTTTTTTTTTTTTTTTTTTTGTTCGACGATGCCAGTTAAAATTTCCATAGCTCACCACTGCACACACACACACACACACACACACACACACACACATATATATATATATATATATATATACAGGCCCGGCTGGTGGCGTGTACGAAGTGTGCAATATACACAGGCGCCGCAGAAGAAAAGGCGCTTAAAAGATGTCAAAAAATATGAGATAAGAGTTTAAACGAACAACGAATGGTACATATAATTATGAATGTACGTTGTCTTCCGTTCGGGCCCTTTCAGATCGGAAAGATCTGAAGTGAAGAACTGAAATTGTATCCTGGACCCGATTATATCACTGTAATTTTTGATTAAAATTTATTGAAAATATACCTAAAATAGTTCTTTATTTTTTGATATATCATAAATGAACTTATGATTAATCGTTGAGTTCCGTGTAAAAAAAAAATGTATAAGCAGGACTAATCCGTAGGTAACATTATACTGTAAAGCGGTTTCATTTGTTTTTCACACTTTATTCAAAAAAAAGTTTTTTGGAAAAGCGCCGAAAATTAATCGCACACACAAGAAAAATACTAGGCGCCGGCGATTGCGTGCGTGCGTGTGTGTGTGTGTGTGTGTGTGTGTGTGTGTGTGTGTGTGTGTGTGTGTGTGTGTGTGTGTGTGTGTGTGTGTGTGTGTGTTACGGTTAAAGTAATAAATCCGGTTATTATTAACAATTACCGGTTATTATTAATAATTAACAATTAAAGTGAATAATTTACGAGAATTAATCACTTTAACCGGTTAAAGTGAATAATTCCTAGAGAAGTCTGGTAAATGTAGTAAAAACATGTTTATAGGTTTTCATTCTCAATACAAATTTCAACATCTTAGGTTAAGTTAAGTTAGGTTAACTTATAATTAAAAAAGTAAGGAAAGTACATCTTTTGCACTCAATGAAATCAGAAACCAGAAATCATTATAAACGTAAAACTAACCTGGATGTCGCATGTCGAACCAGAGTGTACTCGTAATTTGTGGTGGGCAGATGAATGGGGATGAAAGATAAACGTTGTTGTGGGCCGAGCTTAATGATTGCGGGCAGATAAATGGGGATAACAAATAAAAGTTGTTGTGGGCAGATAAATGGGAATAATAGATAGATGTCGTTGCTGTACTTCTTTCCTCGTCAATGGAGAAAGACACTGATCAGTTCCGCTCTGATTTATATATTATTCCCATTTATCTGCCCGCAATCATTAAGCTCGGCCCACAACAACGTTTATCTTTCATCCCCATTAATCTAACCCCACTAATTTAGGTTAGGCTAGGTTAGTTTATAATGATTTCTGGTTTCTGATTTCATTGCGTGCAAAAGATGTACTTTCCTTACTTTTTTCATTATAAACTAACCTAACCTAACCTAACCTAAGCTGTTATCATTTCTATTAAGAATGAAAACCTATAAACATGTTTTTATTACATTTATTAGACTCCTCTAGGAATTATTCACTTTAACTGGTTAAAGTGATTCATGTGGGAAAATTATCGAAAAGTAGAACAAAATGAAAAAAAAGAACAAGTTTCATAAGAGAGTTACAACCACATCATCTCAATTAGTTCCTTATTCCATGGAGGTGTTATAATATTATTATCGACTCGGAGTTCCGAGGAGGATTCAAGAAAAAAAAATGGCCAAAGTTCGTGATATTTTGAAGTTTTCTAGACTTGAGAGATCTTAACAGGACGTAAGAGAAAGAATATAATTTAACTATGGATTCGCTGAGTAAAAAGTCTAAATAAATAAATAAATAAAATCGGTTACCTGTCAGCAATAATAGAGTCATGAAGTTTAGTACAATGATTTTCATTGATGTAATTACTCTTCATTATTTTTCATTTAAAATCCCTTTTAAATAGAACTTTAAAAATAAACAAATTTCTTTATTTAAATTATAATTTATTTTAAATAAAATATTTTAATTTAAAATTCAGAAGTGCTATGTTTGCATTTTCAACAAATAAATATGCAATCTACAACCCTAAAAATATTATTACTGTTGTTATTATTATTATTATTATTATTATTAGTAGTAGTAGTAGTAGTAGTAGTAGTAGTAGCATTTGCATATTCAATTAACAGAATTTACAGTCAAAGAGAAATGAGGAAATTGACTGACAAGTGAGTCCAATTTGGGCCTTTTCCAAAGGCCTATAGGGAACATATCGACTACATATCGTCGTAAAATGTGAGATGTCCCTGAAAGTGTCGTTTTCTGAAGTTCAAATAGGATTATATCTTGAGGCTCAACTTTCCAGATATTTCATAAATGCTCTTCATATTTCTCCTAGAGCTCCCATGACAATTGGAACTGTTATTGCTTTCTTTTTTTCCAAAGTCGTTGAATTTCAATCCTGCAGATCGATATATTTAGTCAGTTTTTCATGCACTTTTTCTTCTACTCTACTATCGCCTGGTATTGCTCCATCAAGAATCCGAACACCTTGTTGTTCGACTACCGTGATATCCAACATATCATGTTCAAGGTATCTGTCTGTTTGTGTGTAGTAAACAGAGTTGCAGATAATGAACATCTCCGTCTAGCTCCTTAGTTGATTTCATTTAGCGATGATCATTTAGAGTTTAATCTTATCTATATTTCATTATCTTCGTATACGTATAATAACTGTTAGAATAATAGTTGGTATTTGTCTTTCTTGGAAACTGTTAAATGCAATGTTTCTTTTTTACTTAGCAAATGGATTTCTATAAATGAATTTGTGCAATGTGTATTTCTAGGTTGTATAATGTTTTATTATTAATTTTAGACAAAACAAACCGAATCTGTACATGAATGTGATTTGTGTGTGTGTTTAATGGAGTTTAAAGGAAATACGTTGAGAAACAATAATGAGATTTCAGTCGTAATTTCTACGCTAATCCAAGTCAAGGATGACAAAACCTTTCTATGCTTCCAGAATAGAATCTTCTAAGTATTTCAAGTTTTTTTACTGTATATTTTTAACAGGAATTCGGAATGTTATCTTGTCGAGTTTCCATCTTTTGTTTGTTTGTCTCTTTCAAACTAATTTCTAAATCCTCCATTAGGATATTTCATCATTTCCATGATTTATCTGCAAGATGTTTATTTTACAATGATTATAAAAATAATATGTTGATCATTATTTAGTTTTTTCTTATTGTAATTTTCATAGGTTAGCGTTCACCTAACGCATCCCCAATTTGGGAAAATTGGTCACTGGTGTGGCGGTGTGCTAATCGACAAACAATGGATAATGACAGCAGCGCACTGTGTGATCAAGTAAGTGGTTTTTATGTTGGTTGACGATATTGCAACTGTTATATCAAATTAGATCCCTTAAAGTTCTCTACAAAATGAATAAGTTCATTGCAACATTTTGTTGCGATGAACGGCTTCGAATATAAATATAACAACATTCATATATATAATTTTATGCACATTCTTCATAGTTGGATAATTTTATGTGCATGCACCAGTGTATTTACATATTATACATAAATAAACTTAAATACATAATAATTTTTATGCAGGAGTTCCCTGAGACCGGAAAATTATTTCAAGGGTTTCTCCTGGGTAAGAAGATTGAGAAAAACTACCTTAGATATTCAGTCCAATCCTATTAAAATGAAGTTGAAGTTCTAGATGGCTTCCTCCTTACAGGTCTCCACATATTGTTCAAATGATTTGGGCGAAATATAGCTCTGCTTCTTACGTTAAGTTACCCTGAGAATTTGAGAATTTAGTCCAATTCGAACTAAAATAAAGAGAACTTATTTCTTCAACAGATGCCTGTACGCGATTTGCAGATTTCGATCCATTTAGGAATATTGTTTTTTTTACGCCAAAAGAAAAAATCTGGAGGAGGGATGTAAACGAGAAAGAAGAAAAAAGACATGAAAGTGTGTGGACGCCACAAAATATTATTCAACTAAGTCCGACCAGCTGTTCGTTCACTATTTCATCTAGTTCATTAAAAATTAAGTGAACACGTCAGGAAAAAGAATCAGTCAGGTAGTGAGAGAGCAGAATGTCAACTGCAAGTTAGAAGTGCTATGAGACTGAATTATTTTTATTTATAAAACGTAAATAATGAAAATAAATCCTCAAATACTGTTAATTATTCAAATGGTGTAGGCAGAACACTTTAGTAGTTATAACTTTTGGAAATCGGCAGGAAACTGGTCTTTATCCTTAGTTGTCACCGGTAGTTGAGTTTGTTTTATGGCTACCGACGATTTGGGTACTTCGGGTTTGGGGGGGGGGGCAACTGCTTGTATCTCATATTCCTAACTTCTGACCGATATCTTATTTTTGGCAGTACAGTAACGATATGAACCGCCTGTGGCAAGTTTATAACTTGCGCCCCCCCTAACTCAACGCAAGTGTCTAACTTGCGTTCCCCTAACCCAAAAATGACAAAATTTTGAAAAATTTAAATGCGACAAGTTAAATTTTACTAAATGCAATATGTTAAATACTTACTATTAACCCCATCAAAATGAGTTGCAGAATTTGTGTGTCTAAAGTGGCGTATTGCCGAAATTTAAAAATACAATATAAAATAGCGGACTTTTATATTTATATTTATTATTATTTTTTTTTCGTTTGGCGCCCAAAACCTAGTTGCGCCCGTGGCGGGAGCCTCTTTCGCCACGCCCTCGTTACGGCACTTATTGTAAGAAATGTTGTTAGTTTTAGAGTATATTTTTCTGAAATGCGAGATTAATCCCAAAATTCCGTTTAAAAATCGGATTTTCCGAGAGAGAGAGAGAGAGAAAGAAATTGTAAAAAACGTTCATCTACTCAGAATCGCACCTATAATAGTCATTCTTCTGATGGTTTAATGATATGAACAAGGAACTATTACCACAAGGATACACAAACACCTCTTTAATTATTTGAGAATGTAATTTTCCGGCGAAATTTCAATATCATAACATCGGCAACGTCAATACCACTAATAAAAATGTCAGCAAAGTAATAGCTTCTAAATTACACCCTACCTCCTTCTCTCTCGGTATTTAATAATATTTTTATGCGATCGGGTATGGAAGAATGGACCCTATTTATGCATAAGTCACTCAGCAGTAACCTTATAATGGCCACTTTTTTTCGTATATGAATCACGCCCACGAAAGGGTGTAAACTCATCGTACACCCACGATACATTTAGTATCGTGGGTGAAGTAAGGTTATCCGGGATCCTGTTCTCGAAACCAAACATGACATTGTTTCAAGCCACTTCGGCAGGAGCGGATTAAGCTGGCTGATGACCCCTGGCGGTAAAATTTACGGGGTCCCTAAAAGTGTTTATGTATGTACATGCTACAAAGAGAACTTGGGATTCACTATAACAAAAAATTAAACACGTATAATATGTTTAATTTGTTTTAATATAATGTGTGTAATTAATGTGTTTGATTTAATATTTTTATTTCAGAGCATGCAATAAATTTTTCTTTATAATAACATCCGGCTTAAAATATATAAAAAAAAATATAAAAAGGAAAATTACAACAAAATAATAAAATATTTTAAGAAAAAAAGAAAGAAATATATTTAAATTGGAGTAAAAAATTAAATAATTTTTTTCCTCTAGCAAATTCATCAATTATTTTCGAAGTATCGATGTTATTTAATATTTTTGTTCCATCATATACAATAGCGCCATATTGCTTAACCTTTCTTCTGGCATCGTACTTCTTAGACATGTTTTTTAAAAGATTTTTTTTTTGTCTTTTAAGACAAAAAAAAAACATCTTTCTTCCGATAGATTGGAAATAGGAATAGTAAAAAAAAAAAAAAATTAATCATTTTTATATTTGAAAAAGTGGACATTTTTCTTGCAGTCTGGTATACTTGTGTGACAGTATTGAATTTGTCTTCATCTTCTTTTAAAAATAGTAGAAATTGTTCCAATTCATCATCAAAATGCGCAATATCTACATCGTCCTTATAGATCTGTTTTAATTTTTCCACGTGGTTCATTTTTTGTGGATTAGGCAAGCTTAAATCAAAGAATATTTGGCCCCGATATTTTTTTCCTCCTAGCGTTCGAGTTCGGAGCCCCATGTCCAATACCCGCTTGTCCAACACCCACTCCAACACCCACGTCCAACTCCCCCACATTTAACAACCTACAGTTATTAAAAATTAATTAATTAATTAATTAATTAATTAATTAATTAAAAAAATCAATGAGTTCTTTCTTTCTCCTTAACCACTTGTCCACGCATGACATTGACACACTACAGGTTTAGCAACCTCTCGTGCAGCAGAAGTTAAATTACTTAATTGTGGATTATTTATTGTATTATTATCTACTTTGATGCATTTGTCGCTGCGTTTTGTAACATCATAATGAATGCATCAGAATTGGGTGCTTAGCATAACCGTTTCCGCCTGTTGCCACCACATGAAGTTACACTGAAATACTAATCAAGTAAGGAGGTTAATGATAATTGTTTTCAGATGTTTAATATTTTAATTTTAATAATAATTGTATCTTATATCGTAGAATTGTCGTGATGAATTAATTTTAATTGGATACGAAAGGAGCGCAATGTTGAGATTTGTATTCATTACCAAGTAATATTTATTGAAGAAATTAATCAATACTTTTATGTTCATTTTAAAAGTATAATGGATATGCATTTCATAAATACCGTAAAACTATATATTCAGAAAAATTAGTAAATACTTTTCTAAAAAATACATATCTACTGTACAGTCAGCTTTCAATCATTTTCTTACTGAATCTTCCATTTAAAATATAAATTCAATAATTTGAAGTAAGAGTACTTTGTAAAATTTCACCAAAATCAAACATGCAGCCTGCATAACAACCGATTCTTTGCTTTCAACTGAAGGTTGACGTTAAGACCTAATTTTTTTTGAATAATTTTCTTTAATTTTACGAGTCTTTAAAACGAAATAAACTTAGAAAATGGAATAATATAAATTTTACTCAATAATTAATAACCATTTCATTTATTAAATGCTAGCGAGTACTCCCAGCAATAATTCTGCCGATGGATTACTCGTTCTATTTCGAAATAGAACGAGCAATCAGATAACGAACTCGGCTTATTTTGTTTACAGTAATCTAAATTAGCCATTTTTGTTTTCATGTGCTAAGTTGCTTGAACGTACAAACTTAAAATAAAAATAATAATAATAAAGCTTTATAAATTCAAAGAACTATACAAGCTCGTCCGCAGCAAGATTTTTACACACATCCATGCCCACAATAATATTCGAACCCACACGACCTATTGATCGGATATGCTACCAACTCGACCAATCAGGTCTGCAAACGAATGCTGCACTGAAATTAGCCTACGTACAAGCATTTAAATATTGATCAGAGGGAAATAGCTTTCATAGATTTTCCATGCAGAATTCATGACCGGAAAGAAAATCTCCACAATTTTCTTTTCGTTAATTACGCAGTGTGTTTGGTCGAGTGGGTTAGCTTCTTTTTCTTCTTCTTCAACCCATCCGTCCCTTAGGATGGGTAGAGCTATTGATTTAATACAGCTGACACGTCACTTCCCTGCTGTATCCCGTAGGAAAATCACTTTTGAGTGCAGAGCATATGGTCACGAGACCGGTTTGCTTGGTCTTAGGGATGAAAAACCCGAGTTTCCGGGAGGAAAAAAAAAACTCTATCACCGTATGAGACTGGCTAACTCACTATTTCATTGAAAAAACCAGATAAACGTTTCTCACTTCATGCGATTCGAACCTCGGTTTGTCCAGCCAAAGGGCTCGTCTATACCAACTGAGCTACGAAGGCTCTAAGTGGTTAACTTATTTGCTCTCAAACCAGTAAGTAGGTTCGAAGCTTACTAAATGATAAAAGTTCGCGAATGTCTTTAGGCGGGATACGAATTTCATCGCCCAGTATGAGACCACTACCACCCTGCGTACTAGGCATGTTCAAATGGCATGAAAAAGATTCATGTTTGGTTTCTAGAGCACGGTTCCCGGATTATCTAACCCTTAGCCTACCCCACGTACTTTTGTAAACCTTTCGTGAGCTGAATTCGCATATCTTCTAAAACGACACAATCATGTATGTCTCTTTGACTACTTTTTTTTTTCTATATAAATTAAAAATTTTACATCAGTCAGGCCAGCCTGGTTGGCCGAGTGGTTAGCGTATCCGCTCTCCAGCCAAGAGGTTGCGGATTCGAATTCCTTCATACATTCATTCATCCAAGTATATATATACACTCTCCCAAGATGGACTGGGTCACCATGCGAGAAGTAGACCCAACCCTCCTGTAAGAACTTCACCTTGTACTGCGTGCAAAAGACAGGCTCATCACATTAATCAGATCTAATTCAGAATTGAGGAGCGGGTAGCTCAATCACCCTGTAAGTTTTGCTCTTTTTTTTTGTTATTACAGAATTTCACGTTTCCCAATTACATGTAGGCCAAATGAGTCCATGTATGCATTTTATTTATAGTAAAATTACATTGCAAATTAACTGTTAACACAGTAAAAATGATTACATTAAAATAATATTAACGTTTTAATAATACTCTGTACCATAAAGCAAACCATACTTTTAATTATATGTAATAAGGATTAATAAATATGTTTCGAAAGATGAACTCGACTAACGATAGTAAATTTCACCCTTTCTGTTGCTTAAAAAAAAGCACAAAAAAAAACAGGTGGGGGGGGGGGGGAAAGAAAGACAGGAAGTCTGCAATTACTATTTGAAAATCACTTTATCTGACAACCAGGTGTATATCATATCACGTATTTAAAAAAAGGGAAAAGAGCTAGCAGTTATTATTTGCAGAAACTTCACTGTCTGACATCTAGATGTTTATCGCATAACATATTAATCTTACAGAGAACCCGATAAACTAGAAGTCGCTAATAATCACTTCTTATGGCAATTACTACTTGCTTATATGGATGGCATGACTCTCTGGGTCGCGTTATTGACCGCTGTTCTATTTATTTTACTTTCAGTCCGCTTTTCACCCTTCCCCAGCCTGTCTTCTGGAAAGTACGGATGGGAGAACATAACCTGAAGCGAACGGAAGGTCACGAGAAAACATTTACCGTGTCGCATGTTTATTACAACCCTTGGTACTACGGTTATGACAAGGACATCGCCCTCATGCGGCTGTCGACACCTGCTGAACTTAACGATCGGGTTGAGCCCATCTGCCTGCCAGATTCTGAAATGGAATTCCAGGGAATGACTTGCACTGCTACCGGATGGGGTAAAGTCGATTTTGGTATGTATAATCTCAATATAAACATAACTGCCGTTTGTATATTTGCACAGCGGTATAATGTTCGTTTAAGGCAATTTTGCATTAAATTTTTGTCCTCGTATTTTTTTTTTTTTCCGGATTAAATATTTGAAAATTTTCAGAAATTAATTTCCATATAGAATGATAATATTGAAAACTGAAGAATCTATACATGAATTTCTGTGAGGGGATAACAGTTTCACTTTACCTTAAATACACCGCCAACATTTCTATACTGCTGCCTATCTTCTAATCAACATTAGAAACAAAACATAACGCCCTCTACTCCCTTTGTAATTTACGATTATTTGCTTAATAATTGGCTATTAATATCAAGATGATTTCGTTATCTAAGGGCTCGTATATAAATTAATCATAGTTTAGCGACAATAAAGGATCTAAAATGTAAAACAAAATCCTTTATTTCATAAAAATTTTATATATATATATATATATATATATATTTCAGACTGTGAGATACAAACTAACATGACAAAGTATTTGGTTGGCTGCTGCTATAGGCCACTATAACAGCAGCCAACCAGCTTCTTAGGAATAATTATCTAAAGCAGCATTTAGTGGAGGATACAAGGGAATCGAGAGTGCTGGACCTTGTGATTACATCTGAGGATTTATGTATAATTAAGATGGATATATTGCCGCCAATCGGCGAGAGCGATCATTCAGATTTGATCTGAGAGGAGGCTAAGCATGTGAAAACTTCAGTAAAGACAAGTTTGATTTTTACTTACTAAGCCGGGAACTATGAGTTACTTAGCAAATTGCTTAGAGCAGTACCATGAAAGGATATGCGTCAAGGAAGTTAACGACTAGGATAACATTTGGTTGACCCTTTTAATAAGTTCGAAATCAATCTGTTGCAAACATAAGTATCATTTTTTTCAATCTAAAAGAAACTCGAGATTTTACCAGCACAACTCACAGAAATAGACCACGGAATTCCCTCTCACGATATTCACACAATAATATTAGATATGATTTGGAACACGAGACGGCAGCAATTGCCTGCTGTATTCTTCTTGCTTTCGCATAGGTACACTAGATACAAACCAATCTTCTAGCAATGATGAAGGTGGAGTATGACTGTAAACTGATTTTCAAGATATTAAGGCTAAGAACTGCTATTTACTCTCTATGTGAAATAAAAAGTCATGGAGGAGTTTATTTATTTGTGCATGTTTTTTGATAGTGAGTTGAAAATGCACTATGTTCAGTCACTAGAACAGGGTTTCAATATCATCTTCCCTTAGCGTATCCACTACACTATTACTGAGGTCTAGGTTTATAGTCTTTTTGAGCGAGATTCACATAAAAATTATATAGCGATGCAACAGGAGGAAAATAAATGATTATTATTGTTCTTAAGAACAATGAAGATGATTTAACTGTTCTATGGATAAAGTCCGCTAACTTTATCCATAAAGTTATTCCCCCCTACAGGGAAGGCGAGGGCGTGTTTAGTTCTAACTTTTGAAAAGTGAGGGAAAAATTCCATCTCCACCAGTAGCCAATCAGAGATCGCAGGTACAAGACTATCACTAATTATACACGGCATCCAGTGAAGAGAGGTGGCTGACAAGTGCAGTCATTTTGTGGTCCCTAATCCTAATACTATATTTATTGCCTAATATAGCTTGGTTTAGGGTCGATTTTCATGAGTTTACAGGACGAAAAACACTGATGTTTTTACTACAACAAAAATTCCCTTGTCCATGCCAGAGATTGATTAACTCAGGACTCGATCGAAAAAAAAGGTATTGAAACACTTCCTCTAGTCGACGACTAGAATTGAACTTGGTCACCATTCTTTGGTGGTCTAGTGCTGTGAAGGCACGCACCACTTACGCTGAACTACACAGAATAATGGGTAAAGTGTACTGATGAAATCAGAGCTTGCCAATTGAAGTGGCTTGGACATGTTGGAAGAATAAATGGTGGAGTATTGCTAAACCAGCGTTCAAATTTGCGGAGTGATGGAAAGCGACCTACAAGACGATCAAGGCATTTAAGAGAATGATATTCATAAAAACTTAGCTGAGATGGGAATCTGGGATTAGAATGGACAGAAAGAGTGCAAATCAGAAAAGAATTTAAAAAATTGTTACTTGCAGCATGAACCTTAGAGGATCAGCAAGAGAGAAGATGAAGTATAATAAATTAAAGATCGAACTAAGTTAAAAATTAAAAATACAAAAATAAATGTTAAAACAGCATATTTCTTATGGAATTTTTACTTCATTTTTGAGGTGAATTAATTATTCTGTAAAAGTTTGTGAAAGAGAATTCTAAATTTTTAAAAATAGTTTTATGTGTTTTATGGACCTGTCCAAAATCGTTTATCTTCATATTTTATTGCAATGCCACATATTTTAAAATATGTGGCGTTGCAATAAAATATTACAAGAAACTAAACCAAGAAGTGAGAATAGCAGTTTAAGTTTCTTCCTTCATTTTTTGAAAGCACATAATAATAATAATAATAATAATAATAATAATAATAATAATAATAATAATAATAATAATAATAATAATAATAATAATAATAATGCCTTTTATTACCGTGCAGGGAGTAGGAGATGTCGTTTTAGCCCAATCTAACCTTTGGAGACTGAGTGGGCAGTTCAATCTCCACTAGTAGCCAACCAGAGAAACTTACCCAAGGCTATCACTAATTTAATTGGCACACAGTGAAGATATGGCTAACCAGTGCGGCCATCTAACCGTAATCCTGACACAATATTTTAATGTATGAAAATAGTATGATTTCTACAGTCGATTTTCTTGGGTTTCAGGGACAAAAAACCCTAGTATTCAGAGATAAAAACCTGCTTGCCTGTGCCACAGATCGACTAACTCTGGAACCAGTCCAAAAAAAAAGCTTAGGAAATGTTCCTCTAGTCTGCAACTAGACTTGAATCCAAGTCTTCTTTCGTGCGGTCAAGCGTCGTGGAATGCAAAAAGCCAGTCCACTGAGCTATACAGTCTGCTAACAGTAGATAATAATAATAATAATAATAATAATAATAATAATAATAATAATAATAATAATAATAATAATAATAATAATAATAATAATAATAAAATCAGCTAACGCCTTTTATTCCCGTATAGGGAATTAGCAAGGCCGTTTTAGCCCTACATAACTTTTGGAGACTGAGTGAGCAATTCAATCTCCACTGGTGGCCAATCAGAGATAGCTGGCCCAAGTTTACCAATAATTAAGCGACATGAAGTGAAGGTCGCTCAATAGGTGCTGCCATCTCTTGGTCCCTAACACAATATATTTAATGTCTAAAAGAGTGTGGATTCTATGGTCGATTTTCTTGATATTACGGGACGAAAAACTCGAGTTTCCGGGAGTAGAAACCCAATTGCTCATGCCAGAGATCGACTAACACGAGAACCGGTCGAAAAAAAGGTTAGAAAAATTTCCCTCTAGTCGCTAACTAGATTTGAAACCAAGTCTTCCTTCATGCACTAAAGTGCGGTGCTAACACGCTTTAGTGCGTTAGCACCGTTGGAGACTGAGTTAATATTTTTATTAAAATAAATCTATTTATATTTATGTCATAATCAAAACCATTCCGAAAAAGATTTGAGAGGTGTCTTGCATCAGAGTGAGAAATTATTATATAATCCGCATGTTATAATTTATGAAAGTTATAATTTATGAAAGATTAATTATAAGTTTAATTGTATCCTCGAAGTGACTTGAGTAACTTTTTCCGAAAACACCATAGTAACGAGATTATGATTTGTTATCAATTTAACAACAATAATAATAATTCAACTTTTATGGAATAATATTGTCATTGAGCAGAATGTATTTCCATGCACGAAGCCAGTAGTGAATTTTAAAAAATTTTCCATCAAAAGTATGTGGATCTCAAATTAAGGTCCAAGCGCAGGTGTAAGTTACAAATACCATGCGATCTCTCTCTCTCTCTCTCTCTCTCTCTCTCTCTCGTCCACTGCGTGAGTTATGCAAAACTCTGATTATGCACAGTGAAACTCAAATATCACATATTTGCAAGATCTTTTACTTCTTCCAAATAAATATTTGCAGTAACATAATTTAAAGCGATTTCGCATGATACCACTTGGACTTAACAGTCCCAATGTATTCCTCTGAAACCAAACCTTGCTTCTGTAGCGTAGTTGGAAGAACAGAATTTGAATTTCATCTGAAACATGAAAAATCTTTATAAGGACTTTACAGCAGAAGGTGGAGCACCTTTTCAGCGGAACTAAGAAACTAGGATCTTCCTTTCCCCTTCACAAAACAGACACATTGGTTGGTGAACACAACAGATATAACAAAAAAAATTAAAAATCAGCTAACGCCTTTTATTCCCGTATAGGGGAGTAGGCGAGGCCATTTAGCCCTATCTAACTTTTGGAGACTGAGTGGGCAGTTCAATCTCCACTGGTAGCCAATCAGAGACAGCTGGCCCAAGGCTATCACCAATTAATCGGCACGCAGTGAAGAAGGCGGCTAGTAAGTGCCGCCATCTGGTGGTTCCTAACCCTAACACAATATTTTTAATATCTGAAAATAGGGTGGATTCGACGACCGATTTTCTTGCGTTTACGGGACGAAAAACCCGAGTTTCCAGGAGAAAAAACCCGCTAGCCCGTGCCAGAGATCGACTAACTCTGGAACCAGTCCAGAAAAGGTTTAGAAAAAGTTCCTCTAATAGGCGACTAGATTTGAATGCCTTTCGTTGTGCAGTCAAGCGCTGTAGAGTGCAAACTAATTCGGGAACCCGTCGAAAAAAGGCTTAGAAAAATTTCCTCTAGTCGGCAACTAGATTTGAACCACCAAATCCTTTCTTCATGCGGTCAGGCGCCGTAGAGTGCAAACGCCACTTCTACTGAGCTATACAGGCTCTAGCAGATATAATACACATATAAAAT